>NC_050523.1:12086553-12089392 GCF_002922805.2 Oryzias melastigma | reverse complement strand
GAGCTTTAAGATCTTAACATCTGTGATAAAATCTCTGGGTGGGCTAAATTCTATTTGGCTGGAGGTATTTTTTGAAGTATCCTGGAAAAAAGAGGAATTCAGCTACTTCTCCACTGGTGTTCAACAAGGTTTTGTTCTTGGCACCCTTCTTTTCTGAGCCTAGTCCTGAGCTCCATCATTAAATCGCCTATATTGTTAATTTGTTGTCGGTTTAACAACACCTCCCATGAGAACTCCCACATCACTGCTCTCGAGGGGGCAACTCATGGTCACCGGATTAAAAAAATAAAAAAATAAAACTTCCATGGTGTGAACCCACTGTTATGGAAAATAAAAAACGCTATTTTACTTTCTAAAGCACAAATTAAGACACATAAGCTAATATATATATATTTTCAAACTAATGCTGGATGTCTGTATGTAAAACAAAAACCATAATTGTTCTCTTGTAAATGAGACATTTTTACTGGTGTATACCTTAAAAATGCACCAACTCCAAGTTGCTTTAATGAAAAGTTTTTGCCCCTTATTACATCATGTAAACATTTCAGTACAGAGTATAAAAAGAAGCAAAAGAAATGCTTAAAAACCCAGACAACATGACTAAGAATCCTATTTTGCTTTTTGGTAACAAGAATGTTTTTTTGCAATTGTTGAAACATGCAGTTCACAGATTAAACACTAGATGGCAGCACAACACTATTTTTTAACGATAATTAAAAAAAATGTCAATAAAAAAACGTACCACATCGAAGTGGAAACGTTATGCTTCGCTACCATATTAGGAGGATATTTATGTACAGGAAATGTGTAAAGACTTACTGTCTTTAGAAGAAAGGGGAAACACGTTTGTGGTTCACTCAAGTCTTTTGGGGATCATTTCTTTCCTTGAAAACACAAATACCTGATTGAAGACATCTTTTTTTCCGTTAACCTTTTTCCCCAAAGTGACCCAAATGTCTTCAGGCTTTTCCAATGTCGTTTAGGTTGCACAATGTTGTGTTGCAATAGCATCAACAGCTCATCATTGCTTTGCAGTTCTGTGTTGAGGCAACTCAAAATGACTGGGATTACTTCAATTCTTTCATCATTTGTGTTTTTCTTAAAACATGACTTGACAGTTTTTTTTCTTTCTTAATTCACAGAATCCCACACAAAGATTAATGGAGCAAAATGGCTCGCATCTCATTGGACAGTTTAACCTCGTTACCGGGCATTCCCCTCAGTGTGCTGTCGGTTCCTATGGAAGATAAATACAAATGTCAGCAATGTCTCCAGGTCTTGAGGAAACCCGTGCAGGCGCAGTGCGGTCACCGCTTCTGTGTGCACTGCTTCAGGTTGCTCACCAGGTACACCACAAGTCCTTTCGACTGTCAACAAACACTTCTATTTTCCTCAGCGGAACACGGCACAGTCTGGGTTTATATTTCCATTTGCTTTTCACATATGACTCTTAACGTAATGCACTCACACCCTCATATGGCAGATTCTAACACGATGGTTAGTGTGTCACGGGGATGTGGCTATGCTGATTTAATCTATGAAGCACTTTGAATTTTCCGTGAATAAGCTGCAATGCAAATGAGTCATATGCTCTTCTCAGTTTTCTATAATACAACTGTAATCACTTTAATAATACATTTACAGAACAGCACAAATCACTTGTGAAATTATGTGTAAAACATTAAATGTGTATGTATTTGGGTCATCATGTGGTATGTTTTAAAAAGCACAAAACCACTTTTGCTTAAGCAGCATTTCTACTCACGCTACTTTTGTTCTCGTCTTATCGGTACTTAATCTGTCCTCAATCTCATATCAGTTGCTAGACGGTCTAAACACCAGCTAAATTAACTGTTGAAGGTCCAAACGCCATCCCATCATAACTTAGCTTTGTTTTACTTTTAGTTCTGGCCCAAAGCCTTGTCAAGCCTGTCAGAAGGAAGAGATCTATGAAGAACCCATGTCTATTCTAAATAGTAGTGAGGTAAGCTATTCAAGTGACACTTACTATAAAAAGATAAACCAGTCTGGACCCTGTGCATTGAATGAGACCTCCCTTTTCCTTCTTTGCTTCCTTTTAAGGCATTTCCAGACAATGCAGCTGGGCGGGAAATAGCGAGTCTTCCCGCCAGATGCTTAAACCAAGGCTGTGACTGGACTGGATCTATTAAAGAATATGAGGTGAAGTTTAAGAAAAAAAAAAGCTTTTTTTGTCCTCTGTGAACTTTATTCATTCCTGCCTGAGCCTGATCATACACGTTTCCCTTATGCTCTCCTGTTTTGCACAATAAAGCTGATAAAGTTTTGCAGGCAAACACGGTTTTCCCCTCATCAGCGTGGCTTCCATAGTTGAAGTGTGCTGTTATCATAATGAACAAAGGTTTTAAATAAAGAGGAAACGGAAGTGAAACTAGACACATGAACTGGAAAGTCCCTTCATTTCAGGTCGTTGAGCAGGGGGAAGTACTGAGGCGGGTCTAATTCTGATTGGTGGGAGAGATGTGGTTTAAATATTTGAATAATGACGGCTTGGAGTCTGTCAGAGCTGTGTCATATGTTTGGATAAATTAGTCAGTCTCCAGCGTTGCTATGGATGGTTTAGATTTTTAACCCTTTAACTCCCTGCTCAACCAAACAGTAGAGAAAATGTATTGCTAAAAATATTTTGATTGTTTGTATTATTACCAAAATCAATAAGCAACAGAAAAACATTTATTTTTTTAGTTTGGTTGTGTAGTTTAACGGTTAAAGACTTTACAATTCAAAGCATTTTTAAAGTTAGCTTCATGATCAGATAGAATCAATGCTGACTCGTTCATGTTTTTTTTTTTTTTTT
>NC_050523.1:12080923-12086474 GCF_002922805.2 Oryzias melastigma | reverse complement strand
CAAAAAAAAAACCTGCTAACACCCACATGTTTGTGTCACCATTTGGAAGTTGTTGTTCCATAATTTTTAGTGCACAGAAACATCTTACTAGCAAATATCACCCTGCAAACCGATGAAATGATAATGTGTTATTGTGGGGACGGAAGCACATATTGATAAGTAACTGCAAGTGCAGAATAAAGCGTGCTAACATACCTTGTGCTGGAACTTGTGGTTCTTCCAAGCCGCTACTTGTCATTATGAAACCAGGTTGGCAAGCGCCGCCTTTTAAGGCTCCACCTCCATGTTTGTTGTCTCGTAATTCCTACATTTTGATTATATTTCTCTGTGCTCAATAGTTATTCTTTTAGTAGCTTGAGTTGAATTTGGAAATGATCATTTATCTTACCCACTGAAGATAAATGTGTTCCCTCAATCCATTGGAACTCGCCCCACGTTGGCGGACAGCTGTCTGCTTTACGTTACGTCTTCAATGAGACAACAGTTCAGTGTCTTCATACCTTGTGTCTGTTTTCGAAGGCAAAGCACGAAGGCCGCTGTGAGTTTGAGCAGATCCAGTGCGAGGCCTGCCAGGTCTTCATCCTCCGCAAAGACAAGGACAGGCACAACGAGAGGGAGTGTGAAGAAAGAACGCTTAACTGTAAATACTGTAAAGTAACGTTCAACTTTAAAGACATCAAGGTGAGACACTGATTTAAAAAGAATGATAATAACATGTGGCGGTTTCAAAAATTGAGCCCATTTATTAATATTTTTACTCTTTTCAGGCTCATGATGAAATTTGTCAGAAGTTTCCTTTACAATGCAAAGATTGTGGAAAGAAAAAGATTCCCAGAGAAAAGGTTTGAGCTGTTTATAATTCTTATTATTCCTAACATGCCGTGGATGCTTTAGACGTAAATCACGGGGATTTTACATAGTAAAAGTGAGAGTCATGCAAGTCTAACACCTTATTGCTTTCTGTTTGAGTGACCTGCAAGATTCTTTTGCTTTCTTTGGTAAGAAAAGTTCAATGACCCTTTATTTTTTCCCCCTTGTCTGCAGTTTAACGACCACGCTAAGTCCTGCGCCAAGTCAAAGAGCGCCTGCCCCTTCAGTGAAGTGGGCTGTAAGTCTGTGGTACGTTTGTCAATTCATTATAAATGTGTTTTATTCATTATAAATTTCATTCTTTTGGTACTTAAAAAACACACATTTTTGGTAACATTTAAAATAAGATTCCATAAAAAGCTATATTAACACATTAACAAGCATTATTAATGTTTATAGGAGGTTTATAAGACATTTATAAGCATAATAAGCCAAATAGGGTTTATTAACATACTAATAAACTTATTAATAAACTTTTTCAAGTTTAAGAAATGTATTAACTATCTTTGTCAACAGTGTTTTTCAGCACCTCATCTAAAGTGTTACCATATTTTTTAATGTAATAAATTGACTTTAATCTCGTGAACATCTAGCACCCCCCTATTAAAAGGTGTTAAAACCAAAGGCTACTAAGTTACACCTAAAAATCCAAAAAATAAGTCACGTTTACTCCAAACTACTTTCATTACACTAACCCAGCCCCACAGATTCAGTTTCTCCTTGCTGCTTGAAACCCTTTATGATTTTTTTCCTGGCAGATTCAATTTTATTCTAATTTTCTTAATCACAAATGAAAAAAATCCCTTTAAAGTTCTGAATTCTTAGAATCAAATCTAGATTGCATTTTTTTAAATCTAGTAATGCATGAGCTCTTTGATAAAGTCTTTCTCGTGATGCATTCACTTCTTCTGAATCACCAGTATTCAGTTTGTTAGACACAGCTCATTTAAGTTAAAAAGAAAACGTTTTTTTCTGTTAAAGCGGGGCATTTAATGTCCTGGGATTCCCACACAAGTAATTCAAGTACAATATAAACAAAGTGGGACTTTTGCCAGACAGTTAAAGATCTTGTATTTCTAGTTTACAGCGATTTGATTGATTTAACTTTGTTTTTCCTCTCAGGTAGAAAACGGTAAAATTAGTGAACACGAGCACAGCAGCACTATGGAGCATTTGCGTCTTCTGCTGCCCATGGTGCTCTCCATGACCCGGACTCGCTCGGATGCTTCTGCATCCGGGGAGTGGCAGGAGGATTCGGGACTGGGTCTCTACCGGGCTCCTGATGACGGGTGCGGAGCTGCAGCCTCTGTGCCGTCGGTGGACCTGGACAAAAAAGTGAGCCCTTTTTTTCCCCAAATCCTCAGCTTTTTTTTATATTTCATAACAAGAAAATATTAATTCGTTTTTCCCCCTCGTCTCTGACAGGTGAGCGCTTTAGAAAACATTGTGTGCGTCCTGAACCGCGAGGTGGAGCGCAGCTCCCTGACGCTGGAGGCCTTCTCGCACCAACATCGTTTAGACCAAGAAAAGATTGAAAATTTATCCAACAAAATCCGGCAGCTGGAGAGATCCCTGACCGTGAAGGACCTGCAGCTGTCCGAGGCCGAACAGATGGTGCGGGAGCTCCAGTACTGCACCTACGACGGGATATTCGTGTGGAAGATCACAGACTTCTCCCACCGCAGGCAGGAGGCCGTGAGCGGCCGAGCCCCAGCCATGTTCTCACCAGGTAAAAGGAGACGTGTGTGATTGTGTTTCAGAGAATGAGCTCACAGAATGTGATCCAGCTCAGCGATCATGTGGTCAGCGTGATGTTCTTGGCTCTCAGAGAAGGGAAAGTCCGCTTGCTTTTCTTTAGGGAGTGTCCATGACTTCCAGGCTCTTCTGACTTTTCAACTAAAAATTCCTCCTCCCTGTGCAGCGTTTTACTCCAGCAAGTACGGCTACAAGATGTGTCTGAGGCTGTATCTGAACGGCGACGGGACCGGTCGCGGCACCCACCTCTCGCTCTTCTTCGTCGTCATGAGGAGCAAATACGACGCCTTGCTGAAATGGCCGTTCAGCCAGAAGGTGAGGAGACGCTCAAAACGATCCGGGCGGCGTCGAAACCCAATGAAGGGGGTAAAACGATCTTCTTTCTGCCCTCAGGTGACGCTGATGCTGCTGGACCAGAACAACAGGGAGCACATCATCGACGCCTTCCGCCCTGATATCACCTCCACCTCCTTCCAGCGGCCCGTCAGCGAGATGAACATCGCCAGCGGCTGCCCGCTCTTCTGTCCGCTAGCCAAACTGGCCGGAAAGAGCCCGTATCTAAGAGATGACACCATTTTCATCAAAGCCATTGTAGATCTGTCAGGCTTATAAGGTGAAGGCTGTGGAAGCTACACCAAAGTCTACATATAGAAGTACAAATGAAACTTGATATATATATAAATATGCACACAAACATACTATGATAGAAAACTATTATTATATTAAACATATCTTATATACTGATATAATATAGATACTCCACTACTGGCGTGGAGTCATCCTAAATAAACTGTAGAGAAATGATATAAACTCTTTAGTAATACGAATGATTAACCCACTAATTTCTTATATCTGCCTTAACTAATGAAGTTTATCCTGTTGTAGTAGTATCACCTGTTATAAAACAACTGTATAGTGAAGGATATAATAGAAATGTCTGCATGCTGATCTTCTGCTTCAGTATACATGCTATCACACTGTTTTTAGTATATATGAACTAAAAGAAACTTAACTTCCACTGTTAACAGAAACTGAGGTATTTTAGCAGTTTAACCCTTAAAACGAGGTAATTTAGTTTTCATCAAAGATTATTTTTAGTAGTATTGTTTGTTTGGATGAAAACAGTGAATCTACTACTATATATTTATTATCAATAACAGAAATGTACTCATTTGTGTGCTTCTATTCTCTGTAAGGAACACATTGTTGCACAAAATGCTTCATTCTATTAAATTACTCAAATCGAAATATGTTGAAGTCAACAGAAACACTGTCATCTTCTCATCTTTAGCGTTTTTTGTTACAGCTTTTGTATACTTTTTACTGTTTTTTTTTTAGCTGATGTGCTTAAGAATTTTTACCCCCCTTAATTTAATCGTTGATGGTACTGCCCATGAGTACTTTGAGCCACTCAACTTCCCACAATCCCTTGCTCATGAAACCTTCAGCCCTCTTTGAATTACAATGAATGAATTAATTTGTCAACATGCAGTTGCTAAAAAAAAAGTATTTGGAAACTTTATGTAGAAATTCAAGATAAGATGTGATCTGTTCAGTAGGAACGACACATTCTTTACTGATGAGCAGTCCTGCTGCGGGGGTGACTAAAGTCTGTGAGCCCACAGAGATAGTCGGAGCCAGGTATCAGACCATCTGGAATGAGTGCCTAAGGGGTGGATGTCTTTAAAAGATAAGGAGAACAGCAGGTAACCCTCAATGAGGAGCAGAACATAGATCCTACAGAAAAGTGACATTCTTGTTGACACATTACAAAAGCTTTAAAGTAGAAGAGAGTTTATGGGAAAACACTAGAGAAAGAGACTCACTTATAATAAAAAAAAATGTAGATGAGCATCTGGATGTTCCAAACACCTACAAGCTAAGAAAAAACTAAAACTGTTCTTTGAGAAGAACAAGTGTAAAAAAAAACTGTGAAACACGTTGGAGGGTGCATCATGGTTTGGGATTTCTTTAATGTCAGTTCAAGTTGCTGTAAACTGAATTCTGTAGTTTATCTGGAAATGCTGCAATAAAATTTAAGACCATCTGTATATCAAGCAAACCATATAAGTCAATAATTAATAGAAAGCAAAGTCACCTCTTGGAGGGGCGTGGTCAATCATGACCCATTTTACTCATCCAGACTTTAAAAAAAATAAAATCCTGTATGAAAACCACTAGATCATTTTGTAGTTGCAGATCTGATCTGCAACTACAAAATGACTTGGTAGAAATCGTTGATGCAAGAAGTTCTTTGCACCAAAGGTTGACTTGCTTTTCTTGGAACTGCGCTCGCTAACAGCATGGTGTTGTCCCCATTGTTCTGTGTGAGTTCTCTGAAGCTTTTGTAATGAAATGTACTCTTTGAGTTTCTGGAACTCCCTCCATTCAGCGAAAAGATCAGATCTAAGTTGATAACTTGTTTTGTCTAACTGCTAATCACTGTCATTCAAAAAGCAGCTACACTCCTCTGCTTTTAAATAAAGCCGATGAGTTCCTTTAATACATTAGTAGAAGACTTTCCAGGGTTTTTTTGCACATAAGAAGTGTTTGTAATCTGACTAAACGGCCTTTCCGTCAAAAGTTACACATTTTCTTGTAGCTACTCATTCGTTCTCGCTCTTATGGAAGCGGATGAACTTTAGCATTTATAGAGTCATTCAATATGTAAAACCACATGACTCATAATAGAAGATTGGCTTTGATAGATGATGAGACCCCTTACTCATCATTTGAACAATCATGCGGTTGACAGAGACTGACTCAAGGGAAACCCAACCTTAGGGGGTGGAATGAAACAGTTTTACTAAAGATGAAAGTGAACATATAAGATATAGAAGATAGGGGTATATTGAGATAATTTTTTATTTATTTATTATGTGTTGCTCAACCATAGGAAGAACACACTTTGAAAACATGTTTTTTT
>NC_050523.1:12077521-12080777 GCF_002922805.2 Oryzias melastigma | reverse complement strand
AAGAAGTGTTTGTAAAATGACTAAACGGCCTTTCCGTCAAAAGTTACACATTTTCTTGTAGCTACTCATTTGTTCTCGCTCTTATGGAAGCGGATGAACTTTAGCATTTATAGAGTCATTCAATACGTAAAACCACATGACTCATAATAGAAGATTGGCTTTGATAGATGATGAGACCCCTTACTCATCATTTGAACAATCATGCGGTTAACAGAGACTGACTCAAGGGAAACCCAACCTTAGGGGGTGGAATGAAACAGTTTTACTAAAGATGAAAGTGAACATATAAGATAAAGAAGATAGGGGTATATTGAGATAATTTTGTATTTATTTATTATGTGTTGCTCAACCATAGGAAGAACACACTTTGAAAACATGTTTGTGGTTTTGTTTACTTACCCTAAGGAGGGCGATAGAAGAAACTATTTTTAATTGATTATTTTTCCTGGTTTGGCTGTTAAAGGTTAAAAAAAAAACAGAACTTTTTTTTTAGCTCGACATTAAACCCCAATTTTTCTCAATCATCTTTATAGTTCTCCATAAAGAAAAGCGAAAACACATTGACTTGTGCTCTAGATAAATGCTGGAAGTCCCACATCATTCATCCAAAACCAACAGAAACTGCGGAATCAAAAGTGAAAAACTTTCTGCAATACCAGATGTTGGATTATCATCTTACAACTGTACTTAAAAATCCAAATATTTGCATGCCTACATTTAAAAACTGTCATCAAGTGATGACAAACAATAAGAGCCACTCCTTATTTGGTCTGGACTCAAAAAAATCTTTTTGTTTCTCTTTAAAAATAAGTCAAACACAACAAACAGATTTAAAAAAGGGATTATTCTAAATCTATTGAGGATTTCATCACAGTGACAGGAGAGCTGGATGTCACTGCAAGAACTACTGAATCTATTCAGTTTCAATTTTATGAGATCCCAATTATATTTACTTCTGGTTCAAAGGAGTTTGATGAAATATCAAACTTCTGGAGATATAAAATCATACATTTAGATAACAAGTGACCTTAAATAAAAAAAAATCATCATTATATTAAACTCTTGAATATCAAGTAAATGCAAAAGCTGTTTATTTTACTTGAAAAATCTAACAATTTAACATTTAAGAATAATTACCACATTTTAATTCAAAGAGCTTTTATTCAGTGAGGACATAAATTTGCAGAAACTGGAAAATTCAGCAGTTAGAAACAGACATTTCCAGACCTGAGGTACACCGATGGTTTTCTTTTCGCCTTTATTTGGCGTGTGTTGTTGGAGACGTCCAAATAATGCACAGACTCGTCTAAAAATATGTCCAACAAACCTAAAAGCTGCTCAACAGTAAGGACAAACATCAACGTGGCAGGGTTTCTTTAATCTTTTACTTCAGGGATTGTGTAAGATTTATTAAAAGGGGATTATGGAAAAGTTTCATAAAAGTGGAAAAAACATTTTAATGGACCAGGAGGAAAAAATGACTGTGTGCTCCAATAAAGGAGGATTTCCCAACATAAACGCAGTGGATATTCAAATATGCATTAATCGGTCATATTACAGAAATATATGTATATTTTGTATAAATCATTTGGGCAAACAACCAGATTTTGAAGCTGCAATTGTCACTGATATTTATGCACGTTTTCTTTTTAAGGGGCTCAAAAGTTTTTGCAGCAAAAGTCAAATATAATATGAAAAAATGTCACAAGACAAAAAGCTTTGACCAAACTTTCACCTGAAACTTTAGCTTTAAAGATGTTTTTTTATTTCTGTAGTGCTGCTGGATTCACTTCTACTGTAGGTAGGTCTGGTGTTACATCTATGCAGCCTAAAATATTACAATACTTTTTATTTTTGTGATAAAAGTGTTAATTTGAGAGAGTTACATCATAAAAATGTTTCAAAATGTGAATTTTAACAGCGTTTAAACTGCGTTAAAAGAAAAAAAAATTATACTTAATCTTGTGCCACACTTGTATTATGTTTGAGTGTTTTAGGGAACGTTAAAAAAGCTGCTGGCTTCTACTTTCTTATTTTTAATTTAGACTGTCAAACAGGAATCAGTTTCTGGGGTTCCTTTCTTAGAAGAAATTCTAATTCTTCCCATAAGGAGGCTCATAAATACATTTCCATATATGGAGTAACAATCAGTCACAAAGACATCTTTTTATACAGTCATGCTTTACGCCAAATCTTTTTGAATAAATTACTTCTACACAGAACAATAGTTTTGGGGCCACAAAAACATAAAAACCGGACGTCCGTTAAACCAAGGAAGACTACAGTAATACAGCTCAAACTGGCTTTCTCCTTTTAACTCTTTTAAATCAGGATTTGTTAATTTTTTATGTGGAAACTAATTAAATCTTTCTATTAATTGAAAAAAATAAACATAAATGAGCTACCGGCCCGATAATGAGGGAAAGAAACGGCTACAGTTGGCATGAGTTATGCTGCAGATCAGTCTGACCTGGTCTCGATGACCTTCGGAGACACTTCAGGACATTAGTGACGTGCATTTAGGCAGCAGCACTTCCCATTTGGGTAACATACTTCCTTTCAGCAGTTTCTGTAGCGGTTTCTCCATTGTGTGGTGCAACGGCGCCCCCTTGTGTATAAACTTGAGTCACTAGGTCACGACAGAGACTCAAGCAAAAACACAAAGTTGTAACCACACTGTACAAAAACACGGAGTGTATGTCTGACCGGTGTGAGGGAGGACGCCTCTTCATCCCGCTCCAAACCTCCCGGAGAGCGTCTCCACCCGGGCTCAGGGTTTTCCGTTCACGCTGCCGGCGGCTGTGGAGTTCCTGGTGCGAGTGAGCCACGACGGCAGGAGGCTGCGGTGCCTCAGCTTCCGAGGAGACGCTTGAGCCAGACGGACCATCCGCGGCGAGCGCCACACCTTGATGGTGGAGTCGTCGCTGGCGGACAGCAGCAGCTCCTGATCCGCTGGGCTGAATGCCACCGAATTCACGACGTCGTCGTGCGCCAGCCGGGCCAGACAGATGTTGTAGTGTCGGTCCCAGATGTAGCCGTGCTTGTCCTCTGCTCCACTGCGGATGGAGATCGAAACAGTAAAGCATCTCTGAACTAATCGATGAGTTTGCCAACCATATTCTCCGTTTACAATGACCCTCCATTAGCATCGTTTTCATTCAGATTGAATGTGAAAGTTTCAAAAAGTGATTAGCTTTGACAATTTTAGTTCAATACAAACATAACAAGAATTACGACAAATAATTCCTTGAAACTT
>NC_050523.1:12073052-12077490 GCF_002922805.2 Oryzias melastigma | reverse complement strand
TTTCACATGTTTTGAACTTGTTTTTGCCTTTTACAATGGAGAATTAGAGCCACCCAAAAAAAAAAGCAATTTTTTTTGTCTTGTGAATTTACAACTTTAGATCTTGTAAATTTATGACTTTTAATCTCATGATTTACGAGTTTTTTTCTCGTAAATTTGCGAGATTTTATCTTAATCTTATCTTAATCCTAATTTACAAGAAAAAAAAGGTCATAGATTTAGCCTATGACTTTTAAGTCATAAATATACGACTTTATTCTCCTAGATTTACAGGTACGACTTTTTTCTCATAAATATATATGATTTAAAGTCGTAATAAAAAGTAAAAAAAACTCTGTCTGTAAACTCGCCCCTATACTCAGTTGTAGCTTTGTTTGTGGACTTTTACATTTTTAATTTTGTCTGTACATGTTTGATCTATTGTTATAAAAAACATTAAAAAAAGTTTGATAAATAGATAAAAACTATTACCACACAAAATTGAGTTTTTGGACAGTTTTGGGTTCACTGTGGAATTTCTGTTAAATCTAAGGAAAAAAAAAAATATATATATATATATATATATATATATATAGAAATTTAAAAAAAAAAACACACAACAGAAATGACTTCTAACCTCTTTATAGAATGAAAAAGGAACATCAAAGGGAAACTTTTTAAAATTTGCCAAATGTTTGGTTCTGTTGAAACCACATCTTGTAATTTTTGGAAAATGATGATGTTTTCTTTTTGTTATTTTGGTTATTCAATAAAAAAAGTCCCTTAAAGTTGAAAACACCTCCACCCACAGGGCAGACGTATTTATTTCTTGGCTGATGAAAAAGGTTTTGTATTACTGGAGCATCTTTTGGGGGAACTCCTGCTACTATTAATGTGCTGCTCAGGCTCCTTGGCTAATCTGAAAATGTGTGACACGCTCACGCCATAAAGAGGCAATTCTACATGACTTAACCAGGTATGGAAATGTAAAAAAAAAAAAAAGTAGGTCTGGTGTGTTTGAAAGGCTGATTTTTGACCACTGACCTGGCAACAAAGTCTCTACTGACATCCAGGAAGATGAAGAAGCACTCGTCGTTGGGCGTGAAGGCCCGGTGAGCCCGCAGGCTCCTCCTTTCCTCCCTTAAGCTCTTCAGGTCAATGACGTGGAGGTCGATTTCTTCTGCGATGGGAGGTGGTGACATGGGGTCAGAGATGACGCACCCCGCTGGCCACGCCCGGCTGTTCACGTAGAGGTACCTGAGCGGCGGCAGAAGTATTTGCCGTTTTCTTTCAAAAGCTTTAGGGTGTAGCTCAGTGCTTGAGGATTCATTTTAATATCTTTACCTGTGGTCAGGTGATAATCCCATACCAATGATGTGGCCGTGGATATCAATAACATGGTCCAGGGAATCAAAAAACTCGGAGCTTCGCTCTTCCCCAAGAACAGGACCAGAAGTTGTCATCTGGTCTGGTTTGATTCTCTTAATGCCTACAAGATAAGAAGTAAAAAACTTGCATGAGAGTCAAGCTAAGATGTATCTAAACCTGCTTGTGCTCCAGCGTATTTGACATCTTACCGATCTGGTGAGGAGAGTATGTAAGGCTGCCAGTGGTAAAGAGTAAGTATGTTTTATCTTCTTCCTCCCCAGACTCTGCGGACTGGATGATGCTGGACTCAGGGGCCTTTGTGTGGACTCGTCCCATCATCTGAGCCACCTTAGACTCGAGTTCCCGATCACTGCTTCTCACATTTTTACAACTCTGAAAGAAAAACAAGTAAAAATGGGTTTCCAAGTCAAGATTTAATGAAAAAAATAGCTTAATTAAACATTTATCTTACATGAATAACATGATCCAGGCTTGAGATAGAGGACTGGGGACGACGGGCTGAGAAGCTGTGACCTCTAGAGTCCTGATGAAACTCTTCCTCCTCCTCCCCTTCCTCCAGCTCCTCTTCACTGCCAGAGGCTCCCAGGTCAAAGAGGAGCGGCTGGTGCTGAGGCTGCTGCTCCCCCTTCTGCCTCCTGGCCTGAGACTGAGCCTCATAGTCCAGCAGCAGGTCTGGGTTGTCATGGCGATGGCAGTGGGCCACCATCACCGTACGGATGGTGCTGGCGTTGACGTTTTGGATCTTGAAGAGGCGCTTGACCACATTGACGTTTTCCGATTCGATGTCCTAAAGGAAAAATATATATATTTGTAGTTTGGATTTGAAAGAATACTATGAGAAAATTCTGGTTCTGTCTCACCTGGAAGGCTTTGTTGAGCCAGAGAACCGAGCAGGATGTCATGTTGCCGATCCAGTGCAAGTTTCCAGAGATCAGGTGAGTCTCATTTAACCAGCAGCCAAACACGTCGTACGGCTTGTTTCTAACCCGCGACAACAGTGTGTAGTTTTCTGTATTGAAATTAAACAGATGAGCAGAAAATCTCATAGTTCTACAGTTTGCTATCCACTTAATCCTACTAAATCTAAATTTAAATTGTTTGTTATATTTGCTTAAAGACCCAATCCTTTTTGGAGATGTTTTAAAAAGTGTTCCCTGTGGTCTTTTAATTATGATTATGTAATTTTTAGCCAAAATGAAAAGAGCTGTCATTTTCTAGAACATAGTTTCTCCAGAGCAGTTGGAGTTTATTAGAAATTTGACTCCGAGTTCTGGCCAAGACGCTATGGCGTGGATCAAACTGCCCCCTTTCCCTCCCCTTGTGCGGAGGAGACTAGAGAGTTTGTGGCCCGTCCGGTTTATTTTCTACATTACAAATAAGCTCTTTTTTAAATGGCATTTTTTCATCTGCTCCTGATTCACGAAAATTAAAAAAAATACCCAGAAATACTATTTTGAGCTTAAGTTTCTTTTTATATGTCCTCCATCATTCAGAAAAATACCATAAGAACATGTTAAAAAAAACTATTTTAATTGGAATCTCGAAAAACATTGTGGTGAAAAACATGACAACTTAATGTGAAACTTTAAATTAATCTACCAGAAAAAATGCTTTTTTCCTCTTACCCATGCTAATGACGGCGATTTCCCCTGATGATGAGTGGTGTGGGCCCAGGTAGACTCCAGACACCAACAGCAGGCTGTCGTCAGCGTTAAACTGGGAGAATTGGGTGTAGCCCCAGTTGAATTGGCGCATGCTTGAGCTGTGTACCAGTGAAATAACTCCATCTGGCCTCTCCGTGTCCCACAGCTGCAAGAATACAGGTTCAACGACGTGGAAAATGACCAGAATTTAATTTAAATGATATTTTCCGGAAACTAAAAGTTGCAAAATGTGTTTTTCATTGTAAAGTATAACACTTTTGTTACTGTTTTTTAGTATAGAGCACAGTCACTGCTCACTTTAAGAGAAAAAAATAGACATAAACAGCTGTTTCCTACCTTAACTGTGCAGTCTTTGGAACAGGAGGAGAACCGGTGACCTCGATGCGAAAAAGCTAAGTGTAGGACCTGGTCGCTGTGCTCTCTGAGCGTCTGAACTTCCACACAGGGGATACAGTCAAAGAGACGCTTGAACTCCTTGTACCACGAGAAAGCCGCTGCACACACAATCAGAGTTACTAAAACAGTGAGCCTTTGAGGAAAAAAAATGTACAAAAATTTGAGTTAATTCCTAGAAAAACAGAAGAGGTATTTACAGGGGTGTCGAGGTACCGATCGTGGTATACGGTAATAGTTGTAGAACAGCTCCTTCCACAGGAACTCATCTCTGGAGACGGCCTGCCACTGTCTGCAGGTCAGACCGGCTCTCAGCACAGCATTGTGAGGCAGACGCAAGAAGATCTCCAACACCAAGCTGTCGGGCAGAAGTCGAGAACCCTCCATCCTAACATCCTGCAAAACACAAGTACTTCATGGCTGTTTTCTCTGAGTCACAAGAACACACTCACTTTTCCCAAAGCTCTGCTGCAGTAATAAGTGTCTCCATCTTAAACTTTGTCTGTTTAAGAATTGACCTGCATTTATAGCTGCTTTCTCCACACTCAGAAATAATAATCTCAAATTTATTTAACTAAAAAAAAGCCATGCTTGAAGAAAAAAAATGGTTTTATTGCAACAGAACAAAGTATTTCCTTTGTACTCCTGTAATGATTTTAAACAAACCAGCCCTAAGACTGGAAGGTCATAATTTCAAACCTACAGTCAAGTCATTCCAAAGACTCTGAAAATGGGGCACTAGCACCAGCATCTGCAGCTGAGAACATGCAGAGAACAAATTTTGCCTATGCAGATGTCTTTACAACTAAATAGATTTTAATTTTAAATAAAACCAGTAATTTAATTGTCTATCTCTCCCTATAAATCATTATCTTTCCTCCTTTTACAGGGTTTCCCCATTAAAATAAATACCTATAAACACTTCAACACACACAATTTTTAAGTACTGTAAGTGAAACCCAAACTAACAAAAATAATTAATAAGTAAAAAGATTTATGATCACACAGTAAAG
>NC_050523.1:12052432-12072982 GCF_002922805.2 Oryzias melastigma | reverse complement strand
GTTCACGAACTCAGAGTTCCAACAAAACCTGCTTCTTGAAACGGGCCCCAGGCATCTGCAACCTGAGGCTCCCTAATGTTGTCATGTTTATATTCAACAGTAAAAGGAGAAAAGGGATGAAGGAGCACCAAAGTCATAATGATAGAAGATCTTGAATTTAATTCAAGTAAATTTGCTGCAGCAAAATGATCTTATTTGACACAGGGTGTATTTTATTTTGAAAGGTACATTTATGTGCTGCTGTCAATAGTAAAATTAATTTAAATAGCTATATATAGGAAAACTATAACACTATATTGTTAATAATAAAAAAGCTACATTTATAAATGAATACTTTGGGCCCACAAAAACATAAAGTTTATTTTCTTTGACAATAGAGTGGGATTTTGCAGCTCTTGCTGAGTTTTAGTCTGTAAGAAACTGATCTACATAGCTGTTTTTTTAGCATTAAAAATCTGCAAATGCTTTCATTCTATAATGAAACAATTTAGAGCACTTACTAACCATATGATGCTAACATTCCTTGCAGCTTTTTGGGCCATTAAATCCAACAAAAGAACCCCTCTTATAGACATTTTTTTCAATAAATGTTCCAAAAAAATAAAACTAATTTCCAAATTAAAAAAACAGCAGAAAAACAAAACCCATTTGTAATACACAAGTGTATGTTTTAATCAGGTTTTGGATAAACTTTAGATTCTGGAAGTTAATTTCTAGTACTACTTGGAAAAAAAGTTACCTCTTTAGCTAAATAAAAACACAAAACTCTTTAAAAAAATATGAACTTTTAAGTAAGTTTTCCCCCTTTTAATATTATGCAACTACAAAAACACTAATAGCTCCAAGTAGAGATTAACATCTCTTTTCATAGCTTTGTAGCACTACATGTTCTGTTGAAATAACCTAAATTTGTTATTTTTTACTTGTTTAGTTCAGTGCTGTATCCTGTTTACACCAACAGTAAACTCGGTTATCGTCTGTGTCAACATTAACTACTCGGAAAATATGCCTTTTAGTTCGTTTTTAATCGAAATTACGTCGTTTCTTCGCAGCTAAAACAAACGAATATATCTATCTAGCGAGTTAAACCGGCTAACTTGTTAACGAGCTAACTAGCTGCTAGCTGACATTTGTTTCAACTTTTAGCTAAGAGGCTAAATTCTCGCGACAAGCGGCGTTTTGGCTCACAAACTAGCAGTGTCATCTCACCAGCTGACGAGTTAGTTTCGGTTAAATAGAAAACAAGAGATGTCAAATGAGACTCACCTGCTGATCAAAGTTTGTCGAAGGGAAACATTTGGGCTACGTTGAAGGCTAACCACACAAAAATGACAACAATCGTCCAGCAACAGCGGAGCTTAACTAGCAGATCCCAGAAGCATCGATGCGGAAAGACCAACTCAATCGATTCAATCTATTCGCTGCCTCGAGTTATTTATTTTATTTTATTTTATTTTATTTTATTTTATTTTATTTTATTTTATTTTATTTTATTTTATTTTATTTTATTTTATTTTATTTTTATTTTATTTTATTTTATTTTATTTTATTTTATTTTATTTTATAGCACAGCGGAAAGCGATGTTTCTTCCTCCCATGATTCCCTTTGGCATTCACACTTGTGTTGCATGTTAATTTATAAATAAAGTTTTCTCTTTTTTTCTAAATACGCATGTAAAAAAAAAAAAAACTAATTCTGAAATGTTAAAATAAATCTTACAGGAACAAATTATGCATTTTTCTAAAAATACATAAACAAATAAATAAAATAAAATAAAAATAATGAATAATAATAATAATCTATCAAAGAAGAATAGACGCATTTTTTTCACTCTTGTCGCTGTAAATTGAACTGTACTAATACACCTTTTTGTCAGTAAAATACAAAATTTGCAATTGCTCTTATGGTTTTTTATTGATAGTTTCCTATATTGTCTAATATTTTATTAATCAACACGTTGCGGCAACTCTATTAGGTACATGTTGCTAGTATGTTTCTCTTTTTCTGACCATTCTCTATAGACCTAAGAGATTATGTGAGGTTATGTGTGAAAATCTCAGTAGATCAGCAGTTTCTGAAATACTCAACGTCACTTCAATCTCATTTCTTCCCATTCTGATGCTCAATTTGATTATGTCTACATTCCCAAATGAGTTGCTGCCATGTGATTGGCTGATTAGAAATGCGCGTTAACGAGCAGTTGGACAGGTGTATCTAATAGTGTCCAGTGAGTGTGCAAAAACGCATGAAAATGTTTTTTAAAAAAATTCCTGACAATTTCATTTGTAACACATCAATAAAGTCAGGATACATTGTCACCTGGTTTTGCTTTTTCTTCTCCTGAACGCTGCTGTCATACATGTTTAATAAACCCAGGGGACAATGAAGTAGTAACTCTACACCTCTTGCTTCAGTGCATCGACATCTATCAGTGGATAACAGGAGACTGTGTGACTGATAAACTCCAGTGTCACTGTGATCCAGGGTCAGTGCACTAAGAAAGAAAACGGAGTGAGGATCTGCATCTCCACAGGGACCAGTACAAGAAAATTAGACCTGAGAAGCCATGCTTTGATTCATATTTTCTGGTGAGTTCCAAGAAATATGTTTTGTTCCTTTAAATGTATTTTGTTTTGATTTAATTTAACAATCCCTACTCTAAATTGATGCTAGGTGTGTCTGTATGGATGCGTGATTGTGTGACTCTGCAACAGGCTGGTGGTGACCCGTCTAGGGTGTACCCACCAGGTTAGGCTCTGGCCGTCCTGTGACCCCAAAAGGGACAAAGCGGGTCTAGAAAATTGATGGATCAAAAACAAACCATGTCATTTTTTGCTTTTACAGTTTACACAATGGATCTAAGACAATCAATTTTAAAGCTTGGAATGCTATTTTGAAAAACGTGTAATCTGATAGGAACAGGATCAGATTACCTGTTCCAGTGTTGTGGCTGATAAAATATCTTCCTGACCTTTTCCAGTCCTGGACTATGCAGCTGAGTGGTTATGCTCCTGCTGTGTATCTTCTGGGAAGGAGAAAACATCGACAGGATACCAGTGTAAAGGTGATTTTTAAGAAATAAAATAGTTTAATT
The DNA here is from genome assembly GCF_002922805.2 of Oryzias melastigma. Lineage (NCBI taxonomy): Eukaryota > Metazoa > Chordata > Actinopteri > Beloniformes > Adrianichthyidae > Oryzias > Oryzias melastigma. The sequence continues at coordinate 12,069,887 of NC_050523.1, read as the reverse complement.
TAAGATGAAAGAATCCAAATGTTCTTAATGACTTCTCTTGTCGTGCAGGAGGATCAGTGTCTACCGTTTGTAGTGATGCAAAAGGTTACACTCCTCAGAAGGATGGATAAAAGCAAATCTTCATGGATCAAAAAATGTATTCAAATTTAGGATTTTTAAAATAGCTGCAGATTTGATCAAATATTGTGCTGTGCTTAAAATAATGACGACTTGTCTGAAAACTTCTTATTTGGAAGACGGATAATGTCTGAAAGCTGTTAAGTGCACCACTATGTATGTATCTCTGTATCTTATTCACCTGAATACTGTAAGCCTAACACCCTGAATACATAAATTAGTTTAAAAAATCCCTCATGATGTGATTGTCTTTTTTACAAAACCATCAAACTTGTCTCTCCTGTAGAGGATCCAGTTTCCAGCTTTTCTCTGGTATTTGGCGCCATCTCGTGGAAACAAAACGTAACTGCATGAAACAATGATTCCCTGACGCTGACAATTACAAGTTAATGAGCCATTCATCAATGTTTTCTCAATCATGATCGAAAGATAACTTCAAAATAGAATATTTTGATATAAAAATTGTGAAAAATGATCACGTTGACAAACAATATATTTCTATCTTCTTATGTTGTGGCATGTAAAAGCAAATGTCTGTTCCTCCATATAATGAAAGTTAAATTTTACCAGATCAGCACACAGAATTCTATTCCAAGTTCTATTTTGATGCCCTTTAATTTGCAAATATTAAAAAAAATATTAAAATAAATGTTTTTCAGAACTTTTGGTTTTTATTTTAAAAAATACATTTTTTCCACACAGCAAAGACAAAAAAGACTAAAATGTTTATCTTTCAAATTAAAATGCTATGATCTAATGTTTTAGTTATTTAAGAGGAAAAAATGCATAAAAATAATTGTAAATTAATGTTGCACACTTTACAGTGATTCTGGACTCATTTCTTCTGGCATGCTGAAGGTAAAGATTGATTTTTGATTCTTATTGACCTTCTTATTGACCTGCTCTAACAAACCTCACTTTTGTAGATGTGTTTCTTTTTACTATATTTGTTTATATTTTAAGGCTTGGATTTATTTTTATTTTTATCAAAAGGTTAAAAAAGTGATTTAAATAGTAAACGTAAACAAATTAAACCCTATATATCTTAGATCACCAAATGCTTTTAAAAAAGTACATTAAAAAAAAGGGATTCTGTTAATAATCACTTCTTGAATTTTACATTTTAAAAAAGAAGCTAAATTAGGGTTTCTTTAATTGTTAAAAAAAAGAAAAAGACTGCAAAAATAGTTGAAAATCAACAATTTTTCTCTGTTTCTGCCTTTCATGTCAACGTGTGGCATCATGAAAAGCAGTTGGAGATGCTATAGAAATGTTAACACAAACTAATGGTATTCTTGTGGCTGTTTGTTTTGTTGGAATCAATAGAAAAAAGTTCAATTATGATCTCATAAAAGATCAGCATTTTGAAGGAATCAATATTTTTAGAGGTTTTGTTTCTCATGAGAGACAAATTATTTAAACATATATATATTCCAAAGACAATATAGAGATTATCCCATTCGAGTTTTCAGAATTCAAGAATGTGGAAAAAAAGGGACATAAAACATTTTTCTTAATTTGTGAAATTCGAAATTTACTCGGGTGGGAGTAAACACGCATGCGCACTAATTTGCAGCCTAATCTGAATCTTTAAAGAATCAAATCATGGATGGATTTAAGTATTTGTTGGTCAAGAAAATCAGACTGAATGAGAGAAACATCAATAGCTTTTTTAACAATATTGCATCTTTATTTGTTTCAATAGAAGAATGAACAAACGTATTTACATTCACATGTACAAATGCAGCTTTAGAATTCCATATTTCTTCCAAGTCTGTATACAATGTTAAAGTGACAGTTGGAAAACTAAGGACAGACCTGAGCTGGTGGGATGAGATGAAACAGACAATATCAGCCTGAACTGAAGTTTGAAGTCACTAAAGGCAAAGAAAACATTTTTTCTACATTTTTGTCCGAATATTTAAGATTCCAAAATACAAATATCAACAATTTCCACGATGTCATTTGGCCACGAGAAAGGCGGGGAACTGAAGTTGACATTTAATCATCATGAAGGCTTGTGATTTTAAGAGCACGCTTTACAGTCCTGGGCCTAAAGTGCAACGTCGTTCCGCGCGTGACAGACAGTCATCATAGCACCACAGTGGGGATGTGCCGCACCAGGGGCATCTGGTGCGCCATGGCGGTCATCTGCGGAGGAGGAGGAGGAGATGCTTGAGGCACCGCGTCAGCCACGCCAGGCGACGCCGGCTTGTGCCGCGCGCTCTTCTGGTGCGCCCTGAGGCCCGCCAGCTGCGAGTACGCGCTCTGACACACGTGGCACTTGTAGGGCCGCTCGCCGGTGTGTAGGCGCACGTGATTGCGCAGCGTGGACGACTGGCTGAAGCGGCGGTTGCAGAAGCGGCAGACGAAGGGCTTGTCCAGAGTGTGGATGCGCATGTGAGAGCGCAGGTTGCTGCGGGAGTTAAAGCCGCGGTGGCAAATAACGCAGCGCATCCGCCCACTGGTGGTGGTGGCGGCGGTGGAGGAGAAGGAGGAGGAGGAAGAGGAGGGAGAGCAGGAGGAAGATCCATCAAGGGCGTGAGAGTCGTCTGGGAAAAGAAACAAGAGAAGTTGAGATACAAATCTACAACTTTTGTTAAAGTTTTGTTCTTTTTTTTTAATTCCAAAAAGCAAAAACAAACTTAATTTCTGATTTTACGCACAACTAAGTGGAATAAAAACAGTTTTTTCCCACTATATTTACGCATTATAGACACAGAGATACAATGAAAAACACAGAAAATTAAACGTATTTTATCAATCAAACATTAAATCACCATAAAGGAGTAGAAACTGTCAAATGTTTCAAATAAAAATATGGATTGTGTGCGTAAAATACGTTTTAGTCTTAAGATCTCACCATTTCTGTTTTTCTTATGATGTTCTTCATCAGTTCCAGGGACTCCAGGAATTCCCAGGAAGGTGTTGTGCGTGTTTCCATACCAGACAAGGAGCTCCTGGTCTGGTGGAATAGTCTAAGAACAGAAAAAATAAACTTTATTTATGTGTTTATTTGCGGCATATCTGCGGCCTGCTGCTATTTGAGGCCAGCACGAGAAGTTACACACTTAAAAGAAAAAAGAGTAAGTTTGCGCATTCTCTTCCATCAATGTTTGTTCACCACAAATGACGCAAAGTCCCCAGGAATCCTCACCTCCACAGCCTTGTAGAAGATGCTGCTGCCGATCTGCACCACCTCCAGGTTCTGCTCCTGCTCATTCCGAGCGCACTTGATGTAAGTCATCCAGCTGCGCTGGTCCTCCTGGCTGGCATCGATGAAATAACGCACCGTTCCGTCCTCGTTGAACACCTGAGCGCACAGAACAAACGCACAACGTCAATAAAAGAAGTCATGTATGAATTAGTAAAAAGACTGGAGTGTGTTTGCTCCCTCACCTCCCACATGAGGTTGTTGTTTTTGAGTAGATCCACGTGTTCAGGGGATAGGAGTCTCCCCGTGAAGGGCCCCATCTCTGTTCCTGCTTTGATCCACGTCTTAGAGAAGATGCCCAGACCTTCTCCAGGGATCGAGCTCTGGGCGATGATCACCTCGCTGGGCAGAACCAGACTGGACAGCTTCTGCACCTCTGTCAGAGCAGAAATGTTTGTTAGAAAAGTGGATTGAAGGTAAAACTTCGGACTGGTGATGCGAATCAGTGCCAGAACTTTGGACTCTTTTTTCTTCTTTTTTTTTAATCCAAAGATTCTGAAAGCAGCAAATGAACTGGATCTTATTTCAGTCACGAAATATTAAGCTACACCTTATCCTCCGTTTAATTCGATTATCTGGCTGAATTGAAGGTTTTTGTTGTGCAAAAACCCCCTCGGAAAGCATTTTTTATTCGCAGCAGAAAGGGGTGAAAGGGAGAAGAAAAAAAGGTGCTCCTTTAAGATCAAAATCAAAGATTTCTTTTAAAGATTTGAGAAAAAAAAGAATGAAAGAAAGAAAAAAACCGCCGAATGGGGGTTAAATGGTCCTCTATTGCTCAGGGTCCAGCAATTTGTCATGCTTCAGATGTGATATTCATTAAAGTTTACTGGAAAAGGAACGGCTAATTCCAAATTCATTATCCTTTTAAGAACTTTGTAGCAATAAATTTGCGCTGAATGAAACGAGGGCTTGTTTAAAAGGCTGGGGAATTTCTGCAACAAAAAAATGGAAAGGCGATTAGATGCTTGACATGCAATGAATAGCATTAGATTTAGCCTTCACGCTGCATTATGCGAGGAACAGCAAATCTTTTAAGGACAGAGAAAGAGAAAAGCTCGGGAGCCCCATAGCTGACAAGAGAGGAAAAGAGACTGTCCGGAGATTGATGAATGCGGGAGAAAAAACCTCTGGACATCTCAAAGAACGGACACTCTTTTATTTTTCCTGCGCGAGGTTTAAGTGAAAACTTTCCCAGGTCAAGCACAAAGTTAACTAAATGAATTAAATGCCCCGCGTCTTTCAGTCAGCTGCAGTTACACGCAACAAGCCGCTGAACTCTCGGTGCTCTAGAAGGCTTGATGCGCTAAATGGGTCAGAATAAAGGCGCGTAAAAGCGGAAAAACGCCTCAATTGTGAAAGAAAACATTAGAAATCAATTTTAGGAGTCAAAATTAATACTATTTTTATTTAGTTTGGGAAAAAAATCTAAGAAGTGCATCTTTGGAGTTGGAGTTTAGTTAAATGTTTCAGTTTTGTGCGCAAAAACGCACTCAAGCTTGCGCTTTTACGCACGTAAAAATAAGAATGTATCCGCACAGTTTGTTCAACTTAAATACAGTCATCTGTCATAAAAGCACATTTCGGGTGAAACAGCAGGCCAGTTTACCTCCAGCGAAGGACTGGGCCAGAACTTCGGCCGTGAAGGCGGTTTTTGTGCTGCTGACGCCGCTGCTGTGCCGCTCCTCAGCCAGGTGCTCGCCCAGCACGTTCCTCCACCTGCCGTACAGGAAGCTGTGCAGGATGTCCGAGGTGATCACGTCCGAGAGCGCGCGGCTGGGACACTTAAATCCAGACTTGAGAGCTAAGGTGTCGGCGGGCAGCACGGAGCCCATCATGCAGAGAGGAGACGCCGGGAGGAGTGAAGACGGAGAACAAGTGGACACACGTGCGCAAAGCTGCTGCTCCTCAGTCCGCCCTCCTGCTCCAAAACTGTGCGCGTAAAGCTGCGCTGCCCGGCTGTGAGGATCTCTTTATATAAGTGGCTACTGTGACCCCTGTCTAATTACTTATTAACGACACACCCCTCACGGTGCAGACCTGCTTGCTGTTTAGGGGAGGAGGGGGCAAAACTTTACTTAAGTAATTATCTCTACTTGAGGGGACAAATTAAATTACCACTTGTTTTTTAAATAAACGTTAACTTTAATGGCAAATAAAAAGTTCCCCATGAGATTTAAATGGTATTGTAATCAAATTTGACTCTTGTTTGTAAAAATTACTCATAAAAATATATCAGAATTGATAAAAAATAAAAAGCCAAGAGAAGAATTTCTAAGTTTTTAGGGCGCACCAAAAGTTGCGCATTTACGCACAGAAGTGGGTCATCGAGTCTGGGAGTTGCTCGCCTGTTTTTTTCTCATGCATTTCGTATTCATGCGCTGGTAATATGATTTTTTTTTGTCAGGAGTTAGCGCGGGAATAATAAGAATGGAAACCAGTTTTTTTTATTATTTTGTCCATCATTATTCAGAAAAATGCAAAGCTTCTTTGACGTGCTGCACTTTTTTTCTCTCTCCAAGCCCTTGTTGAGGTAAGCGGTTTAATATTCATGGATGTTCGGAGCCCCCTCGGTATTGTGGAGACGTTTAGATGAGTATATACGGGCCCCTTTCTTCTCTATAGCCGCAGTCTTCTGTGTTTTTTCCTCTCTTGCCTATTTTTCGGGCTTGATGGACTGGGGCTAAATGGGCAGTTTTCCTTCTTTTCCAGCAGAGAGGACATCTTTATTCCATCCCAGGCTCACAGGTTTCCCATTCAGCTCCCCCCCGAGTAATGTCAGGGCCCTGAAAAGTGCTGCAAATCAATCTTTCATGGTGTTTTGAGGGCAATTTGACATCCATGCACTCCTCTTTTCACTCCAGCAACTACAAGGGGATTGTCCGAAGAAAAAAAAAGTGGGCAAGTTGTGCTTTCTGTCTTTCTCCTCGCGGATATGGACTGCGCATTGGGCAAAGTAATGGGAAAGAAGATATGGCAAGTAAATACAATGGTGGAGAGTTTTGTGCGCAGCAGAGATAGTGAAAAGGCAAGGTGAGTGACAGGGCACGAAAAAAGATTACTGAGAAACAGCTGCTTTTTATGAGCGCGCCCCTCCCACGTTTGTCTCCCTTTTCCCAGATGAAATTTCTCCGCGCTTTCAATGGGATTCTTTCTCATCTAGATTGATTTACATTTATAGCATTCATCACAAAAAACCCCTCCGAGGTAAATGGCTCCGGAGGGGGGGAGAAGGGGTGGGCCGCTTCTTTATTAAAGAGGAATTAAATGAATTGAATTGGGGTAACGCATGGATTTGATTTGCTTATTTATGCATTAACCTATGGCATTATTTGGAGCTGGTAAAGCCGCGGGCATGTCAGCAATAGCAAATCATCCTGCTTAGCCGTTCCATTGTAGGACAATTTAAGCTATTATTCTGCCTATTTAAAGCTTATCAATTTAATGGGGATGATTGACAATTATTGCACTATTGTTGGATTTCAAAGAGCTGGTGGGAAACCGTTTGGAGGGAGAGTTTCTGGGGCAAAAATACTTTAAAAAATGAAATATTTGTTTTTATTCAGATGAATTACTATTTTTTTGGACACATTGTAACTGCAGCCGGGCCTTTGCGCGCCCGCGTGCGCGCAACGGGGATGGAGGAGCGCGTGGTCTCCGGGGATCCTCCGCGCCGTCATTAAAAACAGATTAAGGTAGCTGCCACAGTGTGAGAGACACTCAGCGCCGGCTTATCTGCTGCAGAGGTGAGAGTGGAGCACCCCCCCCCCTCCCTTTTTAGGTTGATGGACGGGAGGAGGAGAGATCAGGACACCTGCTGGATGCGCAGGAGGTGGAGGTGCGCCTTTATTTACGCAGCAAGGAAACGCTCTTGAAAATGGTTCGTTCCGTCCTGCTCCTTATAACCCATCAAGTGGATCCATGTCAGAGGAAAAATGCCCCACAGGGTTCATAGATCCGTATGGGTATGAAGATTATATGTGGCATGCGCCCCCAGGAAGCTCTTGGCCTTTTTCCTACCCAACATTGGAGTAGAAAAGTACACTCAATTTACTTGTTGAAAATCTTATAAATTAGCCAGAAATATATTCCACATTTTGAAGAATTTTAATTTCAAACTCATAAATCATACAAAAGGTAAAAAGCTGCAAGTTCTTAAAGCCTAAAACATGTATCCATGTTTTTGACATTTAAATAATTTCCACAGAATGAAAATGACATATTTTGAGAAATCATTTGCAAATTCAATCTAATTTTAGAAATAGGCAATAAATTGTATAAAATTGGCTTAAAAACAAAACAAGGCAACAAAAAGCCAATTAGTTAAACTGACTTAAAATTTCAATTTGCATAATAAAACACTTTTATAAAGGTCTAAAACTATAGTAAAATGAATTGTTTCAGAAAACATTAAATTTTGCTAAAACAAAAAAAAATAAGGCCAGAAGAAAACACATTTTCCAATTTTCGTTTTTTTTTTTTAAACAAGACTTAAAATTTTAGTTTGCATCATAAATCAAGTCTTTTATAGCTTATAAGGTGTAAAACCAAACCAAAAATGCATCATTACGTTTTTAGAAAACATTGAATTACGCAAAAAAATAAAAAGAGGGGAAAAAAGCGCCAATTTTTTCCACATTTATTTTTCATAAATCAAGTCTTTTACCAGCCTATCTGTAAAACTAAACCAAAAAATATGTTTTATAAAATGTCCACTTTCACAAAAAAATAAGTCAGAAAAAATGTAACATAAATGCCTAACAAATGAAAGATTCTCCAAGTTATTTGTAGCTTTTCTTTTGCTAGATCACAACTTAAATTTCAGTTTGCATCATAAATCAAATCCTTTACCAGCATATAAGTTGCAAAACTAACCCAAAATGCTTTGCGTTTTAACAAACATTGATTTTCAGTAAATTAGGGTGGAAAAAAAAAGAAATAACATTAAAAGATAAAAATTGAGCCAAAAACTCTCGCCATCCACAAACCAGCCGCCAAAGAACCAGCAGGTCTGACGCGTCCTCGGGGACGACACATTTAGGAGCGAAAGGATCAAAATCGAGGGTCGGATTTGGAAACAGCTGCACGGCATCAAAGCCGGGGCCCGTATGGGGCCGGGGAGGATCCAGAGTGGCAGGAGCCTCCCTGCTGAGTGCAAAGATGTGCAGCGACAAAGCTGGAGTGGCTCTGAAAGGGGGCGGAGGAGGAGAACATCTCAGTGGACCAGAGGCTGTGGGACGGCACGTTTGAGAGTTTTACAAAAAGAAAGGAAGCATTGTACGCTCACGTTTATCAGTCGTACATTCGCACCAGTTTAATTTTACATACTTGAACACCAATTTAACAGATATTTAAAGAATCAGTGACTAGAAAAAAGACAAACATATAAAAAAAATACTAGAACTCAAACCACAAGGGAGGCTTGCGGAAGATTTATTTGAATTTGAGAACTGGCAGACTATAGAAAATATAGAATTTCTGCTTATAAAACATGAAAACATACATTTGGCCTATATATCCTCAGTTTCATCTGTTAGTACACACAATAGAGCTCTTCGTTTGAACACTTTAAGTAGCAGAATACAACATAAGACATCCATATGTATAGAATATTCATCCACTGAAAATCAGTTTAAACAGTACACATAAAGGTAGTCTGGATGTTTTTAATACATGGTTAACTGTACACACAAAAGGAAGAAAAAAAACAAACACCATAATTAGACATTTTTTGAAATTATATCCCTTTTCATTAAGAAATGACAATATCAGAATCATTCTCCACAATAATGCATCATTTATATTAGATCACACAAAGAAATAAAAATTAATTAAAAAGTTATAAGCAATGGACTGAGTCAAACGCCCCACTGAGTCCACAGCGAGGGGCTCAGTGGGGTGCTGGTGAACTGGGAGGTACCAAATAAGACAAATTTTCTTTCTCATATTTAAAACATAAAAATATTAAATTATTACACAGGTACGAATCGCAGAAGCTTAGCAGTCTTGAATAGTTTAGGTACAAAGTATGCACAGGTACAAGGAAAAGAAAAAAAAAATCTACCATTTCTTGTTTTTCTTCATAACAAGATGCAACATCGAATTTCAAAAAAAAAAAAAAAAAGAAAAAAAAAAATCACACATTCACAATCTTTGACATTTTCAGTATGAAAACAGAAAAAGAGGGACTACTTCCTGCAACAGTGAGCACAGGAAAACAAAAAAAGTGTTTTTGATATATTTATATATATATTTATATATATGAAACATATATCTTAAATTAACAGTCAAATATATGAGCATATATACATAGTTTTACAAGGTAGTAAAGGCAAAAGCTATCTGCAACATCCCCCTAAATCCTATTACGGTAATAAATTATCATTTTTAATTTCCATTTAAAAAAAAAAAAAAATCTTAAAACTACAAGTTAAAAAGTTTGTCAAAATATCAAAAAACCCATCTTTGTTTCAAAAGTGAAATAAGATATTGCACCTTTTTTTTTTCTTTTTAAACCAGAGTACAATAAAATGACATTGGAAAACAGGATACAAACCACAACAGGAATTAAATTAGAACTACTGCCACTGGATGACATTAATCCTTTTTTTCTTTCAACCTTGTAACAAGAACAAAACAAAAAAGACATTTCCTGTAACAAAACATCACAGTTTCATTTCACTGAATCATGTAAAACACTTTACACATTTTATGACAAAAAAATGGAAAGTATTCAAGACTGCTAAGCACATATTGTTTCATTTAGACATAACTAGAAAACAAAAATAGATCATATTGCCTTTTGAAATGTTACAACTCTTGGGTTCATTTTGGCAGTTACAATCTGAGTCAAGACAAAAAAAAAATAGAAAAACAAAAAACAGCTCTCTCAAGTCCAAAAAGGGATCCCATATAACTGTCTATCCAAAATAACAGTGTGCATTAGCATTTAGTAACAAATAAATGTTCCTGATTTTAGAAATATTACTTTATCATACAAGTCATTCTACAGCTAGTGTTTCTCACTAAGAAAAAGAAAGTATTCAAGGCGTTGTAAATCTAGAACCCCTCAGCTAGAAAACAAACAAACAAACAAAAAAGGTATTTTTCAGCCTCGCAGTGATTCAAGTCTTTCACCCGAGCGTCTTCTTTAGTGATCCTGCACGACAAAAACAGATAACACCGTCTTTAGGAGTCATTCCCGAAAGAGTGACCAGTAAAACACTTGAGTTAAGTCGTCCAAAAATTACACTCAAGTTTTATATTTCTGAGGCTAAAAATGACAGAAGAAGAAAGTATAAGTAAAAAAAAAATATGTGATTTAGGCTACAAATGGTCACTTTAAAAAATGTTTCCTTAAAAAAGTTTGGAAAATTAATGCCTGTGAGTTTATAAAGATGTTCATTTAGTTAGTAATGTATGCTTAGGTTGACCGAGTGTTAGCATTAGCCGTCCAATGGGAAATCCCATTAAACGTTAGCATCAAGCTAGCGGACTTTAGCTTTAGATTATTGATCTGTTGAGATTAAATTGATTCAAATTGATTAATCCATTTTATCAACCCAGCTCTAGATTTTTCTTAAATCTGGTTGAACTATTTCAAACGTGGAGATCAGTTTACTAAAATTTAAAAACATTTATTAGTAAATTTCACAGATGAATTTCACAGATTTTTATGGAGAGAATATAGTATCATCTGATTTGCATGTGCATAATTCTTGATTTGTAACTCGTACAATACACTTTGTGCTTGACTTTGCGTATTTGCAATTGTGTAATCACATGTACAAAAATTACAAAATAAAAAAATACAAAATACAATTTACACATGCACAACTTAAAAGGACAACAGCTTGAAACTAATTACACACATAATTTCCTTTAAATTACGCATAAATCGGCTGATATGCACACATAAACACGCATTAACACGCAAATCTGATGTCAGACTCCACATCTCCAAGATTTGTTTGCAAGTGATGCGTTTAAATGTTGTTAGAATGCTGTTTCACTCAAGTTTTCATACTAGCCACAGATATACCCAATAATTAAGAAAGAGATTGGATGATACTTTATTATCTCCATACATTTTAGTATTTTTTTGGGGGATATTAGCTGCTCACTGAACCTTTTCAAATGTGTTTTGTTGATATTTTTGGGTCTAAAATCTTCGATTCTTTGATCTTAGATTCCTTAAGAAACTTTGTCTCAAGCTGCTCTTGCACTAGTGCTGAGAAAACCGTCTCACCTGGAGACCAGGAGCTTGTGTCTGCTGAGAGCCCTGGTTGAAGAAGGCCATCGGCTGTCTGTAGAAGTCGACCCAGGCGTTATAGTCGGGATTAGAAGTCTGCTGAGTGGCAGGACCGGCTGTCTGGCCTTTGAAAAAGACACAAAAAAAGGCAAATCAGAAATTACAGTGACTTGCTTTGGGATTTTTTAAAGGTTTAATTAAGTTGATAAAAGAGAACTTACCCCACACTTTGTTGTATTCCGGACCAGAGTTCTGGGGTTGGTTTTGCTGACCTGGAAGCAGATGTTTAATTCAGTTTTCTTTAAGGAGAAAACATTTCAAATCTCTTTTAAAAGCTACATATTTCCCCATCTTCATTAAAAAAAAGAGGTTCATAAACACTCCTGCTGCTGAGTGACATTCACCTAGCTTTTTATAATACTGCTCCCAGTCCATCTGGCCCGTCTGGGATCCATTGTGATCTGAAACCAGACACATAACAAGAGTTGCAGAAAGTGGGTTTTATTTTTCCCCTTTCAGCCTTCTGTTCTCATCCAAGACTCTGCTTTCCTATCAAGTTCCACTGACAGCACATAAAAAAATTGTCTGTACAGGAAACATGTGGTTAGCCTTGGGGAAGTGGACCATCGGAGGCAGAGCAGAAAAATCTGAGCTGAAAATTAGTTTTTGCTCCAATTCGATTCAAAAGAACCCCCAAAAAAAGGATTTGTGGCTTTTAACAATGCAAATTTATTGAAACACGATTAATACTGGTGACTTACTGTGGTCCTGCTGGCCTTGAGGTTGCCAGATCTGAAAAGTTGTCCCCCATCCTCCAGTCATGAACGGCTGAGGCCCACTTTAAGTAAGATAAAGCTTGTGAGTAGCTACCCTCCAATTCAGGTACAATCTGAGGACAGGAATTGGATCTTACTGTTGAGGAGGAGTGGTTGGTCCTTGGTTGTAAAGATTCATACTGAAGTTGCTGTTACCCCCAATCCCTGGACCCTGAAGAGGAGAGAAGGAAGAGGTGAGTGAAAGACCACACTTGTGTTTAAAGGGAGCCAACAGGCAAGGTCAAAGGGCAGGGCCAAGCGCTGATGCACTCCATTAAGTCCATTTGATGGATTCTTCATGTTTAACCTCTGGTGACATCCTGCTGGCCACCAGGACCATAGCAGCTCCCCGCATTGACATGTGTGCTCATGAATATCAAGCCCAACAATAGCATTTTTTGAAGGGCGGACCGTGGAGCCTAAGGACAGACCACCTACCCCAATTCTCTCATCGATCAGTTGACGGGCTTTCTCCAACTGCTGCGGGGTGCCTCGGATGGAGAAGATGCGCACATTGGGGTCAGTGCTGGGCGGCGGGTTTCTCTGCAGCTCCACGTGAGCACGAGACTGCTCTTTGATGTTCTTGATGGTTTCTCCACCTGACGACGTAATGAGGGATTTTAGATGCGTTTGTCATTTTCCTGACCGCTCCGTCCCTTTCGGGGTCGCGGGGGTGCCGGAGCCTAACCCGGCTGCTGATGGGCGAAGACGGGGTTTACCCTGGACAGGTCGCCAGTCTGTTGTAGGGCCTCAATCACACACCCATTCACTCTCTTGAGCTAAAATTTTACAACATAAAATAGCTGCTTGCCTATAGCTTCTCACAATCTAGCATTACCTGTGCAACTGAAAAGATTGAGTGATATTGGAGCTATCCAACCATTGCTTTGAGCCAGATGCCAGCTCGGACAAGGAAAGCAAAGACGTCCATGGATCCAGTCGATGCATCAGAATGAACAGAGTGTGTTTTTGACATCACAAATACGATCTTTTTCCTAGGGCTGGGTATCGCCAATAATTTCCAGAATCGATTTGACTCAATTTAGTCAGCAATGTATGTTTAGGTCGAATGAGCATTAGCATTAGCCGTCCTATGGGATATTCCATTATAGGTTAGCATCAAGCCATTTCATCAACCCAGCCTTACTTTTTCAAACTCCTTTGTTTTTAGCCACAATTTCAATAAAGAGACACAAAAATGGCACAAGAACATGTTTAAACCAAAAAACTATTTACATTGGAGTGGGCCTTTAAAAAATCTTAACAGGCAAAGTTCAACTGATGTAGAACTTTATTTTATGTAAAGAAAATAAAAAGGTGATTTTTTTTCTTCAGCAACTGCCAATAAACTCACACCCCTCATGCTGCTAGAACATCTTCCCAAAAAAAACTTTTGTCACAGAAGTTAACTCATCTCCAAATTTGGTGCTACCTTCAGCCCAAATCCCTGTGTCGCAACACCTTTCCCCCACCCCCCATAACATCCATGCAAAATTGGGAAACAAAAGAGGACACCTCCGGCACACCCCTCCACCCCCTTCTCCGCATCAGACGCCAGCTTCCAGACGTGTGTTGGGAGCAATTACACCAGCAGGGAGAAGCGAAACATCGCTGGCAAGAGACAAGGGGACGAAATTCAAGCGTATCCTCCTTCCGGGACGTCGTTTGTCTCCTTTAGTCTTTTTCATTCTTGACTCGGTGTCGTAGCCTGTTATGAGAGGAAGGAGCGAGGGGGTAGCTTCCCGGGGTGAGGACACTGGGGATGTCCCAACATCAATTACACATTTGTTCACTTGCGGCTGACACTCCGACGACCCTTCCTGACCCCCCCCTTGAATAAAAACGCTCATCAGAAACCGCTCCTCCTCCGGTGCCTCATTCCTTGCTGCCAACAGACTGCACATGGGCCATTAAACCATTGTCAAGCAAATGAAACTTCTGCCTTAATAAAGCCATTATGATCTCTTCTGGTCAGACGGCAGAGAGCAATGAAGACCCAGCCATTCATTTCATGGACTGGCCTTTAGTAAGGGCAGATAATACAGGCCTTAATAATGAGACTGGTTTAGTGAGCTGGAGCAAAGGGAAGGATACAAAAGTGCAACTGGTGACCGCATTCAAGGCAAAGCTGAGGGATTGGCGAGGTGCTGGTCCACCACACAAAAAGTGGCAGAGAGCGACGTTTGACTTCTGATGCAATAAAAGCCTCAACATTGCAACATTTTAATAAATCGAATATAAAAGTTAAGCACAGATCATCCACACAAATGCAAAAATGTCATTCTAAATATACAACATTGGGAATTAAAATAATTTTACTCCGAGAATGGACAACATTTTCAATCCCAGCATCCTAAAAAAAACTGCTGCAACATGAATTTTGCATGGACTCAGAAAATTCAGCTAAAATTCACAAATTAACTTGTATTTTTGATGAATCTCTAAAAAATTAGGACAGAGATGAGTTTTCACCAGCTATTTAAAGACAGAAAGATTAACCCCTCAATAACACCTAAATATAACACTCTTTGACATACTGGAACTCCGTTCACAAGATCCCCATGAATCTGTTTGATGTAGAGAAAAGCTGATTTTCAAACTGGCTTTGCACCAAGATGCAACACATTATTAATGTGAAGTTTTCAGAATGGTGAAAGACAGTTTTCTGTGCAGCAGAATCAGCTAAAATGCATAGATTGCAGTTGAAAGGTTATGGAAGTTGAAAGAATTTAACATTAGAGCTAAAGCTCATCGATAAATAACTATCTTTATTTTAAAGTAATGGCAAAGTGCTTTGATTATATAAAAACCAAAACAACAAACTCCTCAAAAATAGAGTTGATTTTGAAATGTTTTGATTAAATAGCAAAACTATGAAACCTCATTCACATAAATTCTGATCTGTGAAAATGTAAATTTTAAAACTAAATGTCCTCAACTCTAAAATGTGAATCCCCACAGTGAAGCTTGTGCTTCGGGGTCACGCAGATCCCCGTTTTGAGGCTTAGGTTGATCTCTTGCTTGTATTGGGTCTGGGCAGGTTGGTGGGTGGCTCGATTCACCCAGGCTGTGTGTGCGTTTGGGGGTCAAAACGGAGGGCCAACAGGCTGCATATGGCATCGTAAAGATATTAATCACCGCACTCTTTAAGGACTGGCTGACAGCACCCAGACCCACCGCCATCTCCACCATATTGGGCCACTTCATATGCTAATGCGGTGAGAGGGGGGAACGCAACGCCCAGGTTTATTTGTTTCCCTCGCTCCGCTGCGTGCACAAAAGCCACTTGACATTTCTATTGCCATGTTTTTATCTTAGGTAAAGAGGCCTCCTTCGATCCGCCTACTGCCGCACATACGCACTGAGGCAACATGCATACCACCATACTACACACACACTCACAGAGCCCCATCCGAAGCAGTGGTCAATGACTTTTAAATAGCTGCCAATAGAGTGGGCATGAATAGCCAATAAGCTAATTCCTCCTATTCATTCCCTTGCTGCACTCTATTGGACTGAAAGAGCCTCATTAGATGCCGGGCAGCCTTCCACATGATTGAGGGCTGTTATTATGCACCTTTAACAATTAATGTCACATTACACGCATTATCCCCGTCATTAAGCCCTTAGTGAAGCCAATGAATGCCACTTGTGCTGTATACATGAGCCCGAGACAGAATAAGAGGGTGGTCACATGCCCCCCCCCAACCTCTTCTCATCAGATTCTCGTTGTGAAAGAAGAGAATCTGCAATCTGTTCAGTTCGGTTCCCTTTTCTTTCTTAGACATCAGTCCGAGAAACCATGTTAATCCATTGAATTATACATAGTATGTATTAAAAACACAGCATGTTTTTTTTTTTTACCTTTCCCAATAACAAGGCCACACTTGTCAGCAGGAACTGCATATGTGACTTCTTGAAGACCTCCGGGTCCTCCTGTGTTACAGTCGACCCGTCCTCGACGCCCCATCACCCCATAGCCGTCTCGCTCCTATGAGAAGGAAGATATTAGTTATCGTCACAAAAATATTTTTAGCCAAATTCACCAATGGATGAATATTCAAGTATGTGGAATTCAGTAATTTTTTAAAGTTACATGTGCATTTGACATTGCTGTGCAGGTAAAACTACAATGGAGCGCGTGTCTAATTTTGAGTGCTCCGGAGAGTCTGCGCTCCCCACATGTGCGGCTGTGTGCAGCACAGAGATACAGCCAAACTTTACAAGTTTTTTAAATATATTTGCTGCCTGAACGTGACTCTGCGAGAGTCATTCGGATTCAGCACTACTCAATTAGTGTTCAATCAAATGCCATAAAGCCATAAAAGAAAGGTTCCCATTGCCACCTGAGGATAAGCAAAATAGAGCATCCATCTTTGTTCGTGGGAGTGATGGATGACAGACAGCGGACACACTTTTACTGGGAGGAAGTGCTGGATGAGATACGCCACCATATGTGAAGGGACTTTTGACGCCTGTCCTAAAGATCTGTTGTAACTGTTGTCTGAGCTTTCGCTAAAGCCGCCGGCATCATTTCTGAACAACCGCCTGGCAAGGAGACAGACTTTGACAACAATGAGAGGGAACCAGCATGTTTGATTATGAATTTACACAGCTGTTTAATTCAAACACCAAAGATGTTTTGTGGGAGAAGATTAAATTGAAAAATAATCAGGTTTTTTGGGCCCGATCCGATTCATTCGATTTTGTGTAGTTGCCGATACAGTGTCCCGATCAGATACTTTTGTAACACATTTAAAACATGAACAAATCGAAAAAACAGATTTAGGCTGTTCCTTTTTATATTTCATTAACTTTTTTTATCATTAAAAACTTAAATGGAACATTTTTGTGAAGTAGCTTTAATAAAGAAGTAAAAATAGAGCAAATATAAACTAGGAAACAAAACTATTTTCTTGTTATATAAGAGATGATTAGTCTACATTTAGTGACTTTAGATAACATCTTTAGAGCTATTGATTCATTCATTCATTCATATTCATTTAAAATTCTTAAATGAAATGAATTACTTTATTTTAGCATGAATTTGATGAGTGTTCA
>NC_050523.1:12032761-12051929 GCF_002922805.2 Oryzias melastigma | reverse complement strand
AAGAGATAATTAATCTAAATTTAGTGACTTAGCTTAAATATCTTTAGAGCTATATAACATTTTTAACCAAATGTGATTCCTGTTTTCATTTAAAATTTTTAAAAATGAATTATGACTTTTTAGGCATGAATTTGATGAGTGTTCATGACTAGCTGATGTCATTAGAACCAATTAGTTTTTTTTTGGTTGTTTGCGATTCTTTTTTTAAGTTCTTAAGACATCACATTTTTGGTTTTATTACCACAGTAGTTAATTTTGTCAACTTTTATTTGTTAGAGAAATAAAACAGGCATATCAAAGGACAGCTCGGGTCTTAAGGAGTTAAATCTTGGAGCTAGCATTTAGCTTAGCACAGTTAGCAGCTGCTCTGTAGCTGTCAGCAGCACGAAGAGCTTAGCATTAAAAAGAAACAAAAACTCTCATTTTCTGTTGAAATGCCTTTATAGGTTGTTGTTATGTTAAGACAAACCAATAGAGACATTTGACATCAGTTTCAAGGATTTTTAAAAGAGTTATTCATCCTGGAAGACAGAATCTGCAAACATCTAGCTAGATTGACTGAATAGTTTTTGTTAGCCTCATGCTTGAGCTGCTGCTGTAATCCTCCTGCGTTTTAAGGCAATTACATTTTGTGATCTGTTCATGACATGCAGACATCTAGTTGAGTATTTATCCAGAATAATAAGCTTGAAATATAAAGAACTGATCATAATAAGAATACATGAAATATCCGATACTGGTCGGGGGACAACATCCGATATCAATTGAGTCATCAACCACATGATCAGGCCTGATTTGCAATCAGGTGATCGGATCAGGACATCCCTATTAAATAGTGGAATAAAGTTTAACTAAATTCAATGTTTTGCCTGTGTTAGCTATTTTTTTATTTATTTTTTTTTGCACCTTATAATACGGTGTGTCTTGTGTACAGGTTAAGTTCAGAAATAGACCCCGAAATTAAGATGCGCCTTATAAGACAGCACGTCCTATGGTAAGAAAAATATGGTAGTTGCAACACGCGTTGCCAAGAGTGGTGTGAAGGTAGCTTTCTAGTAGCTGCAGTTTTAATTTCTGTACGTAATACAAGTTACACATACTTGAGCGGTCTGAACCAGTTCGTTGATGAGGTGAACGGCGTGGTGGCAGTGCTCAGGCTGGCCCATCACTTGAGCAACACGGTCAGGGCTGATTCCGTCATCTGCAAAAATGAATGAAAAAAACTCTTATCCACGATGCTTCTTTATGCAGAATCCCAGAGAACAAAAGGAAAAACAGAAAAGCAAAAAAACTTTTCATTTTAGTGTTAACCCAGAATGTATTCCTTTTTTTTGTACCAAGATAATTTAAACACACCCATTGTTGTAATCTCGTGTTTAAAGCCTATGACCTTTATCACATATTATGATGAGGAAGGAAACAGCACATCTCTTGATAACAGCATACAGAGATACATTGTGAGAGAACTGATTGGGACACCACCTCATGATTGATGTACGAAGGACCAACACATTTCTATCTGTGAAAATGTTCCCAAAAAGAATTACAGACTAAGAATAAAAGATTACAACTATTTGTCCAAGCACAAACTTGAAGACGTCTTCTCTTACCTTGTTTGAACTGGATCCGGACGCCAGCATCGTTTTGAATTTTTTTGATCATCTCTCCGTTCCTGCCGATGATTATGCCAACTGCAAATCTTGGTACTACAACCTTAATGACAAGGACAAGCATTACAGTTAAATATACAATTTAAGAGGTCTGCACATCAATAAGAATGAAAAGTTTCTTACATCCAGGCTAGTTCCACCCATTTTGGATCCAAATTCTGCCCTTCCGGCCCTGAAGTCTCCTTGGTCTTTGTCCCTGATGAGTTTCACCACAAGTTCACGGGCTTGCTACAAAGAAAATGGATGGAAATGTTGAGAAAACCAGCATAAATATTTACAAAAACAAGAGCTGTAAAAAAAGCTTAAAATTTAAAACGTTTTCATTAAATGTGGAATATTCAGAGACTGACCTGCACTTTGAGAGGATCCCCGGTGATTCTCAGGGGTTTGTCAGCTCCGGTGGGCATGGGGTCGTCCTGAATCATCATCATCTGTACACCTGTCCTCTCCTGCAGGGTTACAATTGAACAAAAACCAGAACAGAGCTAGCTAAAGTTCAAAGTACTGTTTGCTC
Organism: Oryzias melastigma; assembly: GCF_002922805.2. Classification (NCBI taxonomy): domain Eukaryota; kingdom Metazoa; phylum Chordata; class Actinopteri; order Beloniformes; family Adrianichthyidae; genus Oryzias; species Oryzias melastigma. Next base: position 12,049,745 of record NC_050523.1, on the reverse strand, counting down.
TGGAGGGAGCAGATTCAGATATGTTCTAAACAAGAGATCCAGCTATAGAAAACCAGAGAGAAAAGGGCTTCTTTTAAATCTTGAAATAAAAAGTGGTTTCTTCCATTTATTTTTAATGTTTTATAATCATTTTCTTCGCAATATTTTAGTTTAACAGCACAAAAAATATTATGTAGAGCAAAATATAAGTATAAGAAACTTCAAACACCTCCTGTCTGTTAAATCTCTACTTGTGGAGGAAAAAACAAAACAGTTTAAATATTAAAGTGTCTTGCAAATCTATAAGCATTTACTTACATTAAACAGTTAATACAATTTATTCAGTCATATTGCACATATCATACTTGAACATAAATATATGGCTAAATTAATTGGGAATTATTGTAGAATGATTAAAATCCTAAACCTTTTTAGTCGTTCTATTTTAGGATATTTTGAGATTTTTTTTTTTTTGCAGGCATATTTTTTAAGCTAATCCACTGAAGTCTGAAAGTTTTTATTCAGTCAAAGCCAATTATGTTAGCTTACAAAGAGGACTTGATTGTGCTAAATGTGTTGTCGTTTGAGTGTTCAACCAGACCTGCAGTTGTTTGATGGTCTCTCCACCTTTGCCGATGACCAGGCCAACTTTGTTGGCAGGGATGAGCATCTGCTGGATGGAACCGTTCCCGTCCATGTCGTTGTGGAAGCCGGGACCATACCGACACTGCTCGATGATCTCGCTCAGCAGTCTCTTGGCCTGCCTGTGAGGCGGAGAAAAAAGCAGGAAATTTAGGAAAACAACAGGAAAAAAACTCTGCTGGGTCACATTTTTCTGTGATGGGACAGGTGTGAGTTTGTGGTTCTGGTAACAACAAAGGGCTTGTTGTGATGAGACTTACTCGATGTTTTCTGGGCTTCCAGTCAGTGTGCAGGGTCTATCCAACATGCCTCCACTGTCTATGGAGAAAGAAAAAAAAACATGAAAAATCATTCGAGCTAATTAAACTAAGTTCTTATAAATACCAGTAATACTTAATTTAAGGAAAAAGTAAATAAAACATTTTTAAAATATTTAACATCTATTGACAATAAATACAGATAAGAGTGAAGAAATCATTTCCAAACTTTTCCAAGAAAAATTAAAGAGAAACATTCAGAAAAAAAGAACAAAATAATGGTTGACTGCTACCAATTTGTACAAATGCTGCAGATAAACAGAAAAACAATAAACTAAAGCCCATAATTCTCATTTATGTAACAAACTGAGAAGAGATGTGCTAAAACAACTGCAGGATCACTAAAAGAATAGATTTTTTTTGCTCTTAAAAGCCATCAAAATGGTCAAATTCACAGCTTAATGGCCCCCAGGCCTCGACTTTGACACATGTGGTGTACATTATGGTGTCGCAAAAGTCGCTTTAAACTGCAACAAATTCAAGGGATTTACAATGAATGAGCACAAATTTTAGTGCTGCAAAATGTCGCACATCAGCGCAAAGTTAGTTTTCTCCATTTCAACATCTGCTGGAATTAACACATTAATTGTGTAAACGGCTGAAGAGCTTTTTACACAATGTGTAAACACAGGAGCTAAAGCTCCGGTTTTAAAAGGTTAGTAGCAAAAAAAAAAATGTATGAAAAGAAATGTTTGAATTCATTAAAATGTGTCATGTGATGTGGATGAATTTACCTGAAGCGATCTGGATCTTACAGCCGGATTCCTGCTGAATTCTAGAGATCTGCTCCCCTCCTTTTCCAATAACTATACAAGAGAAATATATATTTTAAGTTTCTTTTTTTTAATTAAAAAGAAGGTTTGATCGGAAAACATTGATATTCCTTAGTTCTGAAAACAAATACTTACTAAATCCCACCATCTTATCAGGCACTTTGAAGTCTTCTGTAGTTAGAGCCCTGAGAGACACAGATACTTTTTATCTTAAGCATTGATGCTTTCAATAGATCTAAAATATCTGAATATTAGAAAGGTTTCAGTATTTTAACTTTGTGGAATTACAGTTTTAGGATAATTGACAGCTTTGCTCACCTTTGATGTACCATTGCACCAAGATGGTTCCCAACTAAAAGAGAAAAAGAAAAAGCAAATGTGATTGGAAATCTTGTTACAAATACAGGTTAAAAAAAAAAAAAAAAAAAAACACTTCATGCTGTTGTCAAGTGAAGCAAACAAAAGTGAGTCTCAGTGCTGGAGGAGATGGGAGCAGATGGACATGAAGCAGCCAATTCTTCATGTCAATGTCTGACCCACAGCGGGGAGCTGTGACCCTCATGAAAATCAGGCCCGCGACTGAATGATTGAGCTTTTCAATCTGAGCTACCCTAAAAAAAAAGAGGCAGGCGGGTCAGTGACTGCTGCTACTGAATTGAATTTTGACAGGTAGCAACAGGCGAGGGTCCTGCAAGGTCACCGGAGGGTGTGCTGCCACGGATGTGCGCACATGGAGTTCATATCTCGCAGGTTCAACCAATTTTTATGCTTCTGCGCCCTGATGTCACTACTGGAAAAAAGAAACGAGGTCCCAGAGATACATTTGAGGAAAAAAATGTATCTATTCTCCCAAATTGAACAATCTGTGACTCTAGAAAAACTGAAGACAAACTGTTGAAAACAACATGAGGTCATCAAATAAACCTAAACTCTTGCCATTCATGCATTCAAGGCTAACACAAACCACTGTGACAAGATAAGAGGAGGATTGGATAAATGACTTGGGTTTCCACTTTGTGGATGTGAAAGGGATCAAATCTTTGTTGCGAGTGGGAAGCAGGAGAAAGATAAAACATTTCTTCCACTAGACTGCAGTTAATTCTCCACACCAACAACACATCTGTCACTCGGGTGGAAGCTCAAACACGTGCTGCAGGTTTTAAAGCAAATATTTTGACTAAGGAAATAGATAAGAGCTACGTTAGGCAAACATCAGGAATCAAACCTGTTTTGAAACTGAAATAAGAATGGAAGCAAATGTTTTGTTTACTAAAGACCACAGAAAGATGTTTGTTTTTATTCTTCCGTAAACAGTTTTTTAAAATCTTCTCAAATTCCATTTAGAGAAATTGAGTGAATCACATTAAAATATGAAAGCATTAGGTAGTTACATCGTGAGAGAAACATTTGAATAAATCAAAATATTACATTTACAACTTTTTTATATTATTTTGGCAATTCCAAATGTTTTTGGTGCAAAACTAAAAGCACAGAAAATGATATGTGACTTTGAAGAAAGTGACATTCACAAGTTAAGCTGGAAAACTTTATTTAAAAAAAGATTCTCAAAATTAACTTACGAACATAAAGCTGAACAGGCATATAGAGACACAAACGTCTCAAGAATTCTACACACAAGGAGACAAAAATGCTTTTAAATCTGTTCAATAGCAGTATCAGTTGTTTGTGATGTTAGAAATGGCATACTAATATTTTAATTAATTCAAATCAATTAAATTACTGTGCTTCTTTCAAGAAAGGATTAAAAAAGTAGAGAGAACCTTTTGATTTCAGAGTGACAGAGACGACTTACCCCCATTGTCAAGAGAACGGTTTTGGCTAACAAAGCCATAGAGGGAGGGGTCTATGACTGCAGACGAATTCATGTTGGGCATCTGGTCTCCTCCCATTTTGGCGGCCACCTGTAGATACAACACACAAGGACAGATGGAGAGATGGTTTCAAGAATTCATAGATATGTCAACTTTATTTTTGAAATGTTAACAAAAATAGTGTAATTAAATTCTCCTTTTTTAAGAAAAAAAAAAAGGACATGTATGCGTGTTTTGTAATATGTTACTATGTAATAATAATTAAATAAATAATCCGCTTTAACACAGATTTAACTTTAAGGCTAATGAAAAATGTGAAAAAAACTGCTGTGAAAACAGGAGTTTAAACACTGGGACTGTTCTAAAGATCCAACATCCTGCTTCCTATCCTTACTCTACTTGATGCAGATTACTTAGATCAAGTGTGTCCAGCCAATCGGATACTGGAATCATCTGGTGTAGCTAATCAGCGGTGAGTAGGACAGGGTGCTGGATAACAAGCAGGGTGGTAAACCTCAAGAACCAAGGACACCTTAATTCAGCTTAAGATTCTTCTCCAAACAAATAGTTCTCCATTTAAAATACTTGAAAAGAGAGTTAAGAAGCAAACATAATAATGCAAGAATCAGGACAAATTAGCGTCAAAAGCTGCTTTTAATTTTCTGGCCATAAAGCAAATCGATCTAGCATCCCTTGTTGACATGTAAAAAGTGAATATTTAGTTTTTAAAAATTAAAATTCAGTCACTTCAATTTAGAGATTAAATGTGCAAACATGCTAGTAATGACATTTGTAAATTTTAACCAAAAAAAAAACATACAAATTACATAAATCATCAATTAAAATGGCGTTTTTGCAGTTTTTAACATGGTTTTGTGGGAATTTTCTCATGATGGAGAATATATATAAGAATAGAGAATTTGTAGAATTTCTGCTTCATTCTTGATGGATCCACTTGTAGACGAGTAGATCCATGAATGTCTTTGTTTTCCTCGTTCGGCTGGTGTCTAGCTCTAAACTGAAGGGCTGGATAGCTCCAATTTTACTTGCCATTTTTGTAGCACTGGTAATGTTAAGTTAAGGTCGTGAGGGGCTGTAAGATACTGGGAGAGTGTGTAAACAGAGAGCTCTCAGTAATAGAGAAGGGAGGCGGAGTTACTCTGCAGTAACAATGCCCATCATTGGGACATTTTTCTTACCCCCTATGGTGTGTGGGAGTATGAATATGTTGATTTCTTCTTATAAATTTATTTTAAAAATCCTTGCAATGTGAATTTTGTATGTGTTGTTCCAGTGCAGTATAACTCATATTCAAGTAAATTCCTATTGCAGTTACAAAAATAAACAAATAAATCAATAAAACGTACCATCAACTCATAGAATGTTTTTTTAGTAAAACACATTTTTTTCATTTTATCACATTTTTACATTTGACTAATTTAAATTTTGAGGTTTGTTAACACTATTAACAAATCATTTTGGAACACAAAAAGTAACTACATCAACATTTAATTGATGGTGTGGAATCGGAAATAGAGTTTCAAACTTGTGAACTGAATCAATAGAATGATACATAGTCCTATTGTTGACAAACACTAATAACATATTATGCTGTCCTGCATTATACATTTCTGACCATGTTGCATATGCTTTCCTTACACTGTTGACAAAATATTTCCACCTACACAAAACTTCAAGATGTATACTTATTTGTATTGCAGTTAAAAAGAAAATAGATGCACCTTCAAACTAACATTTAAATGTTCTATTTGAGGACTGCAGCAGCTTTTGCTATTCAGCCTCAAGACTGCCACTTCCATACAAAAGTATAGCGTTTCAGAAAATTACACTAAATTGATGTGTGCCTGACGGATTTTGTTCACAATATATATGAAAATATGCTCATGGAAATTAGTCTCCCATCACCTTCAGGGATGATTATCTACTTCAGAATCCACTGGTGGAAGTAAGAGGGGGCAATGGAAATAAGGGGCATAAAAGGAAGCAGGTGTGGGGAACTGTTACCAGGCCATTACTGAAACTATGTAAATGGCCTTCTTTTAGACGGTGCTTTTTTTTTGTCTGGTGGACTACTCGAAACACTTTTCAAACATGAGCCATATTCACACATTCAGATAGGAAAGTCTTAGTTAATATAATTTCCTTTTAAATTATACAAAGTGGTTTTCTACACCAGCAGCAGCATAAGAATCAGAGCAGTTCTTAAACAAAAACAATACTTCCAACTGGAAAGTGAGTCGCCCTTACAAATACTGTAGCGAGTGTCAACATTCAAAATGTCTTAGAAATTACACAAAAATGCACCCAAACAATGATGTATATGGTGGTTTTTCTCAAGTTTAAACCATTAAAACTGATTTATGAGGGATAAAAGCTGCAAGAAAACCAACAACCTTTGTATCTGAAACATTTTAAGTTTTGCAAGTTTAACTGCAGACCTTCTATTGCTTATGCAATGAAGAAAAAAAGTATGACAGTTACCAATTCTGAAAGTTATCACTCTTAAAATTATGAGTGAGGTCTGTAATGTTCATCAGATATACTTCAATTGAGATAGGACGTCCCGATCCGATCGAGTCATAAAAAAATTGGGCCCAATAGCGTGGTTGATGACTAGATCAATATTGGATGCTGTCCTCCAATCATTGTTGGATATTCAATTTATCCTTATGATTCATGCTTTACATTTCAGATAAATACTCCACTAGAAGTCTATATGCCATAAACAGGACCGTGACACATTATTGCGGTAAGAATATGGCGGCAGTTCAAGCAGGAAGCTAACAAAAACAGTTGAGCCAAGTTAGCTTGGGACATCCACAGATTCAGATTTACAGGATCAATGACTCTTAATAAATGTACAAAACGACCTACCTACAAAGGTATTTCAACAGAAAAAAGATTGGGTTTTTGTTTCCTTTTAATGTTAAGCTCAGTGATGAAGACAGATGGCTGCACAGCAGCTACCAACTGTACTAAGTGCAAGGTCCATGATTTAACGCCTTAAGTCCCGAGCTGTTCTTCAATATACCTTTTTTATTTCTCTAACATCATCCCCAGAAAATTACCTACTGTGGTAATAAAACTTCAAAAGTGATGTTTAAGTGGTTGCAAAATGAATACATAATGAAATAAAAAAAGAGGACAACTTGCAAATTTTTTTTTAAATGTGTTAGAAAATTATTGGATCGAGACTGTATAGGCAGATACTCAAAATCACACTGCATCATTTTTAAAGACCTAGTTGTTTAATGGTGCAGAAAATAAGTATTTAGCTCCTACAAACAAGCGAGACTTATTTTCTTCACAGACTTGTTTTTTTACTATCTTATGGCGTCCAGAGGACTCCACCCTGATATTGATGTGTGATCCCTCCCATGACAAAGGTGGACAATATTTTATGTCTGCCAGTGAAGATAACAAATAATTGAAGAAAAAAAAAAAGTTCAGGGCACTGTCTTGTGGGTTCTAGATGACCCCACTTCCAATGTAAACATGCCTAGGATAGTACAAGGGTTACGAGGCTCCTATAACCTCCTGTATTAATGGCACCTGTTTGAACTGGTTGTCTGAATACATGGCACCTTGAATCTTTATGAATTAATTTGTCCCAAAAATCTAAATCAGATGTGGCACACATCCACCTGTAGAAAATGATCACAGTCTCTCAGTCATAACGACGAACCGTTACGTGGCCTTAAACTTGATCCTAGGCTGTGATGTAGCACTGTTTCTGCTCAAATTCCAAATCCTTTTCTTTTCAACTTTATAAATATGTGATATTCAGTCCTGAACCGGATGTTGATAATGTATAGAAAATGGTATGGTCGAGTCGGGGTGGGATTATACAAGTTCGCTTCCTTCCACTCCCTTTCAAGCGATCTACTTGTGAGTCATTAAGTGATATGTTATGTCATGACCCGATTGCTTGAAATAAACCATTTCATTCATTCATTCACCTGTCAGCAACCTTAAACAGTCAGACTGCAATCTCTCCACTGTGACCAGGACCAAAGAGCTCTCTAATGACAACAGGGACTAGATAACTCACTTGAATAGGACTGGGATTAACTAAACTACAATAAACAAGTAGTTTAGTGAGAAGAGGTCCACTGCTGGAGCAATTATTAGAAAACAGAAGAAATACATGGCAATCGCCCTCCACCTGGTGTTCAATCACCTTGTTGGAACAATGATTTTATGAACATATTTAAACTCTTTGTGACCTGAAGGGAGCTGGGACTACAGTAACAAAGGTTACTATAGTAACAAATCATCGAGGATTCAAAGGCTGTAGAGCTCAAAAAGTTCCTCTGCTTCAATTAGCACACATCAAGACCTGACTAAAGTCTACCAGAGATCGTCTGAATAACTCAGATGATGCCATGAACTATCTGGCTGTGTGTATTGTGTGTATTTACCAAATCAACGTCATTAGTCTAAGCTTAAATGGGGCCACGTATGATGTCATCCTCCTTTAATCAGTGAGGGCATTAAGAATGAAACATGGCTGGATCTTCCAGAATGACAATGATCACAAACAACAACAAAAAAAGGAGCGGCTGCGTAAAAAAATTTCATCACTCAAATGTGGTCTGGCCAGTTTTTGGAAATCAATTCAAGAATCAAAAGGTAGTTAAATGACTGCGTTGCCCAGCAACAACCCCAAATCATCACAGCTCTTGAGAAGATCTGCAAGGAGGAATGGACCAAAACAATGCAGTGAACGCACACCGTGTGAAGACCGACAAGAAACCATTGATCTCTGTCATTGTCAAACAGGGTTACATTGAAAAGTATTAATGTAAATTGTTATTACAAAATACTTTTTTTCTGCATCATTATGCAAATAAACTAAGCGTGGACGTCCTGACACTGCTTTATGTTCTGTTAACTCCACCTGGTACAAATGTTTGATCAATCAAACAAAACTTGCTGCACGGCTGACAAGACAAACATTTAAATTCCCCAAACTTCACATTCAGAGCTGAAAAATAACAACCACATTATATTGTCTGCCATTTCTGCATGCATACAGTTTCACTAAGTTAGGTATGATCAAACCATTGGCTGTCATGAAAGCCGAACATAACCCACTTCCTATTTTCACAGTCATAACAAAATGGTGAAGAGATGCATCACATGATATAGCCAACATCTCCACTTAACAACAAGCTGAGGCACAACTGTGCATCCTGTGAGTTGTTTATTTGATGTGTGTACTCTTGAGTTTTTGATCATTGCCAAATTAAAACATTTAAGTCAAAAGCACAAGTGTAACCAGAGTAAAACAGAAAGCAATTCTAGCATCAAGAAGTGGTCCAAAGATCAGAAAGTCAGTTGCTGTCTACAGCTGCTCTTGCAGCCTAAAAAGGCATCAGTGGTCATAAAACACACAAGGGTAAAGAAACATGTTCAGCATGGTCCCAAGGTCTCCAGTTCCTATATCTGAGGAGGATTTTTCCACACCTTATATGATGTAGTAAAAAAAAAGAATAATTCTTTTAAGTTTATTTTAGGGCACATTTTCTACTTTCTACTTCACTGCAAAAAAGCAGTTTAATATTTCTATACGGCATCTAAGCTTTTCATTTTTTACTTCAAAATTTAAAATAAGGCATTGTGGTTTGCTTTTGCAAAAAAACATTTTTTTAACATGTCTAGAGAATAAAAATAATCATTTGAGCTTCAAATTCAGCTAGAAAAGTTTCCAAGTGTGACACAAAAAAGACAGCAGCATTTAACTCATTAACATCAAAGTAAAAGTTTGTGCTTGTAAATCAACACTTAAGTACTTTTAAGTTTGAGTGAGGACAAATGTTAGAACAAGGGGGGTCTTTTGTTATATTTTAAAAGATTATTTTATCATATAAATGTAAAATTGGAGTTTGAAGGCATTTTTTCCTAAAATCTGTATGTTAATAAAGTACGGGGAGAATATGTGTATAGATAAGGGTTGGGTAATGTGGCTAGTAAAAGTTATTTAGCATTTCTGATAAACTTGGTTAGGTAGCAACTACTGGTTTGAATAGCATTGAGACCAAAGCCATGAACAAAAACTATAACAAAAAAAATCTAAGTTTAATATTGTCTTGTGTTTAAAGCTGTGAGAAAAAAATATATTCTCATTATGATGCTTTAATTTTAAATCAGCATCCAATCTGAAGAGGTAATTAATAATAAACTACATTTGCACTGTAAGAACACAGTCAGGGTGATCATGAAGAATTGCAGATTCCAATGCAAGCACTTAACTACAGACAAACTGCTGGTTTAGACTAAAAGCTAAAATTTTTGCTTTCTCCTTAAGGGTGTTTTTCTTAACTCAACTTGAGTAACCAGTGGTGGCTTGTAACAAACCAAGCTGACCCCCTTGGGTAGAAAACAGCTCACATTCACATGGGCCAGTTGTATTTGTTTTTTAACCAGGTATTTAAACATTTAGAACCCAAGAAGTTTTTTCCCCTCTTTTTTTGAGTGTGAGGAAAGGGGGTAGTTTATGTTTTTATTTCTCTGTTCAAGATAAAATTTGCTAGACCAAAAAAAGGGTGGTTTAGCGGTTGACCATCCAACCATAACCTTTAAAACTGTCTCAGTGTTTCGACAGCACGCTCACACCGACAAGATTTCGCCCACCGCCTCCGTTTTGACGCAGGTCAAATTTGCTATTAGACACTTTTTTCCAAAAGTGTTTATCAACCTGATACCATGTCTAGATTTATATAATCATCAAAAGTCACTCCCAGTACGCTGAAGTTCCTGCATGTGTCCACAAAGGAGAAAAAATAAAAAATAAAAAGAGGGGATGTTATATTGTTTTAATACAAATATGAAAACATGAATGTTAATGTTAAATCTGGACATTTAACAGTTATATTAAATTTTAGTATCCGCATAGTTGACCTAATAACCTTCATTGACTAAAGTTTTTAGTTTGAGAGAATAGCACTCAGTTCATTTAGAAGTTCAGTAACCTTATCTGTTCAACTTTTTTCCCCCTAAAGATTTCTTTGCACTTTCACAACTTAAGCATCTTAAACACCTAGAAGTGTCATCTGTGCAGCACAGATACAAACTAAGAAGCAGCACTGGAACTGTGTCTATAGCTTATCATTATCAACAGGATTTTACGCATTGTCCTGTTTTAAGATTATTTTATCACCCAACCTTGGCTTGACTTCCTTGTGTCCTCTCAGATGACGCCTATCTTGACGTCTGTTAGGATGCATCATTCATGCACTCATATCAAACCTCTTGATGCAGTTAGTTACCTCTAATTCTAAATAATGTGCAGCACGGTTTACACTTACAGTTTCCTTGTTAATTGCAGGCGAAACATTCCATAAGTAAGTGAAATCCGCAAAATAGAATTACACATGTTTAAGGCCGTTAAGCCCAAAATCAAGCACATTATACACTATTCTCAGACATTTTACACTTCTCTCTTGATCAAACTCTCAAAGTTCAAACCTTCGTAGAAAAACAAGCCCAGTATTATTGAATGAAAACAAAGATCTGATCACAGTTAAAGCTTCAAGTAACTCTGGCTAATTGCATGTGCAGAAAATGCCAAATAGAAGAGACTGATTGACGAGGTCTCCAGCCAATCAAGACAGAACGCAATTATAAGGAAAAAAATAGACTGAAGGCAAAGACTACCAACATAGAAAAAATAAAATAAAGACTTTAGGGTGGGTGGTGGTCCAAAATCATAAATACTGATATGTAAAGATTTGCATGTGGAATAAAAAAGCATATCACGCATTCTTCTAAATTATGTCTGTACTCTTCTCAAGATAGAAGACATTTAAATAAAACCATTTAATTTAAAGGACCTATACCATGCAAAAATAACTTTTTGAGCTTTTAACTGTATTATAATGTTCATTCCTCACTATAAACAACCCTAAAGCAGTAGTTTGATCGATTCATGCATTTCTATGTATTCCTCTAAAACCCTATTCTCTGAGCACCAGCCCCTCCCAATCTACCCAAACGAGCAGGTTTTCACAAGGTGACGCTGACAAGTGAGAACAGACATGAACATGGATTATTGAGCAAAGGTGTGTCTGTCTCCAGGAAAAATACCCGCATGAAAGAGGATTTTTGATTGATTATATTTCAAAGAGAAAATAAATGTTCAGAGCCAGTGCTAATCAGAACATAATACAATGTTCTCATCATTTTAATAAACACAGACCGAGGGCTGCTCTTGGTTGGTGTCATGAAATGAGCAGCACCCACAAGGTGTGAAAGGGGGTTCCTCAGAGATCCAGTTGTCTTACTTCCGGGTATGAAAAGGCAAAAAATTGTTCTTATTTCTTAAAAAAAAAAAAAAAAAAGTTGTTTAGTGTGCTAATGGTAACATATAACATATACAAATAGTTTACTCTGAAAGGCTTATGAAAAGCATGGAATAGGGCCTTTAATATTAATAGTGTAGCAACTACCATGGGGGGGCCAAAGTCTCCTTTCTACGCCACATTCGGAAGCATCCACTTGCCGACAAAAAGTTCTATCAACATTTTCCTCATCTGAGCTTGGATCTGACTCAGGACTGACTTTTTTTTTGCTACGCTAATGTTAGCTTGGGGTTGTGAGGAACTGTAAGCCAATGGCAGAGCATAAACAAAGGCATGCTGGGATATCAATGTCGGCTAACTTTTGCACCAACTCACTGCAAAGAATATATATATATATATTAAAAAAAAGACTTCGATTTTTTGCTATAAAAAAAAAGATCACCGTAAACTATTTTACAATATAAAAAATATATAGCTGTAGTGAACTTTAAGTCAGTACTAGGAGACCTATGTTAACATACGTTCAATGCCTCAAAACTTTCCTTTTTTACATGTTCTGCATGATATTTTAGAGCAAAATATTTACTAACTAGTCTGACTACCACTTTGAAAAAACACTACAGTAATCTACAAAGTGGAAGCCTGGAGTAATACAAGACCAAAGTCCAGTTTACATACTATTAACTATTTTGAGTGATAGTAGTTCTCCCAGTACAGAATACACTAAACTGTACCACTGTATGCACCAATTTTTGAAGCTTTTTTTTTAATCCAAAAAATGACAAATATGTATATAGTGTTGCGAAGAAAACATTACTATGTGATGGTAAATGACATTCCATACAGTTTTTTCTAGGTAGGAATGGAAAAATCCAAGTGTGGTAAACAAGAGGGGGCTTATTTCAACAGATGACGTTACGTTGTGTGGCCTAAATCCAAGGCTGCAACGAGGACACGCGCTAGCAAACTAAAACCACTTTAGAAAAATAAATAAATATTGTTTGTAGTAAGAAAACAACACGCGCCATCGATGTATTAGAAGATGAAGGAGTTAAAATAAACTGAAGTTCAAAATTTTGCTTTAGGTGGCTGATGGGAAGGCTCTCCATGAACTACGGCAACAAGTTCTGAAGACGCTAGCGTGGAATTTGAAACTACCAGCTGTTCACGTGTCGTGTCGAAACTAAACGTTGTGTTGAACTAGGATTACATTATACCGTGTCTGACCTTTATTACCAACTCGACAAGCGATGCTAGCAGCAACTTCTGTGAGTTGACAACAGGTTGCAGCGGAAAGACTTTTACTTCAGCAAAAGTAGTACAAACTTCGTCACTGCAGGAGGCCTCTGTGCTATTCGCCTGACAGGGCTCGTGTGGTCGTTGTAAAGGCTCTGACATCGAGTTAATGCGTCCCCCGTTGAATGCAAACTCTAATCTGTCCGCTCAGCTAGGCTGCCTTTGCTGCTCCGTGTTAGCCTGTTAGCTAGCTGCTGCATGAGGAGTGTTTATGGGGGAGTACCGAGCACTCAGACCGAAGCCCCGGCCCGGTCCAACTGCGTGGTTCTTAAAAATGACGTTCGCGCCTGCTATGAGCTGTTACCTGTCGGACCCGGCGTATCATGTCTGCAAAATCATCTTTCGTCCCAGGCTGAGCCACCGAGGCCTGTCCCTGAATCAGCTCCGCCATCATCATCATCCGCCTCGGCAGCTGAGAGCCACACTTTAAAAAGAAGAAGAAGAAGAAGCGAACACGTGCCAAGTCAAAGCTCCGCGAGCCCCATGATCTCGCGAGTGGATGCAGAATCCCACGTGGAAGAAAACTATTTATTTCAAAAACGCTTACTAAGTAAATATAAATCGTCATTAAAGCAAAAATGATTAAGCAAATTTAGTCATAAAAACATTTATTTAAAAACTCAACATGTTGTCATATTGTGCTTTTTGAATAAAGTGTAGCTGTAGGCACAAATATACTGAGACTCAATTTGGATTTGGAAATTGTTAATTTTTTTTAAAGAAATCATGGGACAATTGGTCATAAGATTGATTGAAAAATATGCATACATCCACAGAGTAAATAATTTAATTAAAACTCTTGAAATGTAACTATTAAATATTAAGATTGTCCAAAATAATATTTTGAGTTGACAGTAAATCAAATCAATGTATTACCTTTTATTGTATTTGTTTAATTATAAACTATTGTTATCCCTATTTTTAGAACATCTAATTTAGGTAATTAGTTATTAAAGACAAATCTAGAGAAATTCCATTAGCAGCCATGCAACTGTGATTGCTGGCTCTATTATAAATGAATGAATCAATGAATGAATGAAATGGTTTATTTCAAGAAATGAGGTAATAATATGTAAAATAATATCTTACATTATCAATCACAAGTTGGCTGCTTGAAAGTGAGTTGGGAGTAAGCAAACTTACATAATCCCACCACGATTTGACCATACCATTTTCTTTTCACGAATTATCAATATCCGGTTCAGGACTTTATATCAAATATTTATACCCTACAATCATAGATTCAGGTTATTAAGCATCTTTTAGATCAGTGATGTAATTATATTCAAAACATCCTCAGGCAAGTTATTTCAAGATCAACTTTATTTATCCCCACAGCGAAATTCTATTGTATTTGTATATCAGTACCAAAAATCTGAATATACTAAGATAATTTTCATCAGGAAAAAAATATCCACACTAATCAATAGCAAAAATCCAAGCACACTCAGACCATCATCACTGGAAAAAATCACCTGCACCAACCAGCACCAAAAATCCCTACTGCATTTTGTAAAATAAATAAATAAATAACAATGCAGCAACTACCTTTGCTGTGAAGCATGGTAGTAGAAAGTTTATAGTATGGGCTACTTTTTCCCATCACTTACCTAAACAATTTGTTAAAGTTGCACACACTGCATGACTAACTGTTAAAAAAAAGTAAACAGATTAAAAGAAAGATGAAATCAACACCAGCAAATATAAATGTTTATCTCAAAATACAAATCAAGGAGTTTGGAAAAAAGGTCAAATTTAAGTCCCATTGTAATTTAAAACAGTTGGTGTTATTAAAATTCTTCCACACCAATGTGTATCTCTTTAAACTATAAATGTAGATTTTTTTTTAATCACTGGAGCATAAAACAAGAATAAAAATATTTTAAATGACCAATATGATATAAGAATAAATAAATATATGAATAAAATACATTTAATTGCTGGCATTTAACACTTTCTTTTAATAAATAAAGTCATATAGTATCAAAAGATGGAGATAGCAAGCTTTACTTTGACTGTGATGCCAGATATAACTCATAGTCTGCATTTAATATCATCAGGTCAGTGCCAGAGAGTAGCCCCGAAGCAAGAAAATCACATATTGTAATGCATTTATTCCCTCTGCAACACACATTTCAATAAAACATGAAGTTTTTCCTTTGTGTATTAAAAATCTGTTTTATATTTCCATCTGAACAAAGTAGCAGCAAAAAATGTTGTGTTTAACTTTCCACATCTGCTTGATATCTTGATTAAATGAAAGTCCCAATGAAGATATTTAACATGTTTGTTTTTATATAAGTTGTTGAAAGTTTCAATTTTTTATTTATTTATCTGAAAGACAGAAAATCCTGTCCCCCAGCAGATTAAAGAGAGGGATTATTGATTCACTCTTTTTCTCCACATGTGGTAATATCTATGGTTGCACATCTGGAAAATGCCAGCAGCTGGACAGAAAAAAGTTAAATTGCTGGGAATTTATGTAAAGTAGTTCCTTTCTTGATAAATTGGAGCAAGCTTCAATGAGTAAAAGCAGCTAGTGAGGTCTGAAATGTATTTTTGAGGACATTATGTTTTCTTTTTTTTGTGTGAAGCTTTTTATGAGCCTTCAGGTTAATTTTCTAGATTAGATTTATAGTTTAAATATTGCAGGAATGTTTCTGTGGCGAGTGGGTACGTTTCGGACACCTTTATGCAAAAGTATTGGACATTTATTAAATGATCACATTGCTTTTAAGCAAAAAACTTCACTATATTTTTCAGGTTTTTCGTAAAAAAATAAGAGCCTCTGCTTGTCATCTGCCCTCGGGTATGTTATCACCTTCAAAAAGAGAAATAGTGAAATTAAGTGGCAGCTGAGAACTGTTCCCAGACAAGCATCCCTCTAAATGAAGACCTCCAGTTTCACATGTCTGAAGTCTGATCTGGTTTGCTCACATATTGCAACCATGTGCTGTGATGCAAATCATTCCAATTCTTTACCCGGAGGAAGCTGGGAAATGATTTTAGCTGAGGTATCAAAGACTGAGTCAACTGGTGGTCATCACACACAGCCAGATCATGCATGATCAAATGCATGCATACATACAGTGTAAATGAATTCAGCCCCCATCGGGTCAGACAGCCTAGAGAGTAAAGGCACTAAAAGCAGGTGTGGGTCCCTGGAGTCCTGCCAATCAAGCACTGAGAGTTTAGTTATAATTGTGCATGTTTGTGTGTGTGTGGAGCTACGGTTACCATAGGAGGCTAATGAAGTGTCACTCACATCCACACATATAAGCCCAGATTCCTCAGTGTAATAGTGTTGTAAAGAATAGATGTCTGCTCTCAGAGCTAGTAGATGTGCAGGAAAGTGAGAGCATGTGAGCACAGATTCATCAAAGTCTCAAGGAACTAAAAGGTCAACAAATTGTCAAATTGGAGTTGAATAATTAATCCCCTTTGATTTTATTTTACTGGAATAAAAATGTGGTGTTTTCATAGACACTTAAATTGGACAATTAGAGAAAGGAGCATCATTATTCACTTAGAGATTTTACCTCTGTCTCCAAAATGCAGCCAAAATGAATCTGTAATTGCTTTGTAATTGCAATAGCTCTGCCAAGGGGATGTAACTCTGAAGGGAAGATGCAAGAAGTGGATTTTCTTTTTAAAAAATGTGTCTTATTCAATACTTCAGGAAGAAATTATTCACACTCTTAATAACAATGAAAGCTAGATCTTTACTTAAAAACGTTTTTTTTTTTTGGCCACCAAAAATACAACAATCATCAGTGCAGGTGTTTTGAGTTTAGTACACGATTAGTGAGTGAAGTTCTGTT
>NC_050523.1:12032088-12032693 GCF_002922805.2 Oryzias melastigma | reverse complement strand
TTGAGTTTAGTACATGATTAGTGAGTGAAATGTTGTTTGAAACTGATTTGGGCAGTACTTTAATTTGCTGAAATCACTTTTTTGTGACCCTAATTTCTGTAAAAATAATTAGCAAAAAAATGGTTGAAATAAAATAAACTGTGGTGCTTGAATTTAAAACCTGTGAAACTTTTATTTATTTAAGTTTATTTGATGTAAAATAACCTTGGTCAAACAAGGCGCTGCACATTAAAAGTTAAAAGAACAATTAAAACACAGCTAAAATGTTAAAACGATTGCAGATAAAAAATATAAATTAGATAAAAAACATAAAAAACATCAGATAAAAAGCAAATCTAAGCCAGTAAAACACTGGACTGATGGATACACATATTTACTATTGGACCACAATAACGCTGTAAATTCCCTCAAAACTTGGGGGCTATGATGTTTCATATTCTGATAAGGGTCACTGGAGACCCCTTTGATGGTTTTCCTGTTGAAGGCAGAGGACAAGTTTCAAGTCCAAATACAGGAAACTACATACACACATTATAAAGAGCAAAAGTAGTCACCAACAAATTAACAAAAACGTGTTTCGGGCTGCAGTGCAACAGCCTGGTGAG
>NC_050523.1:12027268-12031862 GCF_002922805.2 Oryzias melastigma | reverse complement strand
CTGGAGACCCCTTTGATAGTTTTCCTGTTGAAGGCAGAGGACAAGTTTCATGTCTAAATACAGGAAACTACTTACACACATTCTTAAGAGCCAAAGTAGTCACCAACAAATTAACAAAAACGTGTTTTGGGCTGCAGTGCAACAGCCTGGTGAGCTGTTCAGGGTGTGCAGCATTTTCGCTCAACTCTAGCTGGGATTTATCTTCATTCATGAATGGATGGATGCTTTGGATTTTGGGCAAACGCATGGAGAAAACCCACTCATGCATTTGCAAAACTCTGTAAGGACCTTTTAATAGGATCACTTTTTTATTTGCTGTGAAGCCACAATACTAACCATCACCACCTACAGCCCAAGACAGAGTTCTGTAGTTCCATAACGACAAAAAAATAATAATTTGTTTACATTTCAGCCTCGATTCTTATATAACAATTGGTAAAAGTAGTCGTATCATAGTGTCTAAAAGTGTATACCATAAAAGACAAACAAAAAAAAAAAACTATCCTGCCTTGACTGACAGATGAAAAGGATAAACAGACTGGCTTTGCTCAGTAATTGGAGGCTGCAGTTTTTCATCCTTGTATTTTTTTATATAGCCTCTTTTTCCATTTTACTTTGCAGCCTCTTCTTTCTTTGCCACCACAAGTCACTTTGCTTGGATTCAGCTCTGTATCTGTATTTTAAATGACACAATTACACGGGATCCCGCAGTGAAAATTACGGATGTTTTTCACTATTTCTCTCCACGGAGACACTATGACCCCCTTGCCTGGCTCCTGTACCTCCCCTCCTTTTCCCGGTGCTTCCATTCTTGCCACTCTCTCCACCTGTCCTATTTTGCTCTGCTCCCACTGTCGCCCTTTTCTTCTCGATAAACATTCACTTTGGTGGGAGTATCGGCGACTGAGAGGAAATAATAGCTAAATGGTCTTGTTTGTGAGCTCTCTGCACGGTGAGCTGACAAAAGCGCTTTGCAGGTAATGCCTCTGCTGTCACCACAAAACAAGTCATCGAAAAGACTTTCTTAAGGATGACACGAAGTACTGCTCAAACCCAAACACTAGGCGTGACAGTAATGAAAGAATATCAGCAGGCAGAGCCACAGAGATGGAAAAAATATTTTTCTTTTCCTTTTTTTTTATTCATTTGAAGCAAAGCAAACATGGGATTCTTTTCAGCACTTTAAGCCCACGGCTTATAGAGCCAGGAGGCCTTTTAAGAGTGGAACCAAGTATTCATGCTCTCTGCTGGTGTTGAATCTGCTTTCAAGACAAAACCTTCACCCACTGCTGTGCTGCTCAGACTCACTGAGGTGCAAAGAGGCAAGTGATGCTCGAACGGAGCATCCGGCTGGATCGGATTTGAGGTGGCACTTCAGCCACGAGTCTCTCAAAGCATGTCAAGTCTATTTTGTTGAACACACAGGCTTTTCTAACATTTACCAAGTGTAACTTAGCATCTCTTTGTGCAACTAAAAAGCAAAACCATAGCCAGTATGAAACCGTGTTTTTTTTTTTATTTGTCTTGCCTCCACAAAGGGTGAGAAGCATCTAAAAAAGTTTTAATTTTTTTTTATTTCAAAAACATACACCAGGTAAATTCAATTTTTAGAAGTGTAAAAAAATAACACACAAAATATATATTTTAAGGAACTTAATCTCAAAATTTAACACCAGCAGACAGTGTTGTGAATCATAGCAAAAACTATTCACATTTTTCAAAGTCATTTTATTTACAAAATAATTAAAAAGCTAAAATGCCACTTAGCTCATTGGATAAAAAAAATATTAAAAAGTATTTTTTTGTAGTGTTTTTCTAATTTAAAGCTTTTTATTAGTTTTGAGCTAAAGCTAGCAAAAGTATATCCACAACATAAAAATACCAAATCTAAACAATTGGCAAAAAAGATAAAACTAGAAGCAACCTTGTCCTAAAATAATCCAGAAATACTAAAATATAAAACTCCTGACAGTATTTCTGAGGAGTTTTACCAGGCTCCATAATCAAGGCCAGTTAAACACCCTTCCCAAACACCACTCACAAGTTGTGGTGTAATTCAGGCACCATCGGAAAACACTGCATTACGATCCATCATAACACACGCCATAAGGACCAAAGAACCATTAAACATTTACATCATCTGAGGGCTTCAATTAGGCCGCTGCACACAAAGCTCCCGGCTCAGAGCCTGAAAGAGCCCACATCCATTCACAGAGTCATAGAGCAGCAGATCGAAGAACATAAAAGTGTGTGCTCCCAAACAAATCCCACCAGTGGACCCCTGGGAGGGCAGGGGAAGGAAAGAGGAGGGGAGGGGACGGGATGAATAAATCTGTTTATTTGAGATCAACATACTGCTGCATTTCTGCTGTCACAGGAAACATAAAGAAGACAGGATGCATGCTTTCTAAAAGCTTTGATGGAGAGGATCTGAGACAGTATTGTTGTTTGATTCTGACTTCAGGTATGGAAATTCAAGATTTCCACCAAAAGTTTAGAAAAAGCCTGTTCAGTTACATGCTTTTTCTGAAAAACAATATGCATTTTGGCTGTTATAGATACAGTTCACAATAATTTATGTATTATGTCACATACCCGTGAGAACTTTTAAGACCCACTCCAATAAAATTGTGCTTTTTGATGTTTTTAACATTTTCTGTGAGCACTTTGGTCTGGTGCTGCCATGATTAGTCATGACATGCTATATATTAATTTAATAGTCGATTAGTTAAAAAAAATAAAAATAAAAATTTGGTGTACACTTTCTAATGCTGCATCTGCCATTGTCTATGACACACAAGCACAGTAATGCTACTGCAGGTCAATAGTGATGTCACAGGAAGTTATAGGAAGATTCAGGTACCATAACATCACAGCAACGGAGCTTGAAAGTGAGAAACATAAAAGAATAAATAAAAGAAAAAAATGTCCAATGCAATATCTGCAAGGCAGAACTTGTGCTTCATGGCAGCACTACAGCGATGCATGAACACCTGAAGAGGAAGAACGTTGTGACTATGATAACACTGAAGAGGGATTATCATTTAGCTAGGCTAAGCTAAGCTAACATTAGCGCAAACAGAGAGCAAAATGAGTGTTTAACATCAAGTTTATGAATGATCAGATTAGGTGATTATTGAAATAATTGTTTGTGGCAGCCCTACTTTAGTCATGATAAGGGAAATATAGAGAGAAATTTAAAATAAGACTTTGTTTGAAAAAGCTGGTACAAATCATAATTGTCAGTCCACAAGCTCCCTGCTGTTCTCCATGCGGATGCATCCATTTGCAGACAAATAGATCCATGAACGATATTGTTTTCCGTATCCGAGTTGGCATCTGGCTCCAATAACTCAGATTTTACAACCATTTGTGTTGCACTTCAGATGTTAGGTTGGGGTTGTGAGGGGCTGTAAGCTAGAGGGAGTGTGTAAACAAATGGATGATGGGAAACGAGTGCTGGCTTACTTTTGCACCAATAGTCAGAGGCGAATTCCCAATGAACTCCAGCCACTCTGCAGAAACTACGTACTAAAACGACATGGATTTTGATTTTGGGTAAAAACATCATAAAAAAAAAAAAAAACACGGAAACCCTTTAAATTGGAACTTTTAGTCTTACTTCCGATCAGGATTTTGTCTCATGAAGAGAAACTCAATCTGACATCAAGAAAGATTATTGATTTTCATTCGGCCCAGTAGAGTCTACAGACTCCAGACTAGTCAATGTAAGCGGGTAGTCGAGCTGCATTTTGTTGTAACAGGAGACAGGGAAGTCCTCACGCTCATTAACCCTTTTAGATGGCCAACATTGAGCAGCAGGCAAAATATTTTCTATTTTTCCATCAATATTTCAGCACCAGCTCAGGACAAACAAAGCCAGGGGCTTTGACCGTAATGGTCCATCTGTCTATAGATTGTCCAGACATCACTGTATGAGTGTCCTTTGACACCAGAAAATAAGCCTTGACATCAAGGTAACACCCCCTCCCCTCCCTCCCCGCAACACACATACACAGGAACTGAGGATGTCAGAAAGCCTGGAAGGCAAAGAGCACCCTTCTTTATTTTGATGATTCCTCACAGATGGTCTCTTAAGGTTGCAGCAGGAGATCAAGTTTCAAGACTATGAATGAAGCAACAACTCAGCTATAAAGACACATCAGTTCCTTCAGAAAACATCGACAAACCAATGATTGTTTAATTTCAAACCTCCTAAAATGTTGCCTTGCATCCTTTTTACTCAACAAATTCATTAATTTACATCCATTACATCAGAAGGAGTTTGCAAAAACAGCCTCTCATCCACTGCTGACCACTCCTCCTCAATTGAAACATATATCTCAGTCCATATGAGGCTACCAATGAATATCAAACGTACACGTATGAATAATTGATCAATATTAAGCTGGTAGATTTAGTATCCTGGACTACAAATCACTCCTTGCTGAGGGTGACCTCATCATCTTTGCCAGGCCCATTAGCTTTCTACGCCGACCTCCAGGGACCGGTCCATTAACCCCTCATACCTGCTAAGTAAAGGAGCATTAAGTGAAATACTGAAAGGTACAACTGGCAGTTTATTGAAACGTAT
>NC_050523.1:12008094-12012533 GCF_002922805.2 Oryzias melastigma | reverse complement strand
CATTGGGAGTAAAATGATGGCAAAAAGTTGAATATAATGTAGAAATTCTGTTAAAATGTGGTTTAAATTTATGTTTTTATTGTAAAGGTAGTCAAATAATAGTCTCACAAAGTCTTTTATTTTGGTGAATTATGCTAAACTGGTTAAAGTTTTGAACAAATGCCATTTATTTACATTAAAAAATGATTTAGCGTTTGTGTTTTCTGCCTCACATTTTAAAGAATGACGATAAATCCTCAGTTTTTTCCAAATATTTAGAGTTTTCAT
Organism: Oryzias melastigma; assembly: GCF_002922805.2. Classification (NCBI taxonomy): domain Eukaryota; kingdom Metazoa; phylum Chordata; class Actinopteri; order Beloniformes; family Adrianichthyidae; genus Oryzias; species Oryzias melastigma. Next base: position 12,012,266 of record NC_050523.1, on the reverse strand, counting down.
ATATTTGGATTCTACTTCAATGTTGCTTGTATTTGACAGTAAATGGAGAAAAATTATGGTGGTGCACAAATATCCTAATGACAATTAAACAGCGTGTTTGACTGTCTTGCATTTCAATTGAATTAAATCTGCTGAAACAGGGGATCTTTATTGGCACAGGGTGGGTTTTATTTTGATAGGAACTTGTATTTGCTGTTGTCAAAAGTAAAAGAATTAAAACTGTTATATATAGAAACACAGTATTGTAATTCAAATATTCTAAAATTTAAAAGCCACATTTTATAAATAAATGTTTAATTGCAACAAATAGATTAATTGTGTGCATTTTTCCAAACAATAAAGTAGGACTTTGCAGCTCTTGTTGGGTTTTGGTCTGTAAGAAACTCCACCAAAACACTCTTTTAGTGTTAAAGGTTTCATACCTCTAACTTATACAGTTCTCTGTACCTATCGCCATATGTCAAATAATGCAACATATTTGCCAAAACTCCCATAGATTTTCTGAAACATTTTTAAAATTGCAACTAGAATTACTCTAAATACATGTACAACAAAACTTGCAACTAGTTGTTTGTAAATGTTTATTGAAAAATCAGTATTTTCCTTTTGTTTACAAGTTCATAACTTATTTCAACAAACAGACGCTGTGATATTAAAGCATTGTGCATGGTTGTTGCAAATACCTGCGCATATTCCATCAGGTCTTTTCTCCCTCTGAAGCGGTTGTAAAACTCAGGGATTCTCCATGGTGAAATGATCTAAGAAAACACCAAAAAATAAAAAAATGCATCAATATTTTATACATATATTTAAGATCTATTTATTCAGATGGAGGCACAAACTCACCTTGACCTCAGGGTACAGGGCGTAGCATGTGAGTTCAAAGCGTATCTGGTCATTTCCCTGAAATATACAAAAATGACTAATCTTCATGTTTCTCCTCTATATTATTAACAATTAATTACAGTTTTTTTAATCTGCGCTTTGATAACACAGACAAAAGTAATAATGAAAACCCAAAAAAACCCCAACCAAATGTAAAAATTTTATCAGATTATAAGTCTTTATCAGATGACTAATTTTTAATGTGTTCCCTACAAAGTCACTTTAATTCATCCCAGCTTTAGTTAGACAGACTAAAAGATTTTTTGTTTATGTTTTTTTGTTGAGTCTTAATTCAGTTAATTTAAAAAAATGAGTGGTATTTGTCTCCACCTACAGGACAAAACATGTAATTACATTAGAATATTTTGAAGATAAATATATTTTCTCTCATCACCTTCATCTTCTGCAGTTTTTTTCTCACATATAGATTTTTTTGAGTCAGATGTATTGATTTACAATAGTATTTTAATATTATGTAATTAAAATGGTGCGCCAAAATAACACATGATGCTGAAAGGTAGTTCTCCTTTCAACATCAAATTAATAAATTTTAGGGTATTACAGGGTAAGTTATATAATCAGTGGTTAAAAAAAACATATTTTATTCCTAAAATAAAGCAATAAAGAAGGACGATAATGCAGAAAAATACTAAGAAAAAATCAATGCAGTCTATACCTGCTAATTTTAAGCAAAATGGATCAATTTTTATTAGTTAAGAGGAGGACTAGGCATGTTGACGAATTAATTATGCATTAATCTATGACTGAATTAACACCAATAATTATATTCAAAGCCCACAATTATTTTAATGCATTTTTGAGCCTCCAACAGAGATACTTTTCACTGAATATGGCTATTTCTGCTGTTCTCTGATATAAGAGAAACATTTGAATTTTGATTAAAAAGGGTTAATGTTCAACCCTGCCAACAAGTGGCCCACGTTTTTCTGTGACCTATTTAACTTCCTGATGTTTAGAAAAGGCTGTTTGGGATGACACAGCTGTAAATCAGTCACTGAACTCGTAAGCTTGATGTGTGAAAGCTGTACTTATAGCTAAATTTTAAGCTTTACCATCTGCTTTTCACAAACAAAACAAAGTGTAATCTTGGGGTTACGATACGATTGGAGATTGTTGTTGTGTGCAGGACTAACCTTCCCGGTGGCACCGTGGGAGACAAACTGGGCGCCCTCTTTCCGTGCGATCTCAACTTGGCGACGGGCAATGCAAGGCCTTGCTATTGCAGTTCCCATCAGGTAGCGATCCTCATAAACTGCATTAGCCTGAACTGAAGGCCAGATGAAATCCTCCACAAACTCTTTGCGCAGATCTTCAATGAAAATCTACAGAGCAGATCCCACATCTGTGTTACTTTCACATACATAGGGGGCAAGTTTGGCGAAAACTTTTAGATAGTGTTCCCTTTGAATAAATAAAGCTAAAAACATGTATAAAACCTATATAAAGAATACAGGTTCATTTTTCATGGTTGGGTAGATAGACTATGACATTTTGAAATGCATACTTATTTAAATAAGTAATCTAGCTGCTAAAGTAGTCCACTAGTGAGTCAACCATTGTATTTTTAAAAATTAACATTAAATTTAGACCAAAAATGAACAGGATCTGGTGATCTGTTAATAAGCAACAAATAAAAGATGCACTATAAGCGGGATTTTATTCTGAAGGGTCATTCAAACCCTCCATTTCCTGTCACTCACCTTCTTTGCACCAAGACTTTCTGCCTTTTTTCTTGCAGCTTCAAAATCTTCATCTTGTCCAATGTTGGCCTGAAATAACACAATTAATCATTACAAAGAGCCTTACAGAGACACAAAAACTACTGGTAGCAATAAAACGATACAATTATTGTTTAAGCAAATAAAAATAAAATATAGAAGGGTCACCATTTCAAAGTAAAATATAAGAAAATGGTAAAGTTTTTGGTTTGATCTAAAGGTGGGTAGTTTTGAAGCACTTTCGATGACAGAGTGGGCTCATGCATGTGAAGAAAAACATCTGCTTGTTTTTTTTTCATAACCCTAGACTTTAATGGTCTGTTTACTGCAGATCTGATAGGTTTATGTCATTTAACAAGATCTGACATGTACTTAGATATAATTTTATTAATTAATTTATAAACTCTTACTATCTCTTAATTAGCAATACAGTCTAGGTTGAATTGACAGCTAGTTTAAGGACTTGAGAAGAAAGATCCTTGCTTTTGGTTACAACTAACCAGAACAATTTTGTAAACAACAATGTAAATTGACTCATTTACAAAGGTAGCTTTTGTGAATGTTGTTTTTCTAAGAATTTTTTTCCTAAACTAAACTTTTTATTTGAGTAGATTTTTAAGAAAGCCAATCCACTCAATCTGCTACCTTTTTTGTGACAACTATGGCTCTAAGGTACAAACCTGACTTTTTTTTCTCCTTATTGCTCAAAAGTGAAGCTGAAACTTTAATTGACTTTTCCTTATACTTCTAAAAGCAGAACTTCCATCTCAACATTGTTCAACTGCAGGAAATTGAACTACATCCAGAAATGCATTTCTTTCTAAGTAGTGGAAGAAATGATGCAATAAATCCCTCTAGAGCTCAGAAAATGTGTGGGTTCAAGTTTGTAATCAAAATCCAATTAAACAAAATTGCAGTAAATGTCCACACTTATTGGAAGAGCACGCAGACACGTGACCGAGCAATCATTATTTCTGAGAATCCACCAGTTTGTCATTCAGATCAGGTGTGCAGAGGAAATGAAACATTCTTAAGGGCATGAAGACGCTGCCAGATCTCCTTTAAACTGGAAGGAAATGCATTCCTGTAAAATGTTAACAGGTGTAACCAGAAAGCAGCACATATACTTACACCAAGGTGTAGTTCATCTGAATTAAAGTTTAACAATTAATCAAAATTTGTATTGTTTGTGAAAATTTCTGACACAAATAAATTAGTATCAGAATGGAGTGGAGAAGTGAACTTGTAAGTGTCCTGGCTAGCATATACATTTCTTTTTTTCAAAATGTGCAATGATTTGAATAAAGAAATATTCAGAAATGCAATTTTAAGCTTATTTTCCCTTTATATATATCCCCTCCATTATCAGAAAAATACCACAAAACATGTTAAAAATACAATTTTCATCAGAATGGGTCTTGAAGTAGACAACTGCCCCCACCAACCCCTAACACTAAGATAACACTTCATGAAGATGAACCATAAAATCTGCTGCCGTAGCATTTCTAATCTGCCCTCTGGGTCAAAACGTAAATCTAGCCAGATTTA
>NC_050523.1:12004986-12006601 GCF_002922805.2 Oryzias melastigma | reverse complement strand
GAAATGATGAAATACCGTTTTATTAGGAACCAGTAGAGGCTGATAACCCGGTTTTTACCGGTTTAAATTTGCCTGAGTCGTTCTCAAGATGCACGAGGCTGTATGACACCAAAGGCGGCGCGAGACGACCTACTGTGCTCGAGAAGAAACCGAAGCAGAGATGTTATAAGCAAACCTTTCTGACAAACACAAATGTGAAGGCAGAGAATACTCACAGAGGCTGGAGGGAGGTCCTGTCAGCGGTAGTCTGAGCGTCGGTCTGCACGGCGGAGCGACGAGGTGCAACGTCGAATTCGGTTCACCGTGATTTTTTGTGCGCCTCCTCCTCTACGTCACTCAACTAGGGAGCCTCCTCCAAAAGCATCAGGGGGGGAAGAAAATTACACAAAAAATGCAGTAATAAACATATTCGTAATAGTGTGTGAAAAAAAGAACTTCATAGAGGTCCCAATTTTTTAAACCATTCTTTTAGGTGAAATTATTTGGAACAAAGTGTGGTTATTATCTGAAAGTCAAATACACACACAAAAAAACTCTTGCATTATATTTACAAATATGTGCATAACAAATTTGCAGATATTGATAATAACACAACATTTTAACATTATGACACTAACAATTGATACATAGTAAAATACCAAATAATCATGTCATAAACTTCAAACATAGAATTACTGTACCTATTTTAGTTTAGATAATAAAAAAAATAAGGGGTGTGACGATTTATTTTAACAATGCAATTATCTTTTTATTTCGATTCAATACATAGTCTATTGGTTCATTTTGAACAATCCCCTTTCAAATTTACTGATCTAAAATCAATCCAAGACGTCTTTAGCCAACAATTTTATTAGGGTGACTTGGAGATAAATATCTGGATACTGAACAGCACAGGTGATGTTTTCCAGTTTCCTTGTTTTTCTTGCAAGATAAGCATGTATAAATGTACAAATAAGTAATGGATGCACTTGTTATGTTCTGTAAATGTGTTTTGATTCAATAAAGTTTATTAGAGCATCAGAGAAAAAAAAAATTGACCTACATATATTATGACAAAATTTTTTCCCCTTGGAATTGCTGACCTTTTCTTTTTTAATCTTAGAAAATCTTGTAAAAACCTATAAAAGAGCTAAATATTTCTAAATTCAGATTTTTTTTGCTAAGTTTTTCTTGAGCACCACTTTTTTCTTAATTAAGAAGAAAAACATTTCAACTAGATAATATTAATAAAATATATATATATATATATATATTTTTTTATTGATGACAATAAGGTACACCAAAGTTAGAAAAAAAAAACAAACTGCTGCAGAAAAAAAGGATTATATATCCATTTATTACATTTTAAGTTCCTCTTGTTGATGAAGGAAAAAATGTTGCCTTCACATATAGTTTATATTTTGTACCCACTTTTATATGTTCTGTCTGGGTGATATTCAGAGTACACAACTATAGTTTATTTTTCTAATTTCAAAAGGGCAATTTTGTGTAAATTAAAAAGAAACATTTATCATTTAGATTAAAACATTTTGATATTTCCAAGATCACAATCAATACCTAAAGGATTCATGTAGAGTTGTATTTTCCATTATTATAGAATATTAACTTATTATAG
>NC_050523.1:12002070-12003777 GCF_002922805.2 Oryzias melastigma | reverse complement strand
AAGAATTTTAATCGCCTGACAGCTCTACAAAAAATATAATATGCAAAGTGCTTTGCAGTTCCACATTATAAATTGCACTTTAAAAGAGAAATCTTATTTTATTATTTAGTTGATAAATATTAGGATGTCCAAATTCTTGTTTTGTCTTAATTTTTTTTTATTGCTTAAAAAAAGGTAATTTTATTTTGTTTCTTTGCTGTATTTTCCCAGTTGGATTTAAAAATCCACTTTGCTAAACCATTAGCCTCTTCATTTAACTTTTTGTGTGACCCTTCAGTGGCTTAAAGGACGGTGTTCCCTCGATATATCGTGGTTAAGCTTTCCTGGTATTACCGTTTGTCGGATTTTTATTTTATTTTATTTATTTTTTAACTGTTCACCCTTCTGTGCATCCTGATTGGCTGTAGACCTCGTCAATCAATCTCCGTACTGTGCCTTCTGTACAAAATACCTTCAGTTTGCCAGTGTTACAAAAATCTTTAATCACGATCAGATCTTAGTTTTCATTCTATAATAATGAACTTGTTTTTCTAGACAGGCTTAAACTTTGAGAGTTTAAAAAACAGAAAATTAAATAAAATGCAAATGTCTGTCTGAGAAAAGTGTATAAAGTGTGTAGTGAGGAGTTTTGCCAGCTTTTTTTAGAATGTAAACCCTGCGATAAACAAGGGAAAAACTGTAGAGGGAAAAATAAAATTAGTACTAAAATTTAACCAGCTCTCTGATTAGTTGGTTCACGTGTTATACACCCACAGATATCTCTAACAGAAGCAATTAATCACTGACTTGGACACGTTCAACTACTAACTTTGTTACACTTATATAGTGAAAGTGTAGGATGCTTTTGCCACCATTTAGGTTGAGATCAGGCTCGTTGTAAAATTTGATAAATGTTCTACAACAGTATTTTTTTACCTCATTAAACTCTTATTCTTTCTTTACTTTTACACAGTTTTCATATATATTTATAGTCTGCATGGTGCACAATGTATGCATGTTTTAGTCTAATTATAAAAGAAAGTTGGTTCTATTATTGGACCCTTCTGCAAGTCAGCCTACTAGTAGCCTCACATGGAGTCAGGTTACGTCTGATCAGTTGCTGACCTTTAACAGAGACTACTTTTTTCTGTGCTCTGTCCTTTTTTGGTCATATTTTGCTCAGAGTTAGCCAAATGAAACTAGAACACCAAGATAAAGTAAATCTGAGTGAATTTGATAAAACGATGGTGAAGAAAATACCATGGTTGACATTTGTATCTGATTATGGATAAATATGAACTAAATTTTTACATTAAAAAGGCGTACAAAGTGTGAATATTTTATCAAAAACAATTGTTAGAAAAATTAACATCTAAACCAAATAGTGGTGTTTATTATTTCAAAAAGGTTTGAGTGTCAACAGACCAACCACTACAATAAAACTGTTTAATTCTACATTGAAAATTATGCTTTTGTTCTCAGCTAAAACTGAATACATTTTTAAAAAGAAGTTAGGCTGTGAAAAGGACATTGTGACACTCACAGAGAAGAAGTTGGAGTCGAAGTGCAAGAGGGTCATGAACATGAGCACGAGCAGAACTCGGCCTCCCAGCTGCATGTACTGCTTTGGTGAACTCTCCCCCATGGAGGGGACCCCGGCAAACATGCTCTTTCCTTCTGAACGAGACTCCGCCAGCAGCAGGAGAAGACCACCTCCCAGGGCCAGAT
>NC_050523.1:11992662-12001740 GCF_002922805.2 Oryzias melastigma | reverse complement strand
AAAATACATCACTGCTTTGTGTATTTGGACTTCATCAGATGCTGCAATGAAAAAAAATCAAAACAAATTGAATGTTCTGTGTTAAATTGAAATGATCATAAGAGATACGTACCTCATCAGAAACTTAAGGTCCCATAAAATGCTGTATGCAATAGTCTAGTGAGAAAAAGAGATAATTTACATTAGTTTAAAAAAGGGATTTATGTTGTGTTTATACCACAAGTTTTGTTTACCTGTAGAGCTATGATGCCAAATAATCCGAAGCAAGCGTACTGTACAAAATTCCTACTGAGGATGAGGACACAGCCACCTGTTGAGAAGGGATCAGATATTATTTTAAATACTATTTTTTAAATAATTTATAGTAATAATATTTTTATAATTGTCATTAAAATTAATCAATGTAAAAATATGTTTGGTGATAAGGTTGTTTACATCCAGATCACTCATAAAAGTTGTTATATTGCAGACAAGTTTTTTTTTTTACCGTTTTCAGTCAAGGAAACGTGCAAAGCATTTTTGCATCATCATATATGCAGCCCACAATAAAAGTAAAGTAAAGGCATTCTTATTGTTTTTTTCATACTTTTTCTGTTTTACTTGATCTCAAACGCATTTTATAATTTCTGATCTAAACATGTGATAAAATAATCTGGATGAATTAACCAACTTTAACATATTAAAAAAAATATGATTTGGGGTCACAAAACATGTCTAATCTAAATGAAATCCTTTCTATTTCAAAACATGATAATCTGTTTTGCAATACCAAGAATCAAAGTCATTAATTATTTGAAAAAGGAAATGTTGTAACAAACAACCCTCTACATTTTTTTTTTTTTTACAGTAAACGCTACGTAATTAAACTTCCTTTTTAAATTAACCACAACCCTTTTTATCAAACATTTTTAACTAAAGTGAATTTTATTTTTAAGAATGGGGCAACTTATAACATTTGAGGGTTAAATCTTGAAATATGTGTAATAACTATTTTTAATTTATCTTAGAGTGGCAAAAATCTGTTGTTTCTGTTATTTATTATGCATGAAATACACAGTATGATCAAGTAAAAATACCCATTTTATCTTTGCTCTAAATAAAACTGGACTCGTGTTCCATTTACTCACCTAGCTGTCCAATAAGGTTAAGCAACACAAAGCATGTAGCCAAGAAGTAGCCACAGCTCCAGGTGGCCTCAATGTAGTCTCTCTGCTCGTTCCACTGGAACCACATGCGGATGCCATCTTCAAGGAAAGTGCTGATAAGACACAGGCGCGCCAAATGGGGCAGGTACTGTTTGGTGACCCGCAAGAACTGAAACACAGTAAAGGTATGAGTTACAATTTAGATCAAATTAAGATGTATACAGTAGCTGCCTGGGGGTAAAAATATTGACAAAAAAAAAAAAGTCAAGTAATTCATAAAGATCCATTCCAGTACAAAGTGTGTTTTTAACATGTTCTTGTAGGATTTTTCTGATGAAGGGTAAATATTAAGCTCAAAATTGCATTTTGGGGGCTTTTTTTGTATTCAAAACTCTGAATTGGAAGCAGATGAAAAAAAACTTAAGAGCTTATTTGTGACAGAAAATCACTCAGACTAAAGTCTAAGGAACTGCTGCTGCTCTGCAGAAACTATGTCTTAGAATACAACACAATGTTTTTTTATTTTAGCTTTAAAAAAATGGTATAATCATAATTAAAAGACCACTGGGAACACTTAAAATAAATCAAAGAATGAGTGGGAATTTAAGATACCTTAGTAATATTGCTTGTATAGCCGTTTTGAAAACATAATTTCTTTAAAAATAATAAATAAATAGATCATATTTTGGCCATTAGTTAAAATGAACACACTAAAAAAGTCATCAAAACTGTATTCACAAAAACACAAGCACATGTTATAGCTCACCCATATACCTAGTTGTCACCAAACATGAAACACCAAATGTAATTAAAGTTTCTCAACTGGCGTCTGAGCTTGGCATTACAACACAAAGACGAGCAACAATTCCCAACAAGTTGTGTTACAACATCTGGATCTCCTTGTAAAGCAGGGAATGGAGCACAGGGTTTCCTGGGGGTGTTACATTTTCTATTACAGAGGAGGCTTACTTACTAATACTTGAACCAAAACCACCACAAGTAGAGCAAAAATAAATATTGGTTTTACCCTTTCTGATGTTTTGAAATATATATTAGTGGTATTTACATGATAATCATCAGAAGCAGTAAAACTACTGCAATTTTAGTAAGGTGACCCAGGCCACTGGTAAGTAGGGCAAATATCCTCTAAAGACGTGGTCCTCTTGCACAATTCTATCGCTAATATTACATAAAGATAGATTACACCTCTCAACTTATCAGAAGGCAGAGCATAGGGAACATACTAGTGTGCATAAAAAAAACCTCAAAACAAAAAGATACAAGAGAATGATAAAATAAGTACATGGACAAAACAAAGTGCCCTACATTTGGTCTGAACAAAACTCATGCTTTTAATCAGATACTTCTCATCAGAGCAGCAGTGGCCTCCCTCGTCCCGCCCATTCAGCGGTCCACATCAGCACAGCCAAACCTCCACAGCCTATCAGCAATCACCAACTCTCCCTAAAGATGCTGTGCGAGACATGAATGGGCGAACCTGAAGCCAATCCAGGCAAACCCAGGGTTGCCTAGAAATGGACAATTCTGAACTGTTAGGGCCAAATAAATACACTCATTAAAGGGAGATGCGTCCCTCTGCAAACACCACAAGGTGTTTGTTTAAAAGGAAAAGCAAGCACTGTGATTCACACGGCTGACATTTTGGTGTGTTATTTGGTTAAAGCTGTCAATAAATCTATGGACTAGGAAATGAAGCGACTGAAGAAGAAGCACAGAAACACTTTAAGATGTTCAGATAAACAATAAAATAAAAAAGGAGAAGAAATGCTATCTTTTGGAGTTTCCCCAAAAGGTTACAACAGGAAGACCTGAAATCAGATTACAGCGACTGCCAGTGACAACAAGTTTGAGAGCAAACACCAGGGGAAAAAGTTGCAGAATCACATGAAGAAAATAAACCACAGAAGAAAAAAAAATGACATTTAGTTTGTTTGAATGAGGCTGCAGGCCATACACACGCGGTGACTACTTTATGTTGCGCATTTACACAAACAGCACCAAAGCTAACTGGCAATTTATGCCAAACCGCATTAAGGCTACAAAAATGTTCGCTAATATTTGTGTTCTTTTCGAGGGGATTTCACAACAGCTTCCTGGCACTGTCTGGCTCAGCTCACACTTAAGCTATTAAATGCACCAAGTGGATTGTAAACTAGCTTCTTAAATTAAGTAGCCCCTTTTTAACCTGTCAACTCAGCTAGCATAACGAGTGCCAATATAGCTAAACATTTGTTTCTTACCTAATAACACCATGAAATCAATTCTTGAGACACATGACAGGACTAGTCATCTCAACAGATTTCACTCTTACAGGTAAAACCGCAGTTTAGTTAGCTACTATGTTCGTACACAACACATAAATGACGCTTATTGAATAAAAAAATCACCAAAGAGTTGAGGAAATCACTCCGCAGCTTAACTTAGTTCTTTGCAAACTAGTTAGCGGCTAACATGCTAACGAGAGCTAGCATTGTCGTGCTAGAAATGAAGTTACCTGGTCTGCCACGTCTTCGGCTTTGTTCATAAAATCCTCCTGCCCCATGTTTGTGTATTATTCAAGTTATTAATATCAGAGAATGGTCGCAACTTCTAGTTGAGCTTTGCGTTTTCTGAAAGCTGCGTTCAGACCGTTCCTCCTCCCGTTATTTACTTGAAGATTTCCGATCGTCTGAACGCAGAGAAAGGCCGCCTCCGCCCCACAATGCCCCGCGATTTGACGAGCGACACAGCGGAGCCCCCCTACATGGTACTGCAACCGCTGCTTGCCACGTATGCCGAATCAGGCAGGGGCTTTAGGCTGACGCCCAGAGCTGTTCAGGGATGCACAATACAGGTAAAAGGTTTTAGATCCATTAACAGTAATGGAAGAGGAACCAGACAACCTTCAGTTCCAGCTTTGCAAAAAAAAATAAAAAAAAACTGTTAAGCCTCAAAAAGTTATTCTAAACTTTTAAAACCAATTTTGCTTCATGTTTTATTTTTATTTTTTTATTCTAAAAAAATGTGCGAACAAAAGCAAGTTATTGGTTCATAAACAGTTAATTAAAAAATATATTATTTTATTAAATTAAAAAAAAGTTTTGAGGACTAAGGTTTTATTTAGGGTGTAGAAATTCATTTGTATCTACAATTCGTATTTGTCATATTTCATAGTCAATATTGGTTTATTTTGAATGACCCAATTCATGTGTTTGACAGTATAGTGAAATAAACATACCATGTCTCAATCCAAATGTTTTATTTTTTCAAGATGGTTGAAAAAACGACACGAACCATTAATGACATGGTTTGATTTAACTTGATTAAGAACTTGTCTAAAACAAATCAATCTGGCTGAATTATAGAAATCGATTCATTGATTAATCATTACACTCCGAATAGTTATATTATGGAGCTATTGTAAATGTAATCCATACCACATTTATTATAAAGATCCCACAATCCTGTAAAAAGGTAGAAAGAACATTTAGATTTTGTGTGAAATTGTGTTTTAAAATTTTTCATTAAAACATTTTCATTCCAGGAAATAGTTTTAAACATTTATCGTTAAAATAATATGACAGTATATGACAATGTATAGTCACACGTTTTAGAACTTTGTTACATTCTAAATTCCTTTACTTTAAATTTGTACATTTTTGAAGATGTATTTTTAAAAATACGTGCTATAATCTACATCCATGCCCTTTAACCCCTTATTTTCTCAATTTTACTATAATCTGTATGATTCAACATATATGATGTGTATATATATATATATATATATATATGTGTGTGTGTGTGTGTGTGTCCAGAAAAGGCTGGTAGTTAGTTAATGTAATATTATTATAAGTAACAAATCTGCTACAGCTGTTACAATGTAGCTCTAGTGTAAAATAATATTTTTCTCTTTACTTTTTTATCAAATGTGACATTTCAGCTAAATTGTAGAAGGGCAAAAAAAAGTTCTTACAACAAGATCAGGAAATTAGAAAGAATTCAGTAAAATTGTTTGGTTTGATTTTTATTTAGTGCCAAAATCTTTTTAATAAAGTGAAAGAACAGCTTTGTCTTCTTTTTAATGCCAATTGATTTTGTGCAAAAAAGGAAAAGTGCTATCTTTGGAACTATATTACAAATAAAATGAAAAAAACACATAACATTTGCCAAATCCAAATGTTATTTTATTTATATTTTTTTACAAGGGTTTAAACTGGAAGTTGTAACTCCAAGCTACAAACTCACATGCTTTCCAAGTCTTGTGCACACACCAAAATACAAAAAAAAAAACTGTTGCTAGTTAGATTAATCAACTAGAAGTATTAATGGATCAAAGTTGCCTTCTGACAATATACCAGATATAAGGAAAAGCTGTCTTTACATTTTTACTTTCCATTTTGAACTTTTTGTTGTTTCTTGCGTCCTGATTTCCACCGATTATTTCGAAACTTCTTCTGAAAACCGCCACTCTGTACCTATAAAAAAAAAGAAATCCAAATATTTACGAAGACAAAATTTAGTTTTAACACATATTTAAAAAAAAGATAGATGCCTTTTTGCGTTTCTGTACAACTTTCTCTTCCATCTCCTCGTCAGTTTGGAACTCATCCTCATCATCTTCTTCTCCTTCCTCCTCCATATTTTCTTCAACTGGATTTTTTAAAGTAAACATAGAGGCTGTGGGACAAATAAAGAACAATATTAAGAAAAAACTCTGCAAGTTTGAATGTTCTAACAAAAGATGGATAGGTAGTAGGTAAATGAAATATACTGACAGGGGTAGAGGTCACTCATGCTGTCTTCAGAGTCACTGTGATCCTCGTCGTCGCTGCATGAGGGTTCCCACACGCTGCTCGAGTGCTTTGAGGACATCCCTCTACTGAAATCTTCATCTTTTTCTTTGGGCCTTTTATTTTTCAACCTTTCCGGAACAAATTCAATCCCCTGTTTTACACACTCCTCGTCTAAGACAAAAACATAAAATGGAAAGTGATAAAAAATGTAAAATACATATGGATTACTAAATTTTTTTTTTTTTGCCCTCTTTATCGGTTTGTTCCCACGTGTTTTTTGAGTGACAGCTGTTTAAACAAGTTTATATGACTATGGGCAGATTTATTTGTCTAGAATCCTTGTCACTTCCTCGTTGCTCATGAGGAAGTGTTGTGGATTAATACAAATGATGCCCTATGTTTATGACAATAAGTTATTTCAATTTTTTATCAATATTATTATTTATTATTATTTGAATAGGTGCTTTGTGTGTGTTTATTTTGATGTTTAAGATTCTTGCTGTATGATGTTATAATTCAGTGTTTAATAAAAAAAAAATAAAAAAAAAGTGATGCACTAACATTGAGCAAGGGCTTTCTTGAAGCGTTTCCCATTAACGTGGATGAGGACATGGTGTGGATCCCGGTTCAGATGTCTGAGAGTCAACTTACAGAAAAGCTGATTGCTGAAAAACAGACAATAACCATCAAATGACACAATCCAAACTCCATATTTATCCTGTCCCATTGGATGCACTTTGGAACATTTATTTGGCTTAAACTACAAGAATAATTGACTGACACAAAAAAGGCACAGACTTACGGTTGTTTTGTGCTTGGAATAATATGTGGTTCATACTGGCTGTAGTTAAACTCTGCTCTAGAACTCAGTTTCTTGTACTTTTTTCCTTCGGTGAATTTCTGCAGCTCAGTCAGGTTGCAAGGAAGTTCATGACCATTCAGGGTGCATTTGATCTACAAACATGGAAAAGGTTAAAACGATGCTGCTGAACGTATGATACATATAAGTGGTTGTAAATTGAAAAAAATGCAAAAACAAACGCACACCCACTCATCAATTCAACATTTAAAATCGTTAAATGAGACATTGGGGGCTTCAACTTAGAATTAGCATTGTGCTAGCATAAACTTGTAAGGGTGCACGTGTGTTTCAAGTGATACATAAAAATAGTTCGCTGACCTTTTTATTATCTGTAAGCTCAAAAAAAGGTTGACTGACGAGGGCGGCTCTGAGGTCCGCAGGTAAATCCTCCATATTAATAACGACAAGAACAAAATATTCAAAACAAATTTCCTAGTGAGAAATATTACCCACCCCCTCCACCGGAAGTTACCTACACGTGGTCTGCTGCGCAAACTCAGTGGCTTAAAGTATGCGCCACCCACTGGTCAAAACTGTGACCGGAGCAGTTACATATTTTTAAATAAAGTAAAACTAATAAAATATATATCTTTTTCACTTAATATATAATAATAGGAATGTATCGAAATTACGGTTTTATTTTATTTTTTTAAGTTGTAGTATGCAAAAACTAAACAAAAATAAATCTGAGGAGTTTAACTAAGTAAAAGTATGATGTTCAATTTATTTATTTGAGTTGAGAGTACGGAATTAAAATAAGTTTACAACCCCACACTGTAAAATTAACCACAAATTGTCTGAAGTCATGTGAGCACCATCAGCTGACTGGGACTGTTCAAACACCAAGATTGTGTAATTAGAAAAGAGGTTTCACTCTTCATATTTTTTTCACAAACTCCAAATATAATCAACAAAACCAGTCGTTTTTAATTTTTACTGCTGAAAATTGCTTGATATACAAGCATAAGCGACAATAATTGGCCAAATTTCGAACTATGAAATGATAAACCATAGAATAGAGCAGTTTTGAAATTATCAACCACTCGGATAACAAATAAGTAGTGAGTCGTCTTGCTTTGGACAGATTAAGCACCATTTATTTCCTGCACTCAATAGGATCTTAAAAACAACGTCTGTCGACAACAGATGTCAGGGTTGCCGGGGAGCTGCTTTTAATACCAACTACTTGAACCTATATTCAATCATCTAAAAATAATTTCAAGCGAAGTTGTCGATTTTGATGACCCAGTGCTTGCAGATCATCAATGATAGTTAGCAAGCATCTAGCTAGCTAGCTAGCAACAGCAGAGGAAACGTAACTGGTGTGCTAAAGTAATATTTGTTCGTATAGTAGTCATGTCTGGACCAAATGGTGATCCAAATATCTCCGCAGAAAATGGGATTATTGACGACGAGGACGAATTTGGCGAGGAGGGTAATGTTTCCGTTCATTGTAATTTGACAAACTGATTTATTTTACATGAGCTAATGGAGAATGAGCCTCACAAAGCCTTTTCTGTCTATTCCTTTGTCAATTGATCACAATTTTAACTTAAAGTAAGAGCAATTGTTTTACCAAAGTATGTGTCTATCCTTGTACACATTAATTTTGACTTTTAAATAGATTAGCTGGTGAAAAAGATAAGAATGTATTCCAATGTAGGTCAAACCTTATTTAATAACAGGATAATTAAAACTAAAAATGCAAAATTATGTTGCCCTATATTTTATTATAGCAATTGAAGCTCTTATTTTATATTTCCATCCCCTTCCTGTCTTTAAAATATCAGTCTTTAAACAGGACTCAATGCTGTTTTGTTCCTCCATAGAGTACGCTGCCATAAACTCCATGCTGGATCAGATCAACTCCTACTTGGATGACCTGGAGGAAAGGAACGATGCACTTAATGGAAAACTGCATGAACTGCTGGAGTCAAACCGACAAGCTCGCCAGGAGTTCAGGGCCCAACTTCTTGAATCCCAAAAACAAGAAGGGCAGTCCATCCAGGGGGAGAACCAGTCCGCAGAGCTGTCAGCCTCTCCCGCCAGCAAGGAAGACCAAAATGCAGATAGGGAGGGCTCACAAATTAGTGACCAAAAGACATAGATCTTAGTGTAAAGACAAAAAAAGTGGTTTCAACTCATACTCTGTGCTGAACAAGCTATAAATAGTTAATAGCCGTCACCTAAGAGATGTGCTTCAATGTTTTCCCAGATTAGAATCCATCTTTTCCTCTTTGGATAATTTTTGACACATTGGTACTCGTTTCCTGGTCAG
>NC_050523.1:11972803-11992114 GCF_002922805.2 Oryzias melastigma | reverse complement strand
TTGAATCCCAAAAACAAGAGGGGCAGTCCATCCAGGGGGAGAACCAGTCCGCAGAGCTGTCAGCCTCTCCCGCCAGCAAGGAAGACCAAAATGCAGATAGGGAGGGCTCACAAATTAGTGACCAAAAGACATAGATCTTAGTGTAAAGACAAAAAAAGTGGTTTCAACTCATACTCTATGCTGAACAAGCTATAATTAGTTAATAGCCGTCACCTATGAGATGTGCTTCAATGTTTTCCCAGATTAGAATCCATCTTTTCCTCTTTGGATAATTTTTGACACATTGGTACTCGTTTCCTGGTCAGATTTTTACTGACCTTACCATCATTTGCTTTGGAAAAAGTTCCCTGCTATGTAATTATTGTGTGCAAAATGCAAATACAAATATTCCAGATGTTTGTGAAGTGTTGGATTCTGTCATCATGTTAGTCCAGATTGTGCTATTTAGTTTATTTTTTTGTCTAGTTTCGGGCTAATGCCCAAATTTCAAATGTGTATTTTAAGTGATCAAAATAAATGTCAAAAAAATTGTTAGAGGTTTTAAAATAAAGGAAGATAAATTACTTTGTCTGCTTGTAGAATTTCAGATTAATTTAAATTTATGACAGATCTTTAAACACAAATTATATAAGTAATGCCTAAGTTGCCATAAAGTAGTGTCTGTTGATGATAGAAGCTGGTCATCTCACTGCTTCACATCAAAACTACATTTTTTGTACTGTAAAATAGAGAAAACTCTCACTTTGGGAATAAAAAACTTGAAGTGACTAAAGTGATTAAGAGGATCATGTTGAAAAACAGCTGACGGGGTTTAGTGTTTGCATTTATAAGCTATTTATGACTAAAATTTAAATTAGTGTTTTCACAACTGAGTAGGTAAAACTTTCTGGTGTGTTAAAGTTCACCTTCCGGACAAATTTCTGGATTTAATTAGTAAGATAACATATTTTTAGATGTTTTCTGTTCAGGAAGTATGGAGACTGTAAATGTAACAGTTTGTTATAGAGATCAGGGTTCACCTAGGGTTTCTTTACATACAGACGTTACTTTGGATCAGAGATTTGTAACTTCCAAAACTTAAAAAAACATTCAGGTAAATTTCTCACTGACCAGTAGGAGCCATAATGTCTTTGCTTACCCTTTAGAAAAACAATACACTATTTTTATGAATATAAATAAACAATTTTTTTCATAAATGAAAATGAGGGAAAAGTATCTGTTCTAAATATGAAATAATTTAGAACTTTTGATAGAGGCTACCAGACGTATTTTCAAAATAAGTCATCCTGTGACATATAGAATCATTTCAAAGCAGCAGATGTAGTGGTACAGTAGGTAGTGTAATGTGAGCAGTGATTAAAAAAAAATGAAAAAAATATATATATATATCATTTGTGGTGTATCTCACCCAGAAATCAAGCTAAAATGCCAGATTTTTTGCGCATATGGTGCACTTAAAATTCTTGATTTTTGTTAAAAAATAGAAAATCTGCCTTATAATCCACTGCACTTTAAGAAGGAATTCTGGTTGTGCTTACTGACCTCCAATTGATTTTTATAAAGCGTACAAAATGTGTCAACATATTTTAGTACATAGCCTCACAAAGTGATATACTGTACTCCAACTCTTTGTAAGTTAGTTGAATTATGCTTTATGCACCTTGTAGTCCGAAATATGTTACTTTTTAAAAAACAATTTTATTTATCTTTAACCAGAGAGCCACAATGGAAGGGTAAATTGGTGCAGAAAACTCAGGTTCTAAACAAATTGTTACAGAAAACGTGAGATTATGCTCAAGAGTACTGCCTAAAGGTGGGGAAAATTCAAAGGAACTTGGGAGTCAAGCTACACACAAAACAGAACTGGAAATAAACGGTGATTGTGGACCAAAAAAAGTCCAGTTGACTGCGCTTTTTGAGTAAGTTTACATCCTTTAATGGTTGCAACATGATGTGTTGAATCGTCTACAGGTCTGCAGTGGAGAATGGGGTTTTCTATGCAATCATCTGTCAGGACAGCGGTATCGGAGCTGGGGATGAGAATGGAACTTTCTGGAGCTGCTTTTGCAAAGAATAATGCTTCATAAAAATGCACAACAGGATGAACAACACAGCACACCTTCTGCACAACATACAAATGAAATAACAGTGTCTTAAATCGGACTTCATCAGATCTCCTGCAACATCTAATGAAGTCCTTTTATGTCTGCAGGTACTACAATCCCATACTGAGTCTCTACAGCAATCTAACAACTTTAAATTTGATTGATGCACACGAGTGCAACAATCAAATTTCACTTCAAGGATCAAAAGCGTTTACTTTTTAAATTAAATCGATCCAGTTTTAATTACTTCGGTTTGGCCAGCACAGTTTTCCAACTGTGAGCTGAAAAATACAGACTTACCCTCAGTAGATAATTTCAGTCTTTCTATATGATCAGTCACTTTCCCGCCAGGGAAACCATTCTAACTTCACAATCAGTCTCACTATTGGCTTGTTGTGTTTTACAACTCTGACCTTCCAGCATAGAGATAATGGTCTGTAAACTCGCTTGTCTCAGTTCCATGAAAGCACCTCTTTACAGTCAACGTCCTGTGTTGGAACAAAACAACGTCCTTCTTGAACTCAGCGCCTGTTTGCGGCTCTCCCTGACCTGCGCTTGGGCGCTGCTTTCCCTTTCCCTGTGCCGTTCTTCTTTCCTGGACCAGCAGGAGCTTCCTCTTCTTCGTTTGAATTCTCCGCCACCGCGGCCGGTTCTGAGTCTGCCTCCTCCGCGCTGCTACGAAGCAAATCGGCTTCACTCTCTGGCGCCGCAGATGCATAGGGCGAGTTTTCTTCATCCTTGTGATGCGTGCTGAGGGCTTCGTCTGGGCTGCCAGCGCTTAACGCCGAGAAGTCCTGCAGGTTGGAGTCAGTTTCTGCTGGCTGCTTTTCCTTCTGTATTTCTAGTTGGTTAACAGAAATACTAGACTGCAAAGAGTTTCGGTTTGAAGCTACATCTTTTTCAGAACAGTCTGTGGAACTCTGTGTCGCAGGCCCGCCGCTGTCCGCTGCTACACAAGACTTCCTGGAGGATTGACCCCCTTCACCTTTCTGAATCACCAACTCTCTGTAGCTCTGAAAACAGAAGCATAAACACACTTCAATGAGCTTAAAAACGTTTGATTAAACTCCTGAGAGTGAGGGCAAACTCACCCTGAGGTTCTCAAAGTGCTTCAATGATTTGCAGTGGGTGTGTGCAGCCGAGGATTCAAAGTGGTAAAACTTGTTGCAGAGTTTGCAGATGAAACCTGCGACAGGAACTAAAAAACTGGGTCCTGTTGGGACAAAAAATAAATAATCAAACAGAATTAAAAGAAGTCTTAAATTAAGGTAAAAAAAGTTATCTGAAGATTTGACGAACCATAAATGGTGTCAGGATCATACTGTTCATCACTCGAAATGTCATTTAAGGTCACTTCTTTAAGGGACGACCAGCCATCCTGCAAAAGTAGCACGGAACAATTATGGAATAATTCAAGATGAACACTGTTAATGCAGCAGCATATGAAATGCAGATCACCTGTGTGTCTCCTTGATTTCCTTCAGTCTCTCCTTCGCCTCCACTTCCCTCCTCGTTTTCTAATGAAAACTCGTCTGTGTCCAACGCCGTCAGCTTCACTAAGGCGTCACAGCCTTTTTCCTGCAGCTATCAAGAAACGTCGATGAGAAAGGAGATTGAAGTGTGAGATTTTCTGTGTCGAATTTAAAAATGTTAGATTTTTACCTTCTGTCTGTGTCCCTGAGTGTGCAAGTGCTCCAAAAAATGTTGAGATGTCTTGAAGTGTTTCTTACAGACGATGCAGAATGAGACATTTGTTGTAGTAGCAAGCTGTGGAAACAACAGAGTGATCAATTTACTTAAAAAATAAAAAAAGTATTAACAGAATACAAGTTTTTGATGATTACTTTGTGTTCCTCGGAGCATCGGTGCTCCGTGGTACTGCAGGTGAAATGGCTGTGGCATGTTGCACACCATCGCTTTGAATCAGATTTTTTTTCTCTGCAGAATAAACAGAAAAACTATATTCATATACTTCATAGTTGCCATGACAGAAAGAACTAAATTTGAACACAACTGACCCATCTTTGTTTGCTCCCTGAAGAGACTCCTGCACTCGTGGCAGCAAAGTGACCAGACAGGCATTACTCATGTACTGTATCTCCATCATCCTCTGCTGGTGAGAAATGCTGTTCATGTGACTCCTGAAGTTCTGCAAAAATAAATACAACAGAGAATTTAGACTAAACACGAAGGTTATTTGCTTTTTTTTTGTTTGTTCATCCATCCTACTTGCTGGTTGTGGCAGGTGATGCTGCAGAGGTAGCAGTAGAACTTGTTGGAGCCTTCTGCTACTCCTTCATCATCTTCTTCCTGGCTGGCTGGTGAAGCCAAAGAGGTATCTTTGTGCTCTTCTGCTGGTGGATTTACTTTCTGATCCTCCTCGCTGGGCTGACCGGAGGGTGAATTGGCCGACAAACAGCTGTAATCCTGCAGTTAAACCACCATTTACTGATGTGAGGAGCTGTAAGGATTTACTCTATGTTATGACTATTAAAAGAAGCAACGTCTCTTACCTGGTTCTCTATTGTGTCTTCCAGTACTTCAGCAACATCTGATCCTTTGCTGGAGCCAGAATCTTCCTGTGTGGTGCCTGGAAAAAGCATATATATGTTTTGTCAGGTGTTTCTTTGTTATTTTTAAACGTGTGCATTTATTTCCCAAGCTTTACCTTCTGGCTGGACTTCTTCAGCGTTGCTGTTCAACTCCAAATGAGAGGCAGAGGCTGTTTCACCCAAACTTTGTATTTTAGGTTTTTCTGACCTGAAAGAAACATAAAAAACACAAACTTTAACCTTATTTATTTGTCTTAAAGACTAAATAGACATTCAGAATGTGCAACAATAATCTGCCCAAATATTTAATCTACATATAAATATTTTCTGAATACAATTATTTGCTAATGCTAAATCATGATTTGTGTTTGCAGTAGAAAAATTGTAAACAAATATGAGTTTCCTTTTCCTGGATAAAGTTATCACAGTGCTTTCATGGCAAAAATTACCAAAAAAATGTGGGTTGAGACAGCTCCACAATGCAAAATCCCTGTTGTCATGGAGATATGGAAATGACTTGGTTTTGTGCAGAGCATCAGAGCACTGGGTCAAGTTTGAAAATTATAGCACTGACAAAAAAAATAAAAAAGGATTAGGTCTCCAAAACTTTAGGCTAAATAATACATTACTTCGTTTCTTTTTTTTATCTAAATGTGAAATTTTGGTATTAATAGAATAAAGTAGAAAAACTTTATTCATCCTAAGCTGAGAAATTTAAATTTGCCTGCTGGTGCAAAAGAGTCTTTTTTTTAACAGAAGATACAAATAATCTGTAGAAAGTGTTTCATATAAAATGCCAAAAATGACAGTTTCTCATGAAGTGCTCTAAAATATTCAAAGGATTAAATAGAAATTCTTGTATAATCACAAGACAAATATGATTTCATGTTTTGGGACATACATTTTTATACTGTAAAATGTCTTAAAATTATAAATTAAAGTCTCTTTCATAGAACCGTGAGATAGCTTTGTAGTGCAGGGGTCATGAACCGTTTGGTGGTTTACCTTCCCAATCCAACCCTTTAATGTTGAGTGTCAAAAAGGGAAGAATTGCTTTTTTTTTTAGTCTTTGTTGACTTAACCATGGATTTCACCCCATGATCTCAGTCTCAGGACAGACACTCTACTGCTAAACCACTGAGCTGGTAACAAAAATAGTCCAAGTAAATGTGTGGAACAAAACCTAAGGATGTCCCGATCACATAGTTGCAAAGTTTGATCAGAATCTGATCTCTCCTGATCAGATATTCATTTTATTCTCATAATCATGATCAGCACTATATATTTCAAGCTCATTACTACAGATAAATACTCTACAATAAGTCTGTATATTGGGAATGGACCACTGCATTTTATTGCCATAAAGCGCACCAGAATTTGGCACCAATTTGAGGAGGAGGTTCACAAAATAATTCTGTGAAGATGGCAAGACATTCACAGATTAAGACTAATGGGCTCAATATCTTAATAAACGTTTGAACAGACAGCAAGAGTCTCTTGTGTTTTGTCTCACCTCAAAGAACAACCTTCAAATGCGTTTCAAAAGAAGAAAGATTGTGTTTTTTAATTTCTTTTTAATGATAATTGCTTTGTTTGTGCTGCCGACAGAAAGACGGCTGTCAAGGGACCGTCTAAAACAATCTCTCAAAAACAACCAAAATGAATAAATGGTTACATTGATATGAGTCATGAATGTGCATCATTCTATTCCTGCTACAACAACCTGGATTTTTTATTTTTTAGTGGTACATTTGATCCAATACAAAAGGATCAGATCAAGGCTCGGACACTCAAAATAAATGAATTGAACTAAAAAAAAAACCAGATCAGGACATTCCTATCATAAAGTATATATTTTATATTATCACCCACCCTTCTGTCTTCTGTCTTTTCATCAATGGCTCTTTAAGCTGCTCCTCAGAGTTCTGCTCCTCCACCGATGCCACAGAACCATCTGTGGGCAGAAAATGTAAGAAATGTGCAAATTGGTGAACTATTAACTCACACTTCTTTCCTTTATGTGCTTCAGAAGCATTGTGCAGTGCATGTGTGCTCTCCCCCTCGTCTTTCCATTGAGAACATATTTCAGCGCGATGCTGTTGCTTTGCAGCGATACCTGCTTGAGTCTTGTCAGCAGCTTCACTTGTACTGCTCGTCGCAGTAGCAGCAGCAGCAGTAGCAGCTGGCTGGTCATCTGTGCTCCCTCCTGCCATCTGTTCACTGTCCCTCTTCCTGTCTGCGTGGCGAGCTGCAACATCCTGCACATAAACACAACAGAACTCTAAAATATACCCTCAAGAAAGAGACACGCCATTAAAAGTTGGCTCAAATATCATCCATCTGATGATTTCTACTTATCCAATCTCTTTAGAGGTAGATATAATGATTTCAAAGCCAAAATACCTTCCTGAATGTTTAATTTGTTCATTAACTGATAAGAAAAGATTTTAAGTGCCCTTTTTTTTTAAATAAAAACTGTAATTACTGTGGCAGAGATGACAGAGGCTGAGGTGGTGGGGTTGAAGAAGCGAGTGTGTGGGTGGAAGGGTCGTGCAGCTGGGAAGCCCATTATGGGGGACTTGATGGCCATGCCCATGGGAACCGGCCCGAGCAGGGACGACCTGCTTCCTGCAGCGTAGAACTGTCGGAACTGCTGTCCACCCATGCCAAAACTCCGTATGTTGCCTGCATGAAACCAAGGAATGAAAAAACAAATCAGTTCTGTTAGTCAGGAAATATTTTGACTCTGAGCACTTCCACTGAAAAGTATGTGTAAATGTGCGTATGTGAGCATTTTGGGCTTTTATATTCAAAACTCTTGCAGTCACATGTTGCTATGCACATTTGAAAGTCAGTTTGAAGACTCACACAGCAACTGAACATCTACTGAAAGTTAAACCTGTGGAACTTTGACCAATCAGGGACTCATATGAGATGATGGTGATGTATGGGTAGCATCCCTTTCAAAAGACGGAAGAACCAATCATTTCAGAATCGATCATGAAGGAGAAATAAAAAAATTGCAGTTTGTGTCCGGCTGGAATTATATGACATCAAGTCTTTCATATATTGGAATAGAACTGTAGAAAAAAAAACATCTGGAATAAGATTTGGGATTGTACTTTGATATTTTGCACCAAGCCACTTCAAACCATGTGCTAAGAACTTGTTCAATAATGCTACAGTCAAAAATGCAACTGATACAGCACAATGGGGGGCATCAGCTAAATCTTCACGATTTTATGCCACTGTCTGATTTTTGGAAAATTGTCGGTGTTGTCATGAATGTAGATGGTAGCACTCTAGCGTACATTCATGACGACGCCACTGGTGACTGGCGCTGTCCCGAGACATTTGCAGATTGTCCAGTCAGAGCTGCTGCCTGCTGGTGATTCCAGTTGCCACCCTGTGGCATCTCAGTTGTCTCCTTATTTTTGTACTGGTTGCCACAGAAAAAATGTGTAACTTTTTCTCAAAACCTCTGCAACCACTGTGCGGTTTGTAAAAACGCGACTACCCCCTTCCAATTACACGGCTGCCTACCGAATGTGCTGAAAAACTTACATCTAGGTCACCAAGTAGTGACATTTTGGGATACGTGACCGTAGTCTAACCCGCGTTCAACGCATTCTTGGACGCCCTAGAAAAGCCTGGTATGTATGTAGCATAACACCGTACCCTGCATCTGTTGCATCAGCAGAGCGCCCTGCAGCATTGGATTGGGGGCGATGATGGTCGTCTGGTTTGTCTGGCACAGGTTGACCATTCTTGGAGGAGGGGCGGCTTGAGCTTGGACAGGAATTGCTCTGGGAGACAAAAGTCAGATCAAGGGGAAGGACACCTTCAATGAAATCTGCAACCAAAGTTGTGTTTAAAAGCAAAACAAGGTGAGTCCTGCAAACTTGGACTTGTTTGTTATTACACAAATCCGAAATAACAGCAGTTTCATTTGAATGTACAATATTGAAAACATTTTTAAATATCTTTAAGGACTATCTCCAAAGAAAAGCAGTTTGTATAAATGAAATGTAGATAACAATAAAAAACAATAGGTTAAACGAGAAAATAATGGAAGCTGAAGCCAGAAATGGTGTATACATTTGTGTTAAATAAAAGAAAAAATAGCAAGCAAGCAACTTTACTTCAAAACATTAAGATTTAATCACCCTTCAACCAAAAGTTTAGATTTATGTTAAGGATAGTTTACTCCGAAGGCCCCGGTTAATCCCGGGTCTCGAGTACACAGCCTTACCGCTGCGTCTGGTGGTGATGGGCCACATGGTGCGCCGGGGGTGGCTGCGGTGGAGGAGGAGGTGGAGGCTGCTGCTGGAAAAGTTGATGCAAATGCCGCAAGTGTTGCTGAAGCTGTTGTTGCTGCTGCTGCTGATGGATGTGTGGGTTGAACATCACGGACTCTTATATCATCCGTCAAGTTGCCCCAGAGCTTTCAAACTGACCTGCGAGGAGCTGACACCTGCTACTGCATGAAACCCCCTGGAAAAAGTGACCAAGAAAACGCAGATATGATGGTGGATCTTGTTGGCAAAACACCGAAATGTAAACACGGAGTTTTATTGGCAGTGCGCACCTCCTGAGACAACAGGTCGCTCTCATATTTCACATGTAGCTGCGTTAGCAAACATGCTAACCACAATGGGCTAAGCAGTTTATTTTGATTTATTCACACCGCAAATATCTAAAGAAAAAAGCGTGTTTGCAGCGTTTTTAATCGAAAGACTAAATCAAACCTGTTCACTAAAACAAAAACCACAAATAACAGACAAATAATTGGGAACCAGGTGAAAATAGCAACCCCAGCTTTGACATGAACAAAGCTAATCTGACGGTGTTAGAACTGGTTAGCTTAGCATTGCCTTTACAAAGCTTCGTAGATTTGCCCAACCTAAAGAATAAATCCACACTTTACCTTGAGTTCCCTTTGGGTTTAAAGAGGTAAAGCCCCAAACGTTCATATATTATCCAACCGAAGTCATGCCGCAGAGTTTAATCGCCGCGAGACGTGCGCTGGCTGCAACTTGCTAGGAGCAGAAACCCAATCAGCTTCTACTGGTGAACTCTGTCTCCCCCTAGTGTCAAAACACCAGAACACATCTGCATAACAAATTGCTCTAAATAATGTAGTATTTTTCAAAAGTGACAGCTGCTTTGTTGTCATACCACGTATATTTAACTTTTAAAATATAAAAAATATTTATTTGTGTAATTTGCATCCTAAATCAGTATAAGAATTGGCTTTGGTGTCTTGTTCTCTTGCGTAAAAGGACAAAGCAAATGAGGGTAAAGCATAAAAAGGGGTAAAAAAAAATATGAGAAAAAATAAATACAGCATTTAAGCTGGTTTGAAAGCCCTCATGTTTGTGGTTTCATACTCTGATTGGTCAAGCATTCATCAGCGTGATGGCTCAGAGTCTAAAAAGATTGTGTGACAGGTCAGTTGAGATTCTACCATTGATATTCCACCAGCCTGCCTAGAACAGGTCCTGGATGGAGGGAAAATTGGAACCTTTAATCCTCTCCGCAGACCTGATGGTGCTCTGCAGTCTGTCCCTGTAGTATCTGGTACCAGATCCAAACCAGACAATGGAAATTGGATTATTGCAGTGTAAAAGGTGGCCAGCAGGTTCTGAAGGAGATTGAACTTCTTAAGTTGCATACAAAGTAAAACCTTTGCTGGACCCTCTTCTGGGGTGAATCAAAGTGGGAGATGAGATGGTGGGCTCTAGGAACCTATATGAGTCTGTTGAGGAGATTGTTATGTAGAGGGTTGTAAGTGGAGGGAGGTCCTTCCCAAATTTCTCTCATCTCCATCTCCTCTGACCTGTTCGCCCTGCAGGCAAAGAGCAGGTTGTCAAACAGAGGGGTTATGATATTCTTCAGCTGGACCAGCACCAGTCGCTCAAAGGTTTTCATGACCATAGAGGTCAAGGTGGCTGGTCTGTAGTCACTTATATCCTGTAACAGGAGACTGGGATGATGGTGAGTATGAAGCATGAGGGGACCACGCACATCTCCAGGGAACTGTTGAAGATGGGAGCTGGTCAGCACAAACTTTCAGGCAGGATGGGGACACTCCACCAGGTCCTGGAGTCTTCTAGATCTTCTGTTTTTGAAAGTGTTGTCACATGCAAGGGGTCAGGTGTGTGTGGGGTAGATCATTTGGGGATGGTGAGGGAAGAGAAAGGTGTTTTAGTCCTTTCAAACATGAAAAATTAGTTGTCGAAGTTGCCCTCCAATCATCTTTTGATCTATTGTAAAAGCCTTCTGTTTATTTACTTATTATCATTCTAACCGCTGTTTAAACTTGTGGTTGTTGAACTCTGACCTAGATTGAAATCTGCACTGCTGGAGGTTGCACCATCAGACGAGAAGGGAGTGTCCAGGAAGTAGTTGGAGATTGGAAACATAACTGGTCAACTCCTCCTGTTTCTGCAGCAAGAAGATTAAACAGTGTCTTTAACTGCTGACCCCATCCCTCAGTTTTCTTTGAAACCAGGGTGACCAAATAAAAGGTGGAAGTCGTGCAGTCATCTTCAGAGCCGCTTCAGTAGATGGACTGAGGTCGTCTGTATTTGGCTCTACTTGTGAGAAATCGTATACTCTACTCCTGACTCTGTTACATAACGTTGACACGTTCCCAGTAGTTTTTCTTTTAGAACCATGATTATGTCGTTTTTTGCCAAAATTTAAAAACATGTAATTTTCTAGACATAGTTTCTGCAGAGCAGCAGAAGTTCATTAGAAATTCGCCTGTGGGTTGTGGGTAAGCCCTACTTCCCATCATCCATCTTTTTATATGCTCTCCCACTAGCTTACAGCCCATCACAACCACAACCTTTCATTACCGGTGCGACTAAAATGGCGATCAATATTGACATTATCCAAAATTTAAGCTTAATTCCATGAGAAAAATCACACTATGTTTAAAACACCCTTTTCATTGGAGTGCGTCTTTAAATAATGTAGTATTTCTCAGAAATACTCATTCTTATTTAAAAAATGCATTATTTGCATCCTAAAGTCAAACAATTAAAGTTGATCAACTTGAAATAGCATCCTCTGGCAAGAGTTTTTTCCGTGTGACACGTCACATTTGTGTTCTGGAATAGAGAGATAACACGTCACCTAACGGTATACTTGGAGTATTGCAAGGATCTCCTGAGGAAATAAACGAGATCATCCTCCTCCACCTCCCCTGTGGCGCTTGGAGAGGAGTGTGTTGGAGAGAGTCCTGACTACAAGGAAAGCGCGATCAATGAAGAAGGAAACCGATAAGTGACTAAAAGGAAATAATCCAAAGCTTTGTGCGCGAGACCGAAAGAGAAGGAACAAACAAACATATAAACTCGGAGGAAATTCCTCCCTGTGGCCGCGCGAAGATGGGGAACCGGGGAATGGAGGATTTGATTCCGATGGTGAACCGAATGCAAGATGCCTTCACCGCCATCGGGCAAAACGCCAACCTGGACCTGCCGCAGATCGCCGTGGTGGGCGGCCAGAGCGCAGGGAAGAGCTCGGTGCTGGAGAACTTCGTCGGGAAGTAAGTAGCTTTTCCGGGATCCTGGGGATCTGTGAGCGCTCTGGCGCATCACGCAAGCGGCCCAGTCTCTATCCTCCTCACGGACAGGTTCAAATGCACCACAGTCAATGAGTTACAACTGAAAGCAGCGCGTTTTGTTCTTGTTTTGAAAGCTCCTTACATTTATTCTCACTGCACTAGATGGCAGGGAGATTATTTTGTGTGGCCTACATAAATCCCTTGGTGAAGTTCATCTGTTTACTACTGCATGATGCGTTCAGGTGTCACAGAAAATGCTTTTCAATAATTCTACTTATTGGAACTAAAACGTTATTACTAATATATAAATCTGGTACTATAGTAAATCTGTCTATTTGGATGATTTACAGCAGATGCTTGGTGTTTCTGTGATAGGGCTATCATTTTATTGTCCTCTGGCTATGTAAAACTAAAACAAACAAACAAACAAAATAGCATAGGTTTTAGCTGTGCAAGCATCTCCTGCTTTTTTGTGCACTCCAGAAGCTGCTTCTTCTTCTGCTGATGTTGGTACAAAACAGCGCAAAGGAGGGCAAATCTGATCTGTCATGCTGCAGTCCCTCATGACCTTGTGATGAGAGAATGACCACCTGAGCTGGAAGCTCTTCCAGCTCACCCATCCGGCTACCGTTACTTTATTTAGAAAAAAAAAACAAAACATGGGAAGCTGTGAAGCGTTCAATTCCTGTTTCAGTTGTTTCCAGTGCATATTATTTCCAGTTGACTGTGATTCAGCAGTATACTTCCTTCCTGCTTACAGTAGGGAATGTCCACCCTGGCTGTAAGCCAACACCCCCCATCCACCTACCCCATGCATGGCTATTAAATGCTAAAATCTTATTGGAAGGGATGGGGTCCATCTGCACAGTAAGAGGGTAGATGAGATTTGCAACAGATCCCTCAACCGCACAGTTTGACCAAAGTTCACTGCTGCTAATCTCCATCTTAAGTGTGAAAAGGTGATGGATTCCTGCTGTTGACAAGCAACCCCTCCTTTTGGACGTCTATTGATTTACATATCGATAGCATCTTCCGTTAGTGGCAGTAACATTTTATTTAAATATTATGCAAAATAGCATACACAGTTCTCAGAGTTTTTCCATTGTTACTGGCTCTGTTGCTGTTTATTTCAAATTACTCTCAACAAAAAGGTCTTTTCAGGGTTTAATGATTCCTTCACTGCTGTATTGCACATACTCATCTGTAGTCATAGAAACAGGCTATGGCTAATTCTGCATTTCTACCCAGGGAATCCATGGCTTAAGAGAAACCAGATGATTGTTTTCTGAAAAATCTAGCTTTCATGAGTGATTATTATGTGTGATTGTCACCAACTACATGCTTCTTTTGACTACCTCAGACTTTTTCATGTTTTCCTGTCTATGTAATGTAACAAAAAAAACGTATACATTCCTTATAAGAGTGACATCTTTCCTTTACGCGAAGATGCGTTTGCATTTTAAAAATCTTCCTTTTGGTTTTTCCTCAGTCAATCACAAATATTTCAACCACATTTCTGATTTAGAGTTGTTTTGCTGTGTTCTTACAGAGCACGTGGCTTGACAAAAACCCTCACTTTTTAATTTTATTTTAATAGTTTTTGAACAATTATTGCTGTAGAAATTGAGTTAGAGTGGGCTTAGACTAAACTTTATTTAAAGAGGTTTATTGACTTCTTTGTGTTATTACCTTTTCTGGTAGGTGCACAAAATTTTTTTGGATGTATTTTAACATTTTTTATACTTTATGTATTTTTTTATATTTTTGTCACAAATCTTTAAGTTTTGCCTAACTAACTTTATTTTTTTTGAAAACAGCATTGCAAAAAGCATTGCAGCAAAAGCAGCAAGCTAAAAAAATACTGCAGTCTTACTCTGTTCTATCCTCTGGTCACAATATATTGATTTGAAAAGGTTTTTATCAGAAAAAAAAAATACATCACAAGGATCTATATGGGAGCCCAACTATAATGTTTACAAAAC
Source organism: Oryzias melastigma (assembly GCF_002922805.2). NCBI lineage: Eukaryota > Metazoa > Chordata > Actinopteri > Beloniformes > Adrianichthyidae > Oryzias > Oryzias melastigma. The sequence continues at coordinate 11,977,899 of NC_050523.1, read as the reverse complement.
CACTAAGCTATTTCTTTAGACTCCCGTGAGTTTAATTATCTCAGACAGATCTGATCTCCAGAGGCAAAAACAGGCGAATCCTTGTGAGCACACACTGGAAGTGGATGAGAAATCTACGTTCTCTTATTAAATGCTGCACATATTTACCCAAGAAAAAACAAAAATCTGGTTAAATTTAGTAGGAAAGAAGTTAGAAGAAAAACAAAACCAAATAGAGGTACAAAAAGTTGTGAAAAACAGTCAAAATGAAAATTTCTGTGAATCAAAGCAGTGGCTATTTTGTGTCTAGACTCAAACTGAGTTGTCTTTAGAGATTAGGATCCTCGAGGCGGACCAAATCCACTTATGACACTGTGTGAAAGGCTCTTATATAAAATAACCTGACATAGTTGTCTATCTGCTTGTTTCACTGGGGCTTAGATTCCCACTGTTCAGTAGGTTTGTGTTGTGACCTGCTTCTTGATACAGACTCACTTTCAGGGGCAGCTTCAGCACCACGGACAGCTCCTGTAAAAAACTGCTGATGTGGAAATCCTTAACAATGAAGCAACATCTGAATGTTAGGACATAAGATCACAAGATTAGAACTACAAATAATATTTATATTTTTTAACACAAGATAGATCAATAATAACTCACATACTTCCTGTGTTTTTTGCAGTAAGGTGTAATTTCAATCTGAATGTTTGGTGCAGGAGACAAACTTTAAAACTGCAATATAATCATTTTAGTCCTCTTCTGCTGCCGTCATTGTTTCTAGTCTAAATCTTGTATACCTGGTGTTGTATTGCAGAACACATAGAGTGCTATAAGTAGGTTTGCATTGAGTCAATGCACATAGCTGTAGTTAAGGAGATGCAAGTGAATTAGCAGAAGATGTGAAGCATAGTTAAGACTTAACGTGAGGCTCTCACACAGTGAAAGATTAATTTTCTTGTCTGCTGAATAATGTTTCTCCCGAGACTTGATGTAAATGTTCTGGCAGTTAATTATTTTGTTCCATTTTCTTCAAAAGACAGAAGAAAATTAAAGTTTTTCTAACTTTATTTTCATTATTGTAAAATTATGTATTTATTAATTTATAACTAGTCTTTTAAAAACATAAACAATTACAAAAGTAAGGTTCATATAAAAAAAGAGCTTCTAAGTGGGCGTCTCTCTTGCTATTTAGTTATAAGGTATACGTTGAACACTAAGTAAATTTACTTTTAAACACTTCCTTAAATAAATGTTTATTCACAAGTTACAGTAAATTTCTTCTTAAAATAAGAGTGGCTTTATGTAAACTGGAGTATTTTACAGTTAGCTTCATCATTTAATGTTTGTTGACTTAATAATTTTCAATGAAAACGGCCGACTAGAAAGTTTTAATTTTTAAAAATAGTTTTGGGTAATTCTTCCGGATTTTTTCAGCAAAAAAGTTAGTCCATAAATGACAAAAAGTAAATCACATGCTATCCCACTTTTAATACTTAAGATTAGAATTTATTCCCTATCATTTTTGTTCCTTTTTAAAGAGAATTCCAAGTTCTGTTTTCTGTGTAGTTACATTATTTTTGCTTAATTTGTAGATTTTCTCAATGTCTAAGCACAAAAAGTTTCCTAAGTTTTCCAAGTAATGTAATATTTTAGAATTTTCGTAACTTTTTGATAAATCCTTCTGACTTTTAAAGATGATATTTTTAGATTTGATACAGTAAATTAAATAAATTATTTTTTTTTATAAATAAATAACTAGTTTACATCAACACCAGCTACACTATTAAATCTAAACTTTCCACTTCCTTTAATTTATAGTTTTTTACCCACAGAATGTCAAATAAAATCCATTTGAACAATTGTGAAATGGTAAATCTGATTCCAAAAACAAATTTAAAATAAAATGAGCTCTAGCAACTCATATAATTAAAATTTCCTGATGAACATTTTTCAGGAAACCCCCTAGGAATTGTGGGAGCTGTAAAAAATCCTAATTGAAGTCCCTTTCAAAGACTGGGGAGGATGATAAAACCTCGTTGAGCAGGAGTGAGGAAACGATGATTAAAACACAGAGAGGGAGCTTTATTTGTTCGGACACTGCTGCAGAGGATTACCACTAATCTCTGTTTGGGCTGTATTCTGCCCTGCAACACATTCTTTCATTGGTTCAGCTCTAATCTCGAACCCGACCCTCCAGTAATTTCAGCTCTCATTGGCTCCACTTTCTGCAGTGGTTTAGTGTTGTGACGTGTTCAGATATGTGTGTTTTAGTACATTATTCATCAACAAAGCCCTTTCTGCTGTGTTTGGCTCTTTCATGGAGCACATTTCCCTGGTTGTGTTTGCTCTGCGCTGTCAGTGCTCGCAATGCTGCACACATCACAGCGTTAGAGGAGGCTCAGACTGTGTCTGGGGATCGGAAGTGTGTCGACACGCATAGCAGGGCGAGCTTAGCTGCGTGCTGACTTTGAGTTTATAGTAGGATGGCTGTGACCAGCAGAACACATTGGCAGTGCTAACAGATTAGTGAGGAAATAGAAGAAATAAAAAATATTAAATTCATCAACACCTCCTTAGTCAGCTGCAAAAATTCTGTTGAAAGAAGTCAAGCTTGACTTCAGAGCAAACACAGCAGTATGTAACTTTCCTAAAATGTTTGTTTTTGTTCTAATACTACCAACTAACACCAGTTCTTACTGGATGTCTGTGCACTTGTGTGCATGTGGTATAAAAATGGAAAATAAAGTAAAAAAAAAAAAAAATCAGGGACAGTAATCTTTCAGGTCCTATGATGGGAAACCAATTTAATATCCATTAGTCAAATGAATCTGCCCATGCTTAGATGAGGTAACGCTGCGTAAATACTGAGTGACCTGCATTAGTGAGTGCAGTCAGCTTCCTCACACACATTTACATACAAGTTTGATTTTTTTTCAGTAATTAATATTATTAAATATACAGAGGTGTTTCCTTTTAAAAAAAAAATAAGCCAGCAGGGGCAGACTTATCATTTGGCAAAGGCCCCCCGATTTGTACATTTAATATAAATGTATGAAATAAACATTATCATTTAAAGACCCAATCTGATCATCTTCTGATTTATTGTAAATGGTAGTGGTCTTTCAATTATGGTTAGTGATGTCATGCGATTATTTATGTATTTATTTTTTTGGGTGATTACATAATCGTAACTTTAATTAATTAATCTAATTAATCTATTTAATTGGAAACATTTTTAACCTAATAATTGCTATAAAAAGCCCAATTTTGAGGTATTTTCATTTAAATTCATGACAATGACCAGGCACGTGCACACATAAGGCCTTAGGGGTGCTTGAGCCCCTTCCCCTTTTTGCCTCCTATCAAAAAGTGCCCGTGTGCATGAGGGTATATTTCAGAAAAACACTCAATATTAGTCCAGGAGTCTGTTTCTACTTTAGCTAGACGACTGAGCGCGGAGCATCAAGTCAGCACACAGATGGTGCAGTGACAGGAAGCTGGGAAGTAGGTACAAAATAAAACACATAGGGGATTTTCATAAAAAAGAACCATATTTATGGTGAGTTCCCAGCTTCCTAACAACAGGTCTGAAACTAAATTAATCTGTTTAATGTATTAAATTTTTGGATTAAAATTGCCTTCTTTAAATTCAGTTTCATTCAGTTTCTCATTTTTTTGTATTAAATCATAACAAAATCTTGTGTTTAGAGGACAGTATGCAAAAGAGAATTTATCCGGATGGAAATATAGAACAATAGTCTCTTTGGGTTCAACTGTCAAAACTAGGAAAATGTGTTTAAACCCAAAATACAGGAAACTGGACTTAGTGGCAGTAATGTAAACACTTAATGAATAAACAAAAAACAGAAAAAAAACCCCACGGAGAAATAAAAAGAGGAAACGCAGATGACCTGACAATTTCAAACTGAAAATCAGACACTTTTATACGCTGAAGACAATTAACAGAATGGAAACAGCTGTAGATAATCAACATGAAACTAAAATGTCTGACAGGAGACGGAATATGACTGAAACACCAACGTAAAATCCTCACATTAACAGTGTGATAATGACATTAAATAATAATTATTTTAGTATTCTGGAGACGAAAGTTGTTGGATCTGTTTGAAATATTACAATTTGTATTATACTTGATTCATGTTGATTCTGCTGCTTCACAATGCCAAAATAAAGAGCCTCCAGTGTTTTAATGCTTTGGATGTTTTCCAAGTCTATGACAATAAATTGTTAACATAAAAATTGACACTTGTATCACCGTCACCAAACCGGGTCATATAGCTGAGTAGTTATTTATTAATAAATTTATAAAAAATGTATATTGTCATGAATTTCTATATTATTTAAAGCATAAAAACACACAAAAAGCATATTTTTGTTGCCCTTCTCCAACTTTGAGCCCCTGCCCCTCAAAAATCTTGTGCACATTCCCTGACAATGACACAGTAAAAGATCAAAGTACAACTTAAAATTCACTTCTATGAAGTCAACCATTACTTTTACACCAGTAAGGGCCATTAAAAAAAGCTCAATTAATTTATAATAATAAACACCTCATCAAGCTTTATCTCTTACATAATAGTTGATAGTAGTGACTTTGTGGGCTTGTTTGCGTTAATTTTGTAAAGAACTACATGACATCACGGCAGCAGTATGTGCTGCATAGCCTATAGTGGTACACAGTCACTTAGAACACGCATTGAGAGAGCATTGTAAAAGGCGTTTTCAGCTGAGTTTGAATAAAATGTTCATGCAAGAGAACAGTTGGATTGTTCTTATATTCTTATACATTTTTTGTATTTGAGAGCATGACAATAGTTATACATTAAAAATTAGATTAACATGATAAAAAACACACACATTTTTCAGTAATTAATGAATTCTGATTAATGTGATAATTTGACGCATCTAATTATGATCACTTTTAGCCAAAATTATCCATCGTGTTCTAAGACAGTTTCTGCACAACAGCAGAAGTTCATTCAAAATTCAACTCTGAGTTGTGTACTGAAGCATTGGCATGGAGTAAGCCTGCCCACATTTCCCATCATCCCATTTAATAAATTGATTTATCCGTTAACAAGTTGATGCATCGGAAT
>NC_050523.1:11964012-11970807 GCF_002922805.2 Oryzias melastigma | reverse complement strand
TGCCTCCTATCAAAAAGTGCCCGTGTGCATGAGGGTATATTTCAGAAAAACACTCAATATTAGTCCAGGAGTCTGTTTCTACTTTAGCCAGACGACTGAGCGTCAAGTCATCACACAGATTGTGCAGAGACAGGAAGCTGGGAAGTAGGTACAAAATAAAACACATGGGGGATTTTCAAAATAAAAGATCCATATTTTTTGTGAGTTTAAAGTTCCTAACAACAGGTCTGAAACTAAATTAATCTGTTCAGTGAAGTATATTTTTGGATAAAAATTGCCTTCTTTAGATTCAGTTTCATTCAGTTTCTCCATTTTTTGTATTGAAATATTTGAAATCATAACAAAATCTTGTATTTAGAGGACAGCTTGCAAAACATAATTTACCCAGCTGGAAATATAGAACAATAGTCTCTTTGGGTTTAACTTTCAAAACCAGGAAAATGTGTTTAAACCCAAAACAAAGGAAACTGGACTCGGTGGAAGTAATGTAAACACGTAATGAACAAACTAAAACAGAAAAACCCCCACAGAGAAATAAAAGAGGAAATGCAGACAAATAAGGGGCCATTAAAAAAAAACACCTCAATTCATTTATAATGACAAACACCTTGCAAGCTTTATCTCTTACATAATAGTTAACAGTAGTGACTTTGTGGGATTTTTTGGCGTTAATTCTGTAAAGAACTACATGACATGACAGCAGCAGTATGTGCTGCATAGCCTATAGTGGTACACAGTCACTTAGACCACGCGCTGAGAGCATTGTAAGAAGCGTTTTCAGCTGAGTTTGCATAAAATGTTCATGCAAGTAAACAGTTGGACTGTTCTTATATTCTTATACATTTTTTTTTATTTGAGAACATGACAATAGTTATAGATTAAAAGTTAGATTAACATGATAAAAAACACACTTATTTTTCTGTAATTAATTAATTCTGATTAATGTGATAATTTGACACATCTAATTATGATCACTTTTAGCCAAAAATTATCCGTCGCGTTCTAAGACAGTTTCTGCAGAACAGCAGAAGTTCATTCAAAATTCAACTCCGAGTTATGTACTGAAGCATTGGCATGGAGTAAGCCTGACCACATTTCCCATCATCCCATTTAATAAATTGATTTATCCGTTAACAAGTTGATGCATCGGAATGTTGCAAAGAAGGGATTTTGCAACACGCTGGTGTAGGTCCTTCGTCACATTTACAAGTTGTTTCCAACTGCGTTTTTTGTCTGCTCCTGATTTTAAATAAACAAATACTCAAATATTCAAACTTAATCTTAATTTTCTTTACATAAATCCTCCATCATGATGCCAAAAATCCCAAAATAACATGCTAAAAACACCAAAAACACAATTTTACTTTACCATAAGTGGGGCTTTTAGTATTTTTTGATTTATTTATTTTTTCTTTAGTAAAACTTGACAAAGTTAGCAAAAGATAGAAGACCTTCATTTTTTCCTGTACTATAAAGTGATATGGTAACAAAATACCAATATTTAATATTGTTTTCCAAGAAAAATAATGTACATAAAATAAATTTATTTAACAATTAAATGTGATCTCACTTTTTAAAATTCTTATCAAACATTTCATTTATTGACATTGATGTTATCTAAAAGAGGAGATTAAAAGACAATATTTAACCACTGCAGAGGAGCCCCATGTGTTTTTGTTTTTTTTTGTTTTTTTTGCCTGGGTCCCCCAAACTGTTTAATCCGCCATTCTAAGACACCAGGAGTTATTTACAGTTAAAATATGATCTACTGTTCAATGTTTAAAACCCTTTAAGGGGATATTTAAAACCTACAAACTTACAGGAAGGATTGATTCCTTTCCGTGTTTTAAAGTTAAGGCTTAAGGTGGGAATGTTTTCTTTCCTGTAACTGTCAGAAGCATGTTTGCTGTGTGGAGTTCAGATGAACAGGAAGTGTTTGCTAACGGAATACTTGTCCCACTGTAGCAGGAATAACAGGTTTCAGCCTGTCCTAGATACTTCGAAGAAAATTCACATTTATTTTGATTTAAAAGATCCAAATTAAGGTTTATTTATCCAAATAAGCATAAAAATATGATTGATGATGAAATGAAAGTGGTTTTAGGCATATATGTGTAAACAAAAATATTTAAAAAATCTAAACGTAAAAATACATCATTTATTTATACATCATAATTTTAATTCTAACTTCATTGAATTGAAAATAAATTGAATTCAATTTAAATAAAAGCAATTTTGTTGAATAATTATTTTTAAAACAAAGTGAAATAAAGTTTTCCATCCATCTGTTCATTTTCTTCTGCTCATCTTGGATCGGCAGCAGCTTAACCAAAGATGTCCATACGTTCTTCTCCCTAACTCCAGCTCCTCTGGGGGAAACCCGAGGTTTTCCCAGGACAGCCGAGAGTCATAATCCGTCCTGAGTCTCCCTGGGTTATGCTCAGAACACCTCCCCAGGAAGCTGTCCAGGAGACATTTGGACCAAATCCAGATTTAAAAGTTTATCTCACTAAAATAAAATAAATAAATAAATAAGGAAGTGACTACATGTTTAGTGTTGGGGTTTTGTTGGTTGAATCATATTCTTCTCTTTCAGTGTAACCTCTCTATGGGGTTTAGGTCTTGTAATTTTGCTGGTTAACCAAAGGGAGGTCATGGTCCCCTAACCAGGAGTTTGGGGGTAAATCTGGCAGTGTGAGCAGGTGCCAACTCCTCCTGGAAAACGAAACCAGCACGAACACTTTAAATTATCATGACAGATGGCTGGCTTTGGACCTGGTCCGACTTAACAGAGCAGCAACAAATCACCATGTGAGGACTTTATAGTACACCTTTAGCAACTTGAATTCTGTGCCTCTTTCTATTAGCTAAATGCTGATCATTTTTTCTCCTGTCGTTTTTGAGACACCTTTGACATTACTGGTTTAAGGGTGGATTAACACGAAGAGCTTAGTAATGGAAGTACACAATATAAATACCGGTACATCAGTGAACACTCTTCAAAAAGGATTTTAACAAACATTTTCTAGACAAACTCCCATCCTAATCAAATAATATTTTTCAAATCGGGTCGTGCAATTATTGGATGGACAGATATGGATGATCTCTCATGACAGACATAGATCTTAGTTAATTGGTGACTGTAGCTACTCTAAATTAGTCAGAAAGTATGCATTACCTCTACACAAACATGAATAAATAATAAATTATGTGAAAGCATTAAAAATACGAAAAAAACAAGGATTTCTTGTTGAAGCATCTTTTTTTCCCAAAAACACCTTCAAAAACTTTAGTTTCCACTGTCAGGAAAATACTTCTTCTGTCTTATTTATTTCAAAATTGTTATGACACAAAAATTTACTTATTTTTGAAGATGCTAAACTATCACTAAATACACATTTCTAGACCACAAAAATACAATCTCCAAACTTTTTTTTTTACCGTCTTTTTTTATTTTGTAAAAAACAAAAAAACGACTAAGACAAAGTTTTAACATAGAAGACAACCTTCGTACCTGTGAGATGCCCAGCCCCAGCGTTTTACTTTTCCTATACAAAGTAGTGTTTTGAAAATACTGAAAATATCCTTTAAGAATAAAGCAGAGTGTACATTTTTCACAACAGAAATCTTTAGTTTAGAAAAACAATTACAATTTAAACAAATAAAAAAAATATACTTCGTATTTACTTATTTTAATTTGAATTTGTTGTCAATTGAGGTGAATATTGTGTTATAGATTAACAATTAAAGGTTGAATTCTTTGATTTTTCTTTTTTTTTTAATAAATTCTCCTTATCTTCCCCCTAATCAAAGTTAGACTCCTTTTTTGAGGTGAATATGAGCCACAATCCTGGAATTCCTGCTGAAAGATACTCTCTGTTTACGAGCCGTTTGTTATTCAAGCATCACAGAGTGACGCTGATTTGATTCAGCTGCTTGAAGAGGATGCGGTGCCTGCGGCGTTGCAAAAGCAGACAGAAGAAAACAACATATCCGACTCAAGATAACGGATAAACACACTGACCAACACTTTGACAGTTTAGCACATAACTTTTGTGCTAAAATTGGGTTTTATTGATAATGTTCTATAGCTACCACACACTTATGTCCTTTTATGTCTATCCTACAACTGCAAAAACATATATTGATAGTTTCAAAAAATATCCTTAAATTTACTGTCTTCTGTAAAACTGTTGTAATAATTTTAACCATCAGAAAATAACCAATCACTCATGAATCAGTTAAATGTTTTACTAATAAATATTTACAGTAATAAATAATTGTAAAATACTTAAAAAATAAATAAAAATAAATGTTCATCTTTCAAATGTGGCGTATCTGGGGTTTCATATTTTTTATTTAAACTGGTAAGCATTAGGGTATTTAAATATTTTACTTGACATGTCATTTTTTTTTTTTTAGAACTTTTCTGCCTTAATGTATAAATTGCTCTTCATAAAATTTTGTTTTTGGAATTTAATTAACATTTAAGCACTACTAATTAACTAAAAACCTAAGTTTTAGTTTTTAATATTAGGAATAATGCTCAAGTTTTGGCGAGAGTTTACTTTTTTCTACAGTTAAATGAAGACAACTTTTACTCATACAATGTGTGTTTGTGTGTTACAGGGATTTCCTTCCCCGTGGGTCTGGCATCGTGACTCGTCGCCCTTTGGTTCTGCAGCTGATGAACAGCCCCACAGGTTATAGATGCACATGTTTTTGATGGAACTCAAATTCTTTTTGTCTTCTTATTTTATTTATGTCAAATGTAAAAATAGAAGTGACCATGCCTCAGGTGAACACTTTTCTATAAAGCTAAAATATAAAATGTAGAGTTTTCTAAACCCAGTTTTAATAATGTATGTGTTGTGCATTCCAGTAGTATTTAGTTTAAAATTACTTTTATATTTGCAAATGCTGGATAGTTTTTTTTATTGTTGTTAAATAGAAACAAACATTATTTAAGACAACATTGATGAGGTTAATTTTTAGGTACCCAGATAGATAATTGGTTAAAAAATGTTTCATTACATTAACAAAACTTGTAATTCTAATTTTAGAGAAATATTATAAAACTAAGAAATTACTATAAATAAACTAATAGAATTCGAATAATCCTTACATCATTGTTTTTGGTGCAGCTTTATTTTTTAAAGTCAGAATATTTTGCCTTTTTTGTCATTTCATTGTTGGAAACTTCTCCTTTTTGCCACATCCAGAATATGCTGAATTTCTGCACTGCAAGGGCAAAAAGTTCATAGATTTCGATGAAGTCCGGCAGGAGATCGAGGCTGAAACTGACCGCGTCACAGGGGCCAACAAGGGCATCTCCCCTGTTCCAATCAACCTGCGGGTGTATTCACCTCATGGTGCGTCAAACACACTTCACTCACAGCGTCTTGATCTTGACATTAATCATACTTTGATTTATTAATTATATGATCATGAGTGATTATCTTACAGCTCTCCTGCTCGTTTTTGTTTTTTTGTGCTCATACAGTGTTGAACCTGACGCTCGTGGACCTGCCGGGGATGACCAAGGTGCCTGTGGGCGATCAGCCCGCAGACATCGAGTCCCAGATCAAGGACATGCTGTTGCAGTTTGTCACCAAGGAGAATTGTCTGATGTTGGCCGTGTCCCCGGCTAACTCGGATCTAGCCAACTCCGATGCTTTAAAGATTGCCAAAGAGGTCGACCCTCAGGGTGGGTGACATTTGAGAGGCACATTCCCTCGTTGTGTTGTGCTTTTGTGTTACTGATTTCCTAAAAATATTGGCACAAATGTATTTAGAATTCTTCTTTTTGGATTATCTGCTTTTTGTGCTGTTCATGCCACAGTATCATGTAACTAAGATGAGGAAGGTGTTGCAGCTGTGGATTGATTTAATGTGTGTCCATCTCCCGCATATGTATTTGTTTAGGCTTAAGGACAATCGGTGTGATCACCAAGCTCGACCTGATGGACGAGGGGACAGACGCTAAAGACATCCTGGAGAACAAACTCCTTCCCCTCCGGAGGGGTGAGCTCTAACATACATGTTGTGTTCTGCACAGACACGCTCCCTTTGGTGCAGAGACGCACTGTTTCCCTCTTGTGGTCAAAAGCAAACACGGGGCTGTTCAACGGTCCGACCGCTGGGGGAGACCACAGTCACAGTGGGACGAGGGGATGTGGGAGGTAGTGATGAACCCGGCAACAAATCAAAATACATGAAAAGTGTGGAAGAAAGAAACTGCTGAAAGAAAAGAGGAATAAGTTTCTTGGATTAGAGCTTTCATGTATTTTGTGGTTAGTCGGTGCTGTTATGTGCTGATGCAGAGCTTTTCTTTTCCATTTGTGCATGGTTAAACCCCAGGAATGTGTTTTTGAATATTTTCCACAGGTTTTTTTTATGTGTGTGTTTTTCTCTTTCCTTCTCTCTGCGTGATGTTGTAGATGCTCAGATTTTAAAGCCTGCTGGCTCAGAGTTGTCTCGGTTATGGGCCATGAAATGGCTTTAGCAGAGTGACGCATGAGGAAACCTAACTGGAGGTGAAATCAGAGGCCTGTCACCTAAACTTGTATCTTCTGTTTTGTCATATAGTTTGAAAAACCAAAAACTGCTTTATTGAGCCAAAAAAATCAAAATAAACAAATGACACTAGAATACACATGTTGAGAATATCCAAAATAACTTCTAAAATTATTATGGGATGGCCTCATGCCACATGACTTGGCGGTCATTTTGTGGTAAAGTGTGAGATTTGGCGATTCTCTTGTTTTTTCACAATATGGGAAAACAACAATTTTG
>NC_050523.1:11958465-11963715 GCF_002922805.2 Oryzias melastigma | reverse complement strand
TCATAACCCATGACTTGGCGGTCATTTTGTGGTAAAGTGTGAGATTTGGCGATTCTCTAGTTTTTTCACAATATGGGAAAACAACACTTTTGCTCGTGCGATTTTCACGTAATTTCCCTAACATGCTGCCAGCTTCAGTCTACAACCACCACAGAAGTTTCATTGACCTTTGACCTCGGGAAGGGGCTTCCATCTTGAATTTTCAAAAAAAGCACATTTCCTAGGGATTTTCATTGATCATCTTGTAACTTCTTGAGCATCATTGTGAACCTATTGTGCAAAAAATTTGGAATTACAAGTTATAGAACTTGAATGGCGTGCAACCGGCAAGTTTTCAACAGTTCGGATCTTAGCTAGCTTGAACATTTCTTATTACAATATGACAATGTTAAAATTATGGGTGAGGTAAACAAATGTTGGAAGTATTCAAAGGAAATTTTGAAATTATTATGGGATGGCCACACAACCTACGGCTTGGCGACCATTTTGTGGCAAACCATAAGATTTGGCAATTTTCCCTTCGTTTGAGCGATTTTCACAAAATTTCACATGTATCCTGCCAGCTTCTGTCTATAACAACCACAGAAGCTCATTGACCTTCGACCTTTGGAAGAGGCTGCTATTTTGAATTAAAAAAAAAACACCTTTAGGACAGAATACGAACAAAAACTCTTGGTAGGGATTGTCATTGATCGTCTTGTAACTTCTTGAGCATCAAGAAGCTATAGAATTTGAATGGCGTGCATGTGGCGATTTCGCAACTGTTAACTGTTCGCAATCTTAGTTAACTCGCACAATACTTTTTATCTGAATGTTGTAAAAAGGGCATACATGAAGTCTCTGGCTCAAGCTAAACGAAGCTATATAACATACTATATAATAATGTAAAAATTGTGGACATGGTAAATTAAAAAAACGGCACAAAAAAAAAATCTGTTGAGCTAAATACTAATTTTGAAACAAAAAAAGGTTGGAATCCACTAACAAAAACAACACACGTGTCTGGGATATCCACAGGAAGTTTTGAAATACTATGGGATGACCACACAACCTATGGCTTGGCGGACATTTTGAATTAAAATCTGATATTTGGTGATTTTCACAAATGGGAAAATTTGCCTTTTTTTGAGAGATTTTCACAAAATTTCACACACATGCCGCTAGCTTAGGACTACAACAATCTTTATTGTATTTATATCTTATATATTAGAAAGGAAAATAGAGTATAGAAAACAAGGAGAGATTGTATGACAGTTGTGAATTTTATTATACATTTTATCCAATAATGTCTGTTTTCACAAACTCAAAAACTCAATAAAAGAGCCGGATAGGTGTTTTGTTTTAACTGTGAATCTTGCACCCTTACAGACTGTTTTGTTAATGCTTGCTTGAGTGTAGGCTACATCGGTGTGGTGAACAGAAGCCAGAAGGACATAGACGGAAAGAAAGACATAAATGCTGCTATTGCTGCTGAGAGGAAGTTCTTCCTCTCTCATCCTGCGTACAGACACCTGGCCGACCGCATGGGCACACCCTATCTCCAGAAAATCCTCAATCAGGTGTGAAAAAGTAGCCCAAAAGAACTGTTTTGTAACGTTTGCAGTATTCTCAGTGATTTGATAGTGACGCTTTGCTTTCAACAGCAACTGACCAACCACATTCGGGACACGCTGCCAGCTCTGCGGTCCAAGCTGCAGAGTCAGCTCCTCTCTATAGAGAAGGAGGTAGAGGAGTACAAGCACTTCCGGCCTGATGATCCATCTCGCAAAACCAAGGCTCTCCTCCAGTGAGTAGACAGCTATACGTGCAGATAAATATTCAGAAAGAACAAAACTTAAATTGTCCTTGGTCTTTGTAGGATGGTGCAGCAGTTCTCTGTGGACTTTGACAAGTGCATAGAGGGCTCTGGAGACCAGATTGACACGGCTGAACTGTCAGGAGGTGCCAGGATCAATCGCATCTTCCATGAGCGATTCCCCTTTGAACTGGTCAAGGTGTGTGTGTCAGTGTGTTTGCCTAATCTGGGGTGGGAAATAATAATAACAGTTCATTTAAAAAACATGATTACACATGGTTAAAAAAAATCCAGAGTTAGTCACTGCTTATTTTCATATGTAGGACCCTAACCATGATGTAAAAAAGAACATAATCATATACAATATAAGACAAACTACTTATACAAACACTATGCAAATAGCTAAACATCACAAAATTTAATCACATCATCATAATCTTTTAGGGTTGACAGCCGTAGGTGTTGACAAGCCGCAATTTATTTTATTTTTTTATGAAGGCCTTGTATGATGTTCATCTGTTTTTTGTTGTTCCAATTGCAAAAAAGCAGTCTTGAACTGTAACATGTTATAGATGTCTTCTTGTTCTGATTTCAGAAGATTATTGTTATTTTTAAAAGATGAAAAAAGGACAGCCATCATAAATTAAAAGGCATTTGTAGATCAATTTGTCCAATCATATTTTAAGCTATTTTAAAATAGTTCCTAATGATCTTTTAATTATGATTATTACTCATTTAGTCTAAATAAAAGATAAAAAGTGTTGTTTTCTCTGATATAGTTTCTCCAGAGCAACAGGAGTTCATTAAAATTCACTTCTAAGTTGTTGGTGGGACCGTTGGCGCCCCCTCTTTCCCTCCGTTGCTGAGAGCTCAGAGCTGTGTGTTCGTGGCCAATAATTTTTTTTCAAACAGCATTTTTTTGTCTGCTCTTGATTCACAAGAACTTAAACAATTTTAAAGCGAATTTTTCCTTATATTTCCTCCATCATCAGAAAAATGGCACAAAAATGTCTTAGAATTTTTTTATCGGAGTGGGTCTTTAACAAAATAAAACTTAAAGCTTCAAATCAATTTTGCCAGTATTACCTACTGTGCCATATTTTAACTCTACTTGGAATTTTTACGGTTATTATCTGGTAAAAATGTTCCAAGCTTGCTAAGCTGACACTAAAATGTGATTCCAACAAACAAGTTTTGTCACTCAGACACAAAATCATCCAAAACACAATCAGAACCCATATTTATTTAAGCACTTAAATGGCTTCTGTTAAAACATTTAAAAAATCTATTGCATTGTTAGCTCCCAATAACCATGATTTCTCAGCAGCTTGAGGTTGTTGTATGGCTTTTTAAACTTACTTGTATCAAAATAAAGCAAAACAGAAACTCCTTCTATCTGTTTTTAGAAGAAACATTATAGTGCCTAAGTAAATGCTTAAAAAACCTTTATTAGAGTCAATGCATTCCTAATTGGATGATTAAAAAAATGATTGTTCTACCTGTTTTAGCTTGTTTTTACCAGTTCTCAGCCTTTTTGATTTTAATTTAGCTTTTTTTTTAACTGCGAAGAAAGCTAATGTTTTTACCGAGAAGTGACTGCAATTTTTGTTGTTTTGTTGTCCTTTTTTGTTTTCAAAAATAGACTATTTGGTGCAACAAACCTGCCAATCATTTTTTACACAGCATTACAAACTCAAAGGGAGATATTAACATTAACATTGCTCCTTTTTTCCCCCCTAAAAAAATAAAAGCTTCATAGCAGGACTTTCCCACAACGAAAAGCAGCCATAACATCTGCCAATTCCACCGTGACACATTGAAAGAGACAAATTAACTTCTTTATCAGCCTTAAGGAGTATGCGTTTACTTCCTAATGATTGTATGTGCTACCTCCCCTTTTTCTTTTTGAATCTCCCACCTTTTTTATCCAGATATCTTTCCAGGCTTATGTCTATGTAAGCTTTTACCTCACTCCTCCACTTACATGGCTGATCCCTGTTTTCCTCCTCCTGGATGAAAGCCATCAACCCCTCCGTTTTCCTTCTCTCTCCTCTGCACTCTCCGTCCTTCCCTCTGAGGATATAAAGCTCACCGTCTGAGACGGAGCAGTTGTGTCCGAACCAGATGACTCACTTAAAACACTTCTATTCATCACAGATTTTTTTTAAATAACATGCTCTGGAAGAAAACTTTAAAGAAAACAGTGCACATTTCAGTAAACAAAAGACAAACTTGGACAAATACACAAATACCAGCTGCTGAAAGAATAATCGACTGACTTGTCTGGCAGACTGTTTGTGTTTCATCTCCCCTCCGTATGTTTTTCAGATGGAGTTCAATGAGAAGGAGCTCCGCAAGGAAATCAGCTATGCTATCAAGAACATTCATGGCATCAGGCACGTCCGCCCCTCGACTCCTTCATCACTCCTTCACTTCACCTCCTCTTGTTTCTGTGTCTTAATCAGCACTTCTGCTCGGAATAATCCAATTCTGAATTTATAGCAAAACATTAAACAATGTGGGATTGGGAATGAAGGGGTATTTGTCACATGATTAGAAATATTCTTGCTTTTTTATGCACTATTCTTTGCTTTTGAGTCAATGCTGATGTGTGGCTTATTCTCCTCTCTGGTTGGTGAAATCTTGCATTTATTTTTAACCTTTTCTCAATTTTCAACCCATTTGAATATAAGGGAATATGTATATATAAAGATGAAGCAGCAGAAATTTACTTATTTTTTCTTGGTCAAAATTGCATTATTATTATTTTTTTAATATATGACAATTTTATTGTGTGAAACATTCAGATTTGTGCCAAAAATCATTTGAAACTATACCAGGGGTCTGCAACCTCAAGCTCCAGAGCCACATAGTGACCCGTCCATTGTGACTCTGACTGAAGAATAGTATTTTTAAAAGTAAGGGTTACTAAATTACCATTAATTCAAATAAGATGTGTTAAGCTTATACATATAAGCTAAAACCAAAGGTTCTTGGATCCCTCCTGACATCCAAAGAACCTGTTTGCTCTATGAGCCTCCAGAATGCACAGATTATAAATACTAAGCCAAACTTTGGTAAAAAGTCTGACTTTTTCCCAGTGTTCCCTTTAAAGGATGTTATCTTATGCTCCACAATAGTTAGTAGGTAACCAGAGGGGAGATGCTAAAGCATATTTATATTTGTTGGATCGGCGTCCAATGCCGTCCTCTTTATAATCAGGTTAACATCAGAATAAAAAAGGATGATTGCTCACCAAAGTAGACCTAAACAAAATGCCAAATTACCTATACAAAATGCCATTTTTGTCTTTTGTTGTTTAAAACCTTTCGTAAGTGTACATTAGCTGCTCCAGGATCATCCTGTTTGGGACAGGAAGTCTTTTATTTTGAAAGGAAGTCATATGAGCTTCTGTCAAAACAAATACAATTTCAGATTTTGTAAAATGCTAGTTT
>NC_050523.1:11946537-11958150 GCF_002922805.2 Oryzias melastigma | reverse complement strand
CAATTTTTGTCTTTTGTTGTTTAAAACCTTTCATAAGTGTACATTAGCTGCTCCAGGATCATCCTGTTTGGGACAGGAAGTCTTTTATTTTGAAAGGAAGTCATAAGAGCTACTGTCAAAACAAAAACAATTTCAGATTTTGTAAAATGCTAGTTTCTCTTTATATTTCTGTTTTTCTTTAAACCAAAATAGAAATATTATTCACATATATATAAAAATTAAAAATGTAAAGAATTTTACTAAAGGGTAAAATAAAACTTTGCAGCTCCTACTTGGTTATGATCAGAAAAACACATTTCCAAATGACTCTTTTAACTGTCAAAGGCTGCAGACCCCTGAACAATAATAACAATTTAAACAAACTTTTCATCAAGTCAAGTTAGATTTCACCAACTGCTTAACATGTGATGACAAAAAAAAAACGCTGAGAAATGGAGGCTAAATCTTGACAATTAACTTTTTCTTTTCTTTACTCATCCCTCCTTCCTTCTTTTGTCTTCTTCTTTCTGCCGCCCCTCTCCTCTTTTGGCCCCGGTGGCTGTTCTTTTCTGTGTCGGGCAGAACCGGCCTCTTCACTCCGGACATGGCCTTTGAGACCATTGTGAAAAGGCAGATCGGGAAGATAAAAGAGCCTTGCACCAAATGCGTGGACATGGTCATTTCTGAGCTAGTCAGTACAGTTAGGCAGTGTACCAAGAAGGTAAAAGAACGAAGAAAGGAGACAGTAGTTTGCTGTTGTTGATGCTTTAAAAATCCTTCGTCCACTCTTCCTTGATCTGCTCCCCGTATGAATCTAACCCATGTGAATCAGTTGTAGTGGCCGGGTGGGCTGTGGTTTACTTGCCTGCTGTTCTGCCTGCTGTACAGCTTGGGATGTGACTGGCTGGCCAGGCCTGCTGTGGTGGATAGTTATGCCAAATACTTCCAGTTTGGAAGCTGAAAAGTCACCCAAATACAGCTGAATATTAGCATCACATAATATTTCTGTAAAGCTACGGTCACAAATACATCTGCCACAGCACGATGGGGAGGAATCGGCAGAATCTTTAGGATTTTATGCAGCTGCCTGATTTTTTTTTTTTAATTTGCTGGCGTGGTCAATTTTGTGAACCTCCCATCAGTTAGTTATCGTGCTGCTACCTTTAATTTCCGCCACCTGTTTGTCACTGGACGACCACAGCACAAACTCAAGATGTGTCCGAGCAACCACTGTCGGTTATCAAGAAAATGTCTGGTCGCTGTAAAATTGTATCTTTTTCTCAAAATCTCCACGCCCACCTGCCAAATTTGCAGAAAAACACATTTTTTAAATAATTTATCAGGGCACAACATTGAGCTTAAAAAGCAAAGCTAACTTAAAAGCTAACTTGCGTTTAGGTCGCCGTGCTGTTGCATTTCAGGACATGTGACCGTAGTCTAAAGCTACAAAAAAGTTTACTACTTTTTCTTATTTTTGATTAGAGAAGTACACAAACTTTTTTCCCTGACAGCTGTACTGGATGACATCAGTTTCCAGACTCCCTTGTGTCGAGGACGGCGGCTTTGCACCTTCAGACAAAACTTTTCCTGCTTTTGGATTCGCCTCAGAGGCCACCCTCTACCAAGTTGGGCCAAAACAAATTGCAGTAGTCTCTATTCAAAAGGACCTGCTGTGAAATGCAGGAGTGGCTCGGCTACAAAAACATGTAACCCTGCGAGAAAGACAAGTTCATATTATGTTTTTTACAAGAGGACGGGTGGAAAAAGGGTCAACAACAGGGGGGGTCGGGAGTTTTGGCTGGACATGGAGGTGTACAGCTGCAGTCTTGAGACGCAAATTTTACGTTTTTTGGCTGGTGGAGTCCAGCAGGCTGGGGGGGTCTTTATGTCTTTATGTTCACTCTGTCCTGAAAGAGTCCAACGCTCTGCTGTAGAATGGCTTCAGGGGAAAATATAATCTCACTTGCTTTTTTTTCCTTCTGTGCTGTTTACCCGTCCAACCCCCTCACCTCTTCCCATCTTTTTCCTCCTCGGTCATTTTTCCCTTTTTCCATCTCCAATTTCTTTTGGTTTCATGTGTATTACCCCTCTCTACTTTTTAAAAAACTTTTATTACTCTTCACGTTATGTTTTAACTCCCTCTTTTTGCCACCTTGTGTTATTATTTTGCTCCTCTCTTGTTCCGCCTGCTTATTCCAACAGGACGGGGCTATTCACCCCTGACTTGGCCTTTGAGGCCATAGTAAAAAAGCAGATCCAAAAGCTGAAGGAGCCCATACTGAAGTGTGTAGATATGGTAGTGAGCGAACTCACCTCCACCATACACAAGTGTAGTCACAAGGTAAAAAATACCAAAAGAAGAGTCAACATTTTAATTTTTTGTCTGTTTTACTCATATGTAAGGGTAGACTGATGGCTAGTCATATCTCAATTTAAAAGTGGTTGGTTAATAGTGCAGAGGCAGCTTTATGTGCAAATTCAGTGCATCCTTAAACTGTTTTTCCTAATATAGGTGTATATATATAATTTTTTTAATTGTCTGACTTTATACACTGTAAATTTGAGAGATCATAAACACATATAAACAATACCACTTCTCACTTTAAACAGTTTTTATACATAAAATATCTTCAGTTTTTACTGTAATTGAGATAAGGATTTATTAATAAACATTTTTGATTACAAACCTCAAATATGATCCTAGTTATGGTGCAACAAGAGAATATACAAAACCAGTAAATCAAAATACAGATAAAAAATAAATATTATTCAACAGAAGATTATATTTAAATCCCAACAAAGTCAGCAATTCCACATTGAAATATTTTCAATATAGCTTTTATGAAAAGATTATTGCATAAAATGTTATAGAAATATATACAACCTATTTTAGGTTAAAAAAATGTAAAGGAAGGGGAATATTTCATCCAGTGAATATCAGTCTATCCTTACCTTTAATTTCACCTTTTTTTCACACTTTTTTGTCTTTAATCAGTTATTTTCGGCTTTAAACTGTAAATAATTTGACTGCATGCCAATTGTTTTATTTTCATCATTTATTTTATGATAAAAAGATTTTTTCTCACACAAACCTATTTCCAAAAACGCTCACATTCGGCGTTATTCTGATTCAATTTTTTTAAGTATCACTTATTTTAAGCCCAAATTGGATTGATAATAATGGCATAATTATTCACTTTTGCTTATTTTTAAATCATGTTATGTAATATATATTGTGATTCTGCAAAAAGATGTTTCACCTCAAAGCTGGAAGAAGTTTGATCAGATGTATGAGTTCATAAACTCACACATGGGAACCTGTCAGATCCACTTCTGCTTTTTAATGATGTTTTCATTTTGGTACAGTAATTTATTTCAGAGTTGCTCCAGTTTAATTATGGACGTAATTATGTTTCTGTCGAAAGAATCATTTTTTATTAATGCTAAAATATATTTTCTCAGCACCAATTTTTAGTTTAACTTAAATTCTGGAAAAAAAAACTTTCTAAAATGTTCAATTTAAACTTTTTGGAAACAGGTTTGGGCTCTTTTCTGTCTCTGTCAGTGTGTTTAATGAACCAGAGTGTCTGTAGAAATCCACTCCGCGACTAACTGACACACACAGAGCGTTTTCTTTCACTTTTCATTCCCTCTCTGTCCTCCCATCCTCTCATTCTCTGAATCTTCAAGGTTGCTTCCTCACCTCAAAGTGTGACCTCCTTTGGATTTCTCTGCTGTGTCAAAGTTTTATGTAGATTTCACTCTGATACTGCATCACAGAGTACAGTGTTTGGGGAAAAATCCACAGTGGGGTCAGTCTGACGTTCTTCTCCCTGTCTGCCATTATCCTTTATTCCACTCCCTGCCTCTCTGCATGTCCTAATCACAGTGAATTCCTCTGCATGATGATGACTTTTAGTAATCATAAATATTGATCATGTTTTGTTCTCGATCAGTGATATTTCTGTCAGAATCTACAGACTTTCAAAGTCTTTTTAAAGCTGCTATGCATCTTTGGAGTTTATAAACTATAACATTGTGTGATATTATTTATTAAATATGTCTAGAAATTTTGATATGGTGGGACAATGACCCATAGGAGATAAACTTTAGTTAAAAATAGCAAACATTAAAATCAAGTTTTGGTTATTTTTTAAAATCCTTGCTATTAGGAGAAGAAAAAATGGGTGATTATTAATGTTTTCCCCCCAAAAAACTGTCCTTCCAAATGGTTTCTAAGCCCATTTTTTCTACGCTGTTACAAACACAACTGGAGCTCTGTGTATTTCTTACCAAAAAATGTGCCCCTCATTATTATACAGAAAAAAATGGTAGCCCAAAATAGCAAAAGAACACTTATGTTAAAAAGAAAATTACCAGAAATTTGTAAAATAATCAAATTATTAATAGACATCAAATTCTATAAACAAAGAATCCACACAAGCATTCAGAAAAGGAGAAATAAGCTCAGTGGCCTTGTGGTAGGTCATGAGTTCAAGTCTATGGCAGAGTCATGCCTAAGACTCTAAAAGTGGGGCCCGATTCCTCCCTGATTGAGACTCAGCATTAAGTGGTTGGATTGGTGGTGGTGGTGTTAAACCACTAAATAGCTCCCCTAGTGCGGCTGTGTCTGCAGCTCACCACTCCCAAAGGGGATGGGTCACATGTGGAGAACAAATTTCCCCCACATTGGTGTAAGACAGCTAAGGGGACTAGCTGTTATATAGAATCACATAAAATTTAATGTTATACAGCCCTATAGTAAGCATTGTTTTGCTACTTCATGTACCTAACTGTAGTTTATTTTAATTACAGTGACAAAAAAATTGTGTAATAAGTGTAAATGACTCATTTTAGAACAAAATGTGAACAAAATGAGAATACCATCTTAATAAAAGTTAGCCCATCTTAATAAATAACCATAAAATCTAAAAATATCACTTATTCTTAGAACATGAATTTAATTTTTTGTTTCCAAATGATGACAGTGTAGTCAAACTTATCAACATTCTGAACATCCTTATAACATCTTTAGCATTGATCTATGGTGCAGTTTGAATTTTTTTTTCAAGCAAATGGAGAAAAATGATTTTAACTCATTTTAAAATCAATTTCCTTATTTTGTTATAGCTCTTAAAAAACAGAAAGCTTTATTGGTGCTGATTTTAGAATAGGATAGGTTAAAACACCTGGTAAAATATCTTACATTTCCAAATGCAAAGTTTTAAATCTTTGCAAGTATCAAATAGTTTTAAGTCTAACTGCACCAGAAAATAAAATTTTAATGTTTGGATTCAAGTGATTGGGGAACCTAAAGATTCAAACATGAATTAAACATTTGGATACTTATTATTGAAGCAGAATACCAACCTGCAAACCAAAATGAGCACAGCCCATCTCATAGAATGAAAGATGCATAGCAGCTTGCAACTAATTTGTACTGGGTTTTGGTTATGATTTCTCTTCTTTCCTCACACTTCTAAAATTGTGTTTGTGTCACATTGGAGGCCCACCAGTGTCTGCGTTTGTGGGTTTGCAATGAGCTCATGGAAAAAGACCCATGGCGTGCTGAAAAGGAAACACATTTCAGCCAGAAACATTGTTTATTCTGCGCTTGTGTGGTAATATCACAGACTCTGCCCTATCCTTTTTCATTTGTCTCATATCCACAACAAATAGACGCTTTGTTCATGAAACCCAACCCAACAGAACCCAGTCCAGTTTGGACGGCATGTTCTGGGGTTAGGGCTGAGCCTGTGTGAAGCTTTCAGAACACACCATGTTTCATTTGGGTTTTGTTAGGTACTTTGTGTGATGTCTTTCATTGATGGAAGGGTGTTGTAGTTCAGTCAGATGAGTGGTTTCGTGGTGTACCGTAGCTTCTGTGTTGTTGTCAGAGTGTGTAAAAGTGATGTCTGTTTACTCTCTACCTACCTACTGTTTCCTGTGCTCACAGCTGGCTCAGTATCCGATGCTGAGAGAGGAGATGGAGAGAATTGTTACCCAGCACATCAGAGACAGAGAAAGAGACACAAAGGAACAGGTAAAGGTCTCGTAGATTGTGTGGGGAGATTAAAGTCCCACTAGAAATATATTTGTTTCTATTGTATTTTAATTATAATTATGCAGTTAGCTAGTCATGCTATTAGCATAGAATGACATGATGTGAATATAGAAATACTGAGAAACTTAGTATTAAATTGTTTTATATAAGTCCTCTACTGTGAGAAAAATGCTAGAAAAACATGCTAAAAACACAAAAATCATTTAGTTGGGGTGGGTCTTTAATGCAGGGAAAAAGACAAAAACACAATAAACACACATTAAAAGGAAGATTTTGATTGTTTTGTTGCAAAATTTCATTTTTTACCTTCAAATGGTTAAGCTGTACAGCTCAAACATAGGAAACAATTCAGAACTTCATGCATTAAAGTTAATCTAAATTGTTGTGTGGACCAAACAAATGATTCCTGGTTTGGTCTTAAAACAGTCAATTTTCTTGGTCTGTGGATTTTAAGAGGGAAAAACAAAGTCTGCAGTGTGAATCCAAAAAATAATAAAATAATAAATAAAAAACATGAATATTTAGTCTGTTGTGTCGAACTAGTTCCTCATCTTTTCATGGGTCACAGCTTGTTTAGACTGTAGTTCCACTAAAGGAGCAGCTGTTCTAATTGATTGGTGTCTCCAGGCCTTTTGGTTTGTTCAGTGAAAAAACAAACTTAATTAAAAGAAGGAGTCTTTTTTCTGCATAAGTCTCTCTTTTAAATAGAGAAATCTTTACTAATGTGAAATAAACGCTAGATTTTTTCAGATCTCCATTGATTTATAGCCCTAAGTTTTACATTAATGTACGACGTGGATTATTGGTTTAGTTTAAATATGTTCAGGCAAATCCAATTTACACTTTTTAGAATACATTTTTACATATTTCTTATTTCATGAAGTCCTCCTTTATTTATTTAAAGATGAATACAGAAAAGAAAACTGCAAAAAAATTCCCTACAGATTTACCCATTTTCAGCTGGGTGGGGATTTATTAAAACTTCTGTTTTTACCGTGGCATAGCACACAAATTAGAAGCTTTTTGTTTGTTAATAGTTGCAACATTTCGGTCGCAGGGAAAAGTTTAAGAATTAGAAAATAAAAAATCAAAACTGACTTGTCAATTTTATGTAACTATACCTCTTCTCCTAAATTTAGAATTTTGTTTTCTGATTTTCTGTATTTAAACAGTGTCTTAAAATTCATAAAATGATTAAAAAAATGTGTTAATCAGCATTTCTGCCACAAATATTAAAAGTTAAGCAAAACATATTTGCTATAGTTACAACAAAATGATACATTTTCTTTAATTTTCTTTATGGGTGTCTTTGTAAAAAAGTTATAAATATTACATCTATGTATTTAAAATAGTATTTCTACAATACTCTAAATGAGACAAAAAGATGTTAAATTAATTTTGATGGTTTCTATGAGTTTTTCTGTCAAACCTAATACATTTTTTCCAATAATTCTGTTTTCTGAGCTCTAAAAATGTGACATTGCTTTCCTGATATCATTTTCCTCTCTGTTTAGGTGCTGCTATTAATAGATATTGAGTTATCATACATGAACACCAACCATGAAGACTTCATTGGATTTGCCAAGTGAGTGTTTTCTACATAGAATCCAGAGATCCTCGTTCACTTGAATGTTCTATGAGCTCATCATTATCTTTTCACCCGACGTTCAGCGCCCAGCAGAGGATCAACCAAATAAACAAGAAGAAAGCAGCCGGCAACCAGGTAGTGACTCGTGTAACGAAGCATTTTTATGCAGTTTTTAATAGAGTCATAATCCATGGGTGCATGGTGTTTAGTTTGCACGAGTGATCCTCCAAAATGTTGCAGTTAATGTTTAAAAATTGATAGAAGACAGTTGTGTGAACTAATTCAGGCTTGTGGCTTTTGCTGAAGCCAAAGTGTTGTGTCAGCGCAGCTACAGTGTGTTGCAAAATGTCAGGGAATCACGATTGTTTCTGCGGTGGAGGCTCCACAGCGAAGTTATCTGCTGTGCAATACTCATTTATTGAGAATAGAAGTAGCTTAAATTGATCACAAAAAGGAATAAATAATAATAATAAAGAGTTATCCATTCATGTAAGGAAAAACATAGATATGAATGGTGCAAAGGCATATTTTGCTTGTGTTTCCTTCTGCTTTTAGGTGCTTTAAAAAACTTTTATTCCTTTTCAGTTTTACTCCCACTTTGCATCTTCTAAGCTTATAAATCTGTCAACCTGTTTCCTTGTAGTTCTTCTGAGCTTTTCCTTTCTTTTTTTATGCTTTTTCTTCCCTTCTACTTCCTCTCTGTGGCTTTTCTGCTTCAGGATGAAATCATGGTGAGTACAGGGTGTGCGCTGTAACATGTGTTTGGGATGTCTGCATGTCTGCAGGTAGGCTTCTATTTGTATGAGCTCCTGCTTCCAACAAACTCAGGATTTACATATGTTTAAAATTATTTTGGATATTTTGTGTGTGTGTGAAGACCTAAGTGAGTGCTATCTGATGGCAAGCGGCTGTAGAGAGCGACGCTTGGCTGCTTCCCTTTCCTCTCTTTTCTCAGTCAAGTCCACCCCTCACACACACACACACTTTTCACCACACATTATAAATAAATTAAAGCTTTTGTTTAAATTTAATTAAGTGATTCATATGTTATGCCAATATTATTATGTCATTTTAGGGATGCAGAAACCCTGAAAGCCCACCTTTCCTATCAGTTAGCATATTTATCACATGTAATATATATATATTTTAAGGCTTTATTTATCTTATCTAAAGCAACAAAAGATAATTAATGAAGTCCTAAAATGTGATACACATATGGTTCCCCCCTTTCAGTCGTCATGGTAACCACCTGGACGAGGCCTCGGAGGTCAGGCATAGTAAACAAAAGGGTGAACTTCACTTCCTGTGTATATATGGATCTTTTTTGCCGCTTAGGACCTCACAGTTTTAGTTTTTTTGTCATCCAACGTAATCAACCATGAAGCACATTAGTTATTTTGTAAAAATGTTGTCTGTTTTGGACACATCTGGTCACACACCTCTCTGCGACACCATTTGGTTTTAGTTAAATCAGGAGCACGGCATAAAACATTTTATGGTGCAGATGTTGAATTTGCATTTAGTTAATTGAATTTTCTGTTTCTTCTTTAAGCTTTTTTTTTGGGCCAACTAATAAGTATTAGCTGCGTAAACGAAAAGTGTGAATAAAAGTTTTAAAATTTTGCTTCATTGATCTCCAGAACTCCATAAAGAAAGTTGGATTAGTGTATGAGATTAGTTTTGGGGGTTTTATTGCTTGTTTCTTTCATTTAACAAGGTTGTTTACTGAACCAATAATGCAAGGATGGATATTTACAGTTCGAATAAAATGAACATATGCACTTGCTCAGCCACAAATGCAATAGTGAAATAAATTTAGCATTTTTTGCAACAAAGTTAATCAACTTTATGGCTTCTTAAGAACTAAAACGTATGAAATTTAAACAAAAATACAAGAATAATTGAACAACACATATAGTGAAATATAAAACATCTGCATCTTTGTGCATGAACTGAGAACAGTTATGCCATGGGCTAGCCTTGAAGCATCTGTCTTTCCCCTTTCTCATCCCTACACCGCTTGCTGTATCCTTGCTGTAACCCAAAGCTCACCAGCTTTAAGGTGCTGGCAAACAAGCAACCTTGTGCGCTTGGCCTTTGTGCCATGTCCTGCGTCGGCGTAGCTTTTGTAATATTCTCTCCACATTCTCGTTTAGCCGGAGAGAGGAGTTAACGATCGGTTCAAGGTAAAGAACTCACTCATCATGATTATGTCTCTAGATTCTTTCAGTAGGAAAAAATGAGCTGGAAAAGAGTGGATTTAAAATGGGGTGCAAGGAAGTGTGGCTTGTCTTGTAGGTGAAAGTCTTTGTAGCAGACTCTAAAATAATTCCCATGCATTTTGTTGTAGTAGTGATGTAGATAACTTTTGGAATAAGTTTGAGAAGTAAAAAGCTGGGTTCATTTGAACTGCTCTGTTGATTCTCACTGGGCTAACTTATGCTTGTGGACTCGTCTGATTCTCAGGTCATCAGAAAGGGATGGCTGACCATTAACAACATCGGCATCATGAAGGGCGGAGCCAAGGAGTACTGGTTCGTCCTCACTGCTGAGTCTCTGTCCTGGTACAAAGATGATGAGGTGAGCTCACAGAGAGATACCCAAATACAAAATGATTGTTTCAATGCTTCCAATCGTATTTTTGCTGGAGTTTGTGTCACAGCAGTAGAGAAGAGAATGCTTCTGTGAAATGTTGAGAGTTTACAGAGTCTGTGATGTTGCTTCTTCTTGGTATCACTTGCCTGTTATGTCAGACAACTGCTTTCTGGGTGGCACTTTTGCCAGCTGTGAAAAAAAACACCTGACCTGGTGTAAATAACAGGATGCATCTTGTCCCGTTAGAGTTGGTGCTCAACCTCCACATACAGTTAAAGGATTCAGCAGTTATGAACATGGAATGTTCATATACGCGTTTACATAGACTTGAACTTGCCCAGAGTGAATCTAGAATAACAAACACTACAATTGTGACATCCTTTACAAGTAGTTCAAGTTTAAGGCCTTTTTTCACCAAAGCTACAATGAAACTTTGTACAAAAGAAACCCTTTAACTCACATTTTTCTTTATATTAACTCCAAAACAAGAGAGTAAAAGCAAATTTTGATTTGGACATAATTGCACATTCTTAAACTCTATAGCTTTGGAAAACCAGGTCATCTCACTTTTTCCTACCACTGTAGATGTTTCAGAACTTTGTCCAATGGATGCTTCATTGTAGATAAAAGAATAATGTGGGTACCACTACTCTAGCCAGGAAAAAGGGTGAACAATGAATGCAAAAATCCCAAGAAAGGGAAATTGTTTTTTGGATCTATTGGATTAAATGAATCGTACTAAAGTTCAACCCCAACTGCATTTTTTTCTATAGTAAAAATATTTCCAGTCTTTTAATTATGATTATGTTGTTTTTGTCAAAAATCAAAAAGCTTGTGTCGTTTTTAAAGACATATTTTCTGCAGAGCAGCAGGGACTCATTAGAAAATCGCCTCTGGGTTGTGAACTATTGGCGCAGTAGTTAGCTCTGCTAATTACCCATCAGTACTTTGTTTACGCTCTCTCCTGCTAGGTTATAGCACTTCACAAGCTAACATTAGCCTAGCAAAAACAAGAACAAAACCAAAAAAAAAAACAATAGTGAGCAATATCAGAGGTCAGCAGCTGCACAGTTTTGAGCCAGATGCCAGCTCAGACGATTATCTATTTTTTTACATTTCCAAGTGGATGCATCAGAATTATGGAGAAGCGAGACTTTGACCTGAGCTTTTTCGAACTGCAGGTTTTCTTTCATCTGCTCCTGATCCAATACGATTTGAACAAAGAAATACACAGAAACACAGTTTATTCTTAAATTCTTTTTCATATATCCTCCTCCAATAGGAAAAAATGTTACAAAAACATGTTAAAAACATCAAAAACACAATTTTCACTGGAGTGGGTCTTTAAATGATTTTGTTAAAGTGCATTTTAGTGTCACTGACTTCT
>NC_050523.1:11922089-11946137 GCF_002922805.2 Oryzias melastigma | reverse complement strand
TAATGTCAGACAAATGCTGTCTGCCAGCTGTGAAAAAAAACACCTGACCTGGTGTAAAAAATAGGTTGTCCCGTTAGAGTTGGTGCTCAACCTCCACATGCAGTTAAAAGGTTCAGCTGCCTCTTCATCACAACGAACCAATATTGTTGACGTCACACTTCTTCCTCTCCCTCACCTAATAACAGAACAAAAATGCTACGTACACACTGGGTATAGGATGTGCGTTCAAGAACATGCTAAACGGGCTTGGTGTTTAAACTGGACTGTTGCTACCTGATGCTAGCACACGTACCTACATCTGGAAGAGGTTTCGTGCAAAATGTCAAATTGGTTTTGCTGCAGTTCGAGCTTTTTTGAACTGCAGGTTTTCTTTCATCTGATCCTGATCCAATATGATTTGAACAAAGAAACACACAGAAACAGTTTATTCTTAAATTATTTTTCATATATCTTCCCTAAATAGGAAAAAAAACGTTAAAAAACACATGTTAAAAACATCAAAAACACAATTTTCACTGGAGTGGGTCTTTAAATGATTTTGTTAAAGTGCATTTTAGTGTCACTGACTTCTGAATCACCCATCAACTTTTACTTTCAGAATATTCTCCAACTAATTACAAAACCAGAACTATTCCATTGAGGCGGCTGTTTATACTCAGGATCCACTTTCTTCAACTAAATTAATTCCAGCCGATTTCTTTGGCAAAAGTGATCATCAGTCAAGTTCAGAGGTTGTCTTCTGCACGCTGGAATGATTTGACCTGCTTTGCTTCAGCATCTACTGGTCAAAGCGGTGTCCCATGATGCTTCACAGGACTATTAGAAGCTAGCCACAGTCTCGCTGTCTCCAGGCCTCAGCCGCAGCCGCCGTGCGAGAGTGTGTGTGTGTGTTGGTATGTGTTTAGGGTTGAGAAAGGCCTTTCGAAAAAGTCAAGACCCCCCAGCATGTCAGACACCAAAGCTGGAGCCCACATGTGCATACCAGAGCCCCCCAACCCTGCCCTGTTCCCAATTACACACACATACACACACAAGCTGCTTCCAATAAACTTACTTGATTTCAAAGAAGGGGCACGGGGCACAAGAGGTACCGGGTTGCAGTTGGGGGGGGTGGATCATCTAAATGGTCAGCAGAAGGAGTAACAAGGTCCATGTGAAGGAAAAGTGTGAAAAAGAAGCAGCTCTGAAGAATAAGACAGAGAAGAAGAAAAAAAGGCTGCTGTGGATGTACATCCTGCATTTCTTCCATTTTCCTCTCATTACTGTCAGCTCTCAATCCTAAAAAATGTTTCTTTGAATGTTCCGATTTTACTGTCTCCCCCCTCGATCCTTCCCTTCAATCCCCCTCCTGTGTTTATTTGAACACTGAGCTGCGAGGGTGCATGGAAATCAAAAATCAACACTTGGTGCCGAGGCTGGAGGGCACAGCAGCACTGTATGCACTTAAAAAAATAAAAAAGTCAAAAAGAAGAAGGAAAAAAAAGAGTCATTCCTTTGTATTTTTTTTAATCTGACTTCAACATTTTACATGAGCCCCTTAATCATAAACCCACACACACACCAGAGGCTGGAACACTCTGGAGGACCCATACTGTGAGCCAGGGTGAATTTTTGCCAAAAAACACACAGTTCCTGAAATTTAATGTTTAGTTTAAGCCAGAAAAATGTCAGCGCAAGCAGGTTTTGTGCATCTTTTCTGCTGTTTTAAAAGAGGACGTGTTCCTGTCTTTTTTTTTTTTTTGCTCAAAAAGGCAGGGCATTTGTGTTTTACTGGCTGCCTCTCGTCATGGGGAAAACCCTTCCTCAAGACTGGCAACGCACACACAGAAACACAAGCTACAACCACCTTCAGACACTAATAATACATTTAAACCCAATTATCGGTGCCAGGATGTTTTGGTTAGTGTGTTCATGCACTTTTGGAAACCTTCTGGTCTGTGTTACCACAGCAGATGCCAAAAGTTTGAATCAAACTGCCCTTTAGTTTTAGGTCGGGGCAGTAAAAATTGATTCATTTAAAAAAAAAAAAAAGATGCTCTTGGAGTAGAATTATCATGGAGACCCTTTCAAAGTAAGATTAATGACAAGTGCTGCCCTTGAGTAGTTGTGGGGTGTGTATTCCTAAGAGTCTGCTCACATATGTGTGTGTGTTGTGTTGTGTGTGTGCCTGGGTTTCCCTGCTCCAGCTGTAAAGCTGCCAGAAAGCCAGACTCTCCTGGTGATCCCAGCTGTAAACATCCTTGGGGGGGGGGACACAGTCGATTGCTGCTTTCAGTGCACCCTGACAGAATGTCCGCAAGATGTGTATATGTGAGTCTGCACTTACGTGGGGGGTGTGTGATTGTATGCATGTTCCTGGAGCTGCAGCAGCCGAGAAAAAACACACAAAAAAACTTGAGTGTGTGGTGGCGGGCCTTTAAATGAAAACAGGTTGGTTTGTGGGTTTTTTTTTTCCTTCCTGCACACGATGCTCTGTGATGGGACATTGTGCAAATGTTTTTGCCCTTGTGTGTTTGATGGGTTCAAAACTGCACGTCGTTGCCTCGCTCTATCAAGCGCAGACGAGGCCCGAAAGCAAGCTGTGGTTTTGGAATGAAAGAGAGAAAAAAAGGTGGGGGAACACAATGATATTCAGCTTTTTAGGTTGAGTAGGAGCTCTAAACTTCTACCCCTCACCCCCAAACCACAAAAACATTTTTCTGACTTTTTTTTTTTTTTTTTTAAGAATGCTGTATAAAGATTTTTTTTTTAAATGGAGACAATGACAGAGTTGCTCGTTTTTTGTTTTTTTTCCCTTTTCTTTTTCGTCATAAATTAAATTTACTCTGTATTTAAGTCATCAAATTGAATTGATTTTTGTGTTTAATTCATCCCATGAGAAAATAAAGACAGAAACAGTGTCACACAAAAATGTTGATTTTTATTAGCCATTCCAAGTTTTGAACTCATACATGACATAGTTTGAAACAGCCATTTATTTCAGTTGTTAGGGTTAGTTAAATCCATCCCGTGTATGTAGGTGTTGGGCCTCTGAGGTGGTGCTTCATCCTGACCAAGTGTGGCGCTCCTGGATGTCTCCTCGATCCCCAGTCTGTCGTTCCTGAAGCTCTTAAATGCATCTGTGCACTTCCCTAACCAGCCTAACCAATGTGCAGACTACTGTACAACCACTACTTCCTGAACAGGTAGTCTGAACACTGGGCAGGCGGGCTGGGAGGGGGGAGGGGTACATTTGCTAAAGAGGAGAACTTTTCACATTAGAGATATTTCATGCAAAATTGTACTTACTGCGATTCTAAAATCAGACATTTGGGTTCCAGTTCTCAGACAAAGGGCTGATCTAACTAGATGAGTAATCGATGATGAGAGGAAGGTTAGGAGGACAGGTTAGTCGAAGGTGATAGTCACTCATCGGTGGATGCTACAACATTCCCAGTTTCCCGCAGCGAGAAGCAACATTCCACATCATCATCCTCTGCGGGAAAAGCACAAGCAGCGTTAAAAACACACCAAATAAAATAGCATTTTTAATTGAATTATTAGTTTTGATCCAAAGTTTACTTCATTTTTTCCAACCATTAGTTTTCTGGATTAAATGGGATCACATCGGCAAAGAGCACACGAAGGGTCATACCCCATAAAGCCCACATTTGTAAAGCTAATCTGTGCTTGAACCCTCTGAGTCCGGGCCTAGGCTAAACAAATAGCTCAGGATATTTCATAAGTGAAAGAAAAACACGTTTGCTTCCGAGGAGTCTCTCTTGGAGAGGAACTTGTGTTGGAATATTTGTGGTCAGCTGAGATGTAACCCTGGCCCGACGCTTTCCGCTAAAGCACGGCTATACATAAGCGTTTTCCTTTAGCACGTCCACACAGGTAGAAGTTTAGCTCAGAGACGGAATACCTTCATCTTGGCGAGATCTCCTCTGGTTTTGTAGAGTATCTTCGTCTCCATTTTTTTTTTCTCCATCTCTGCCGCAAAGTTTCTACATCTTCTTTCTCAATGCTCATCTGTGTCGCAGAAAGGGGGTTTAAAAAAAAAAAAATACAGAAAAAGACCGGAATGTTAGTGAGGAAGGTGGACCGGCTGGAGGTTTGACGTGGCAGACGGACTGGCTACGGAGGTCCTGCTTCCAGAGACAGAAGGAGAAAAGGAAGGAGGCAGAGAGGAGATATGGAGAAGGAAAGAGGCGGAGCTCTCGGCCCCCCATTTTTCCTTTTCTCCTCTTTTCTTTCTGTCTCCCCTCCTTCTGTCTGCACCCCCCTTCACCCCTTTACTTTTTTTATGTCTTTCTTCTCTGGCTCATGGAGAGAAAGTGGAAGGTCAGAGGTGAACAGGAAGTGAAATGCTTTCATTAGTCATGTGTGCTGTAAAGTTTGGAAAAGTAGTGAAGGAGGGAGGGAACTTTTTTAGTGGAAGTCTGATGGTAGGGTGCTCTGCCGCAGAGACACAAATATGTTTTTTAAGCTCCTCTTTAATAATCCAGCTTGTGCTTGCAGCCCGGCGTATGGTAAACGTGAGCGCATATGCGGTTTCTGGACATCTGAGTGATGGATGTGTGTTTGGGAGTTGGGCTGGATGAGAGCAGAAACTCCACGGTCTTTGTAGCGAGGGCAGGAATGTCGGCGCTTTCTTGGCAAGCGGGAGGAAGCCTTGTAATAACTCCAGATGTGCAGCCCTGTGGTCTCCGTCTCTTTCTTGCTCCCTCTGTTTTTACTTCTAAAGCTGATTTCCTCTCCCTGTCCGACTGAAATAAAGGGCCCTTTATGCTGCCCTTCCAACACACACAAAGAGCGATGGAGGGAGGGGCGGCTACGACTCGAAAAGGTGACACACTACTGGTAAATCAGAACCAGAGCAAAGATGCTGTGTGTGCGGAGAAACAAAGACCCAAAGTTTGCTTTCCTTGCCCTCTTATACATTTCTGTCCCATTCTGACTTCTGGCTGACAGAAGTAATCAGTACTCAAGTTTCCAGGTGTGTGCATGTGTGCGGCCGAGTGTTTGTTTTAGCGGGGGCAATCAAAGCAGGCGCAATCCCAGGAGGAGAAAGTCAGCAGTCCTGCTGCAGAGGGGGAAGCGGGAGGAGAAATGCAAGGAGGTGAAGCAATGTCCAGGGAGCACAGGAGCCTGTGAGGGACACAAATCCATCCTCACGTGAAATTTTGTACATCGTTTCGGAGCTGGAAAAAGTGGATTTCAACGGATGGAAGGGAGGAGTTCTGTGGTCGCACCAACATTGTTTCCACTGTTTGGATGACCAGGCTGCCTTAGACTCAGAACAAGCAGAAAAGGAAATATGAAAAGCGCACACAGTTTTTCCGTAATACTTTAGAGAAACTCCTTGTTATTTACAGCTACGCCCCTAAAAACGGGATGTTTTATGTGTTTGTATGAGTGTGGGAAACTGTTGACATCATGCTGCACAGTTACTTTGGAAGGTGCTACAAGGCAAAATGTGTTCAGACGTATTTCCCACATATGTCAGCCTGTTTTTTTCTTACTTTCTCTGTTATTTCTTTAGAGCAGTGCGGATGTGAACAGCATTTGGTTTTTTTTGTTGTTGTTGTTTCTTTTTTTATATATAGGTCTGCAACCTGCGGCTCTGGAGCCATTTCTTTTACCCCTCCATTGTGGCTGTCTGGTTAAGCAAAAATAAAATGTTTTTATCTTTAAAAAGTATATGTAAAGTAAAAAGTAAGTAATTTTTAAATAAAAAAAATAACTCAAACTTTATTCAACTCTTTCACAAACAATTAAAAAAGGCAGAATGAATCACAAGTCGATTTTATGTGCAACAAATTCAAGGACTTTAAGTACGGCTAATGGTTAATTAGCTCTGATTTAATTTGGTTAGTTAGACTTACAAATTTCTGCACCACAAACAGTAAAATATATATTTTTTTATTTTCTAATCACCCCAGCAACTACTGCTTTTACCGCATTAAGATAATCCTGTATGACATAAGGCAGGGGTGTCAAACTCAATCACACAGAGGGCCAAAATCCAAATAACACCTTAGGTTACAGGTTGAACGGGATAAACATTTATTGAACACACTAAAACTTCATTTTTAAAAATGAAGTTTTTTAGCTTTATTATGAAAAAAAACCCAAAAACAACCAGGAATATTATTCCAGAATAAATCAACTTAAATCTTAAATAACTTTCAATATTTAATCTCCGTAAAAATATATTTTGTCAAAATTATACAAGTTAAAAATAAGCGCAAGATAACATCGGACCATTAATAATTAAAATAAATTAAAACAATTTGGAGGGACTTTATCTAATTACCCAGAGGCCTCTGGGCCTTGACTTTGACAAGTATGACATAAGGTGTCTTTTATTTTGAAAGGAAGATTCTGTCAAAAGTTATAAAGTATTTCAAATTTAGAAAAAAAAACATTTTTTCTTTGTGTTGATTGTATATTTAGGCCAAATAAGAAAAAGTAGCTCATTTATATTTGTCACAATAGTAACAAAAACATAAATACAATTGTGTATTTTATTTTTATAAAGAGCTAAGTGAGACTTTATGGCTCTTGCTAGTTTGTAGTCAGTGAGAAATTGCCTAGAATGGTTCTTAAAGTTTTTAAGGCTGCAGATCCCTGGGGGATAAACCAATAAAAAGAATTCAAAAAAGAAAGAAAAGTTAATTTAAAAATTGTAGACCGCTTTAGGCAAACTGATCTTTGAACAGAACAAAAAGCTTGAAAAAACAGAATTCTTTCCCAGTTTACGATAGAAAAGTAAAGAAAATATTTCTATGATAAATGTATATTTAAGTAGATTTTTAATGACATCTAAAAGAAACTAATACTGTTTTGATGAATAATGAGATTTAGTGGTTATTATGACAGAAAACAGAGACTTATAAGAAATGAATAAATAACACGTTCTCTCGTGAAAGAAAATATAGTTTGTAAAATAGACAAAAAATGAGTGATGGCTGCAAGATGAGACAGTAGGATTTAAATCAAAATGTTTTCTCTTGCTGACCGTTGTGATGGGAAAAAAAAAAGTTATGGTCGCTTTTATGTCCCGTTAATTATCATATTTTAGCGATTGTTGGTTTCGGGTAGTTCTAGAAAAAAAAAAGAAAGAAGGAGTGGGTTTGGTCCCAAACAAACACAGAAAAGATAAGTAAAAAGCTCACGGGTAAGTGTTAGTGTGTGAGTCACACTGGGATCTGCTTTCATTGTAGGTTAGTATGTTAATACAGGGTTTAAGGTGTGGTGTAAAGGCTGAGTTTAGCCCGAGTGTAACGTTTCTGTGTAATTTCCTGTGACAAGATGGAAACACAACTGTATTTGTGTAAGCGGCTCATTTTTATAGAGGACTTTCTGACCTTATTCTGAATCACTTTACAACTTGTAAAAGTTGTTTGAGTCTCTTACACTGACATTGTGCATCTGCTGTATGCACACTGTCATCAATCACACACAAATGAGTGGATTAGCTTGTTTGCTATCCTCATAAAATGACAGCATGTGTTTGTTTGGGCTGCTTTAAATTATTTGGGATTTTAGATTCAATTGAAGATTAACTGTCATGATTTTATGTTGCTGAGATTTAGTATGTAAACCAAAAATGACATATGCTACTTTTTCCCCCTGTTTTCTTGTGATAAATACATCTACTATCTCGTTATAAAAAATAAAAAAAAAACATTTCTGGATAGCAAGATAGTTGATTTCATTTTAACTTGTTTACAAATTTCTGTATGTCGTGATTATGAGATAAGAAATGTTCTTTTTTGTAATCTGTAGCAAAGCAAAACATGTTGTCAGAGAAAACGTCAAACATCAGATGAATTGATCAACTTATGATTCATTATTTTAATCATGCACAAACTCTGGATTGTTTAGATGTTGTCGATCATAAACAATGGAGAAGGTTGACCTGCGGAGAAAACAGGAAAAAAAATTGAAAAGTAGGTGTTTTTATCACTAGTCAACGACAAACCATTTGCAGCTTCCATAATTTAGTTTTGCTATTTAGATTTTATTTTTTTATATTTCATAGTTTTTCCTATTGATTTGCATTTCTTAATAGTTATATTTTGGTGCAATTACAAACTAGTTTGATATCAAATATTAATAAACCTTGTTTTGTATGTTGTTTTCTGCAATCAAATATGATACTTTTATTTATTTTTTGTTTACTTTAAATTTTAAATAGTTAATACTATAAATGTAAAAGCCACAGATATTGGATGTGGTCGCATGAGCTAACGATTTTAATAGATCCCATATAAGCCAAGTCGCAGAAGTTCCCTGCAATTAGCCAATAGGAATAAAGAAGCAAGACAAAACACTTAAGAAACGTTCTAGAGGTAAATATATATGTAAAAAATACAAACACATATAGTATGTTTATTTAATTTAGCCACAGTGGCAAAAAACAAAAATTTATGTTGGATCGATTTCATTATCAGCAAATCGGGATTGTTTGTTTGATAACCTCCTAGTGGTTAATTATGGAACTGCACCTGATTACAATACATTTTTATGTTTTTAAATATCTGTAACCATGACGTTTAGCCACTTCAATCTCTTTTTTTATATGACAACAATACTGGATATTTATTATTGCAACACAGTAAAAGAGAATTGCAAAATAACAATATTTACATGTCAGACTGTATTTAAACGTAACCAGTTGGAAGATAATCATCTAAGATCATGCAGCAATAAATATAAAATACAAAAGAAAATACATGACATGTTTTCAATTAGTAGTTTCAAGTTATATGTAGACATTTTGTCCTCATGTTTTCCATGTTTTGGTATTTTGGTAATATTTTCTAGGTAAAAAATGACTTTTTTTTTCAAAAAAATTAAAAAAACGAATGTTTTCTATTTTGCTGAAAAGTCAATAGTTTCCTTTTTTGCTGTCGTATGAAGCTTTGCCTTTCATGCACTTAGCATGTGCACGTGTCAGGCCTACAGGAGCCTTTTTGCTTTGTCTCATTTGTCATTTTGACACATTATAGAAAAACACCCAAACAGTCCTACAGATGTATCATTGTAGAGCGTTGGAGTTTCAGGCCCTCGTTCAGCCTTCACTGGTGTGTTTAGACGAAAACTTGCTGTTAAAAGGAAAATCTATGTGTGTCCTCTCTTTTTGTCGGAGCTCTGTGGTGGTCCGGTGATTGATCACATGTTCTGGGGAAAACGTTCTGTAGGAGCAAATGAAGAATAGGTGATGGCCAAACTGGCAATTACCAGTTTAACTGTGGATGTGTTCTTTCCCTCCTAGCGCAGTAATTTCATCCTATTATTCCCAAAGGAAGAGTTGAAAAATGTGTTGCAAAATGAAAAAAAATCTATCTTGGAAAGTGAATTTAGTAAACTTCAGAAGTTTCATGACTTTCTTTTATGAGCTTATCAGGGAGCTCTTTGACTAAGACCGGAAGTGCCATGAACAGTGGCGTGATGCCTTCAGGTTATTTGTTATGTGTGTTTTTGCGCAATTTGCAGTGCAGTGACGCATCAACAGGTCAAGTTTTCACACTTTCCGCTCAAATAGCTCCAGTCAACTAGCTTCCCATTGCACTTGTCTTTGTTTTCTATTCCTGATTTAAATCTTGCCTACACATTTCTTTTTTTCAAATGAAGTTTCAAACAAGATAAAGAGCTTTAAAGTGCCCAATTTTAACATTTAGACAGGTTGTTCCTTGTTAAAAGTGATGTTTTCTCATCATTTCGCTCTGCATAAAAGACACGGCAAATCTATTTTTTTTAGAAGTTCTGTGGGCTTGACGAATAGCGTCTGCAATGCTAACATGGACGGCTAATAGAAAAATGACTAGAAAAAAGACAGGAGAATGCGAGACGACTGCAGGGAAAGAAAAAAATGAAGGGAGGTAAGGAGGAGGGTTGTGAAAATTGGCGCTGGCTGCCACCCAGGGCCCAGTCTTTGCGGTAATGAAGGGCTAGAAGCGGCATTATTGCTCCCAGATGCCGTGCGGCTTTTCCGCACCGCTTTGATGCACGGCCCAGGACTTTTCTGTCAGAGTCCCATCAGCACACACACAAAAGTCATGCCAACTCTTAGAACACCGTGAATGCTATAAAAGCATCCCCTTTTGCAGAACTCAGTGAAGTTTGTAGAATCCTTTTCTTTTTTAAATACATTTTTCTAGAAGGAGTTGTGAGTCACTGTGGTCATATTCCATGAACATTTAAATTCTAAATATGTCTTTGACATGTTTGCGAGAAGGGGTGCTGAGAGGTGAAGTCCATTTCTGAATGCAGAGGTGAACTTCCTTTGCCTTTTCTTAAAATGAGCCCGCTATTACTCACAAAGCAAACAAAGCCCATGGAAAATACTTTATTCCTGCACCAATGAGAGCCACACTAGAACTGGAGGTTCAGACAAAGAGGAAAGTCATATAATCCTGTCCATGTGCCTTTTTTTCTCACCTGAAAGGACATTTGATCTACTTTTGCACATAAAGGAAATCGTCTTCAATAGTTTCATGTCATTTTTCTTAAAAAACGTGTTATTATTTTTGAAAACTTAGCAAGGTGTGAAACTTTCTAATCCGGAGAAAGACTGAAAAAGACATATATGTTTTGAGGTTGATAGAAGTTTATATGGGAAGTCCCACTCCAATAATTTTGATCTATTGTAAAAATGTTTCCAGTATTTTTTTTAATTATGATTATGCCTTTTTTAGGCAAAAATGTTTTTTTTCTAGGACATGGATTCTACATAGTGACAGTAGAAATTTGCCTCTGAGTTGTGGGCAGGACCGTTAGCATGGAGTAAGCCTGCCCTGACTTCCCATTATCCATCTTTTTAAACACTTTTCTGCTATCTTACAGCCCCAACCTAACATTAGCAATCTAAAAAAAATGTTGGATCGAGGCTTTTGGCAAAAAAAAAAAGTTTTGAGTCAGATGCCAGCTCAGGTGAAGAAAACATGCAAACTTCGTCTGCAAGGGGATGCATCGGAATGGAGCGGAGCAGGGAGCTTATGGCTTCTACGACACTGTTACAAGTTTTTTCCAACTGCAGTTTTGAGCTTAATTTTTTTTATATGTGAGAAAAATGCCACAAGAGCATGTTGAAAACACCAAAAATGGGTCTTTAATATTTCCATGTTATTAGTCATTGAAGCACACAAAAAACCCCTAAAAGTTAATTCGTTTCATTCTGGACTTTTGTCCGACTTTAACAAATGAGTCAGAAGGTCACAGAGTTCATGTGGACCATAAAGTTTCATTTTCTCTGTTGTTTTTACTTTTATTATATAAAATACAAATATATTGTACATAAACTAAAATGCAGTTTTACAGATGCTAATCTTGATCCAGAATTTTTCTGAAAATATATTAAATATTTCCATTTTTGTGACCTTTGTGTTCTTTTTTCCAAAAAAAAAAATTCTTATTATGTTCTAAACATTTTGGAGAGCTGTTGCTCTGCTTTGCGCATAACTTTCTCTTGCGCATTAATGACACTCCACACATGGATGCAATCACAGATGACCACAGACACACACTGCTTTGTGTTGCATTAAAGCTGTTTCCAAGGTAAAGTTTCCTGACAATCCAGTGGCGGTTTAATATTTTCACGCCCCACTGATGATGTTTGTCATTGTCTGTCTGCGCAGGGAAACACAAAAAAGGGGTCCCATGGAAGCAGTTTATCGGAGATATATGGTTTTGAATCTTTCCTCATGGGTGGATTTTTTCGTGTGTGTGTTCAAAATATTTTTTTTAATGCGTCCCTGTGTGTGTTTAATATCTGAAATCTGTACTGCTGCCCAATCCTGCTGACTGGATTTCAGAGGAACATATGGAAAATCACTTAGAGCTCACCAAAATCAAGAACACGCGTGTGCAAATGGGAACAATAGAAGGAAAACAATGCAAAAACATTCAATCTGGCGAGAAACAAACCTTCATTTACTTTTTTTTAATATGATTGGTCTTTACTTCACTGCTTTTGCATTTTTGTCTTAAGCTATCA
The DNA here is from genome assembly GCF_002922805.2 of Oryzias melastigma. Taxonomy (NCBI): domain Eukaryota; kingdom Metazoa; phylum Chordata; class Actinopteri; order Beloniformes; family Adrianichthyidae; genus Oryzias; species Oryzias melastigma. The sequence continues at coordinate 11,934,151 of NC_050523.1, read as the reverse complement.
TGTACAAGCTCCGAAGCCCTCCTCCTCCTCTATCCTTGTCTTTCCAAAAATTCTCCAGACTGAATTTACTGGCCAGAAGAGAGGAAAATATATGAATCAATCCAAGGCAGCTCACTCCCTGGGAGAGGGAAAACCAGAGAGCAAAGGGGGGAACATGGGAGGGAAAAAGTTGAAAAGAGAAAGAAAGAAAGATGGAATATGAGGATTAAAAAGTAAAGAACTGAAAGAGAAAAAGTGCAGAACGAAGAGTCTGTAAACGATGAAGTCAGCACTCAGCAGTCCTCTGCTGTACTTTTATTTTTAGCGTTTTTTGTGTCATAGACTCCCTGCACTGCCAATTGCATCTGTTTATGTGGCCTTTTATATTATTGTGTGTCTGTTGTTCTTTGAAAGTGCAGATTTTACACACATTTAGTGGATTTGACTGTTGGGCTGCACAGGTCATAAATCCTTTGATTAAGGAGTTTGGCCTCAGAAGAAATCCCCTGCCTTTCTCCTGCTATTGTGCACGCACACACTCTTGTGCACACACTCATACACACAAACACACTTGCAAGGTTGGGCAGGGCGAGCTTGTGGTTAGGCATCCAGATGGTTTTAAGTTTAGTTAGAGACTGTGCTCAGAAGGTACTTTTTTTAGCCCGACTGCGTTTTCATACATGTGTGTTTATGTATTTTGTATGTTTTTAGCAACTCACATATTCCAATCTATTTATAGCTGTTTTGTTTATTCTTATTTATGCATTTTTGTGGGTTTTTAACTCACTAGTAAAACTTTACAACTACATTATAACTGACTAAAGTTGGAGCTCTCCGGACTATAAATGAGGGCCTGTCTGTGTATTGTAGGTTGTGTGCAGATTTATGAGTACAACATATTTTACTGAAGCCTAAAAACTTGCTTTATTTCTATTATTTATTTGTTACTTTTTAATAATCTTTTAATTCTTTTAATTTTTCTTTACTTTTATAACTTTTAGCTGCAGGACTCTGAGTGTTATGTCTCAAATGCAGCTTTTACTAACCTCTGTGTTGCTTTGTCGCCCCCTACAGGAGAAAGAGAAGAAGTACATGCTGCAGGTGGACAACCTAAAGCTGAGGGATGTCGAGAAGGGTTTCATGTCCAGCAAACATATTTTCGCCCTCTTCAACACTGAGCAAAGGTCAAATTATTGAGCATTTTAGCAAGAATAAAAATAAATGTTTTGCACGAATAAGCTCAAGTTTGAATCCATTTTTAAAACTATTTTGTCTAATTAGTTATGCATCTTTACATGAATGCTCCGATCTTTTTGAATGTGTACAGAAATGTTTATAAGGACTACCGTCAGCTGGAGCTGGCCTGTGAGAGTCAGGAAGATGTTGACGCCTGGAAGGCCTCCTTCCTCAGAGCTGGGGTTTATCCTGAGCGTGTCACGGTAAGATTTACATCAAAGATGCCACCACACAAAATAATACACTTATTCAGGAAATAGAGATTACACCAAAAACATATTTGAAACTTTGGTATGGATTTTGGGAGCAAGAATTTTGCTGTAATACAACGCTACCAAGATCTATAGTCCAGATTGTTCATTTTCTTGACAAGGAAATGCCATTAACCTGTTTATTTGGCAAATTAAATTAGTTTTAATGCTCGTAACTTACTGCTAAAAGTTTATTTTATTACAGTACATCTATAAAGATGAAATAATTTAATTATGTATTCTTTGTTTCCTTTAATTTGGCAGCTATGCTTTCAATTTAAATTAATTAAAGCATTTATTCATTACTAGAATAGGGTTAAATGTTAATGTTCATGAAAACAGATATTTATTTTAAAGCATATTTCAGCAATTAATATTATATTTAATTTCTCCCCTTTTTTGTGTAAAATAATTTTTTATGTTTTTATAAATACATTTAAAATTGATTTTATTCTTTTGTAAAATAAACACATTAATCCTAACTGTTTTGGATGTGATATATAAATATGTTGCATTTTAAATTTTTTTTTAAATCTGAAGCAAAAAAAAAAAAAAGACTTTTAATGTATTTTAAGTGTATTTCACATCCAAAAGGAGACAAAATGTAAAATTTGAAGTGATCACTTTTCTGTTTCAATCTATACTGTTATGTTCACATGTTGTCTTTTCTATGTTGTTGAATCTCTTACGTCTATCCATCCATCTTTTCTTTCACTCCCGTTGCATCTTGTAGGAAAAAGAAGGGAAGGTATGTCACTTCTGTCTGCATCTCAATTTCATCCTTTCTTTTCGTGTTTTTTTTTCCCCAGTAGGAAAAAAAAGGATATATTAAGTGATTTTTTTTCACAGAAGTTGAGATATTATCAACAAAAATGTAAAGTTGATTAATTAAAATAAACAAAAACTTTATTTTCATCAGTTTGGCCCAAATCTTCCATGTAAACTTGCACAAAAGTTATCACTCATTATCTTAAAGCTTTTCAATTGTGTCATTGCATTGAAAATAGCTTCTGCTTGTGTGTGAGATACATTTTTTTTCTTAAGGTTTTAACATTTAGAACATGTCTTGCTCGAAAGTGAAACTTGTGTTTTTCTGTCATTAAAAATGGAGCATTTGAGAAATCTCTCTGGGTGCAAATTTAAATTAATTCAATAAATGTTACTTCTGAGCTAGAGGGGTTTCAGAAACTGTATTTTCACACACTAATAAATAAGAACTGTTATGAATATTTATGTGTTTTGACTTCTCATGCATATGCTGACATACATCTGTTCTTTCTGTAATGTGAAGTGTTCAACTGGCTTTAGTTAATACTTTCATTTTCGTTTCCTCAGAGTGATGGTGGGGAAGAAAACGACTCGGACAGCTTGATGCACAGCATGGACCCTCAGCTGGAGCGGCAGGTGGAGACCATCCGTAACCTGGTAGACTCCTACATGGCCATCGTGAACAAGACGGTGCGGGACCTGATGCCAAAGACCATCATGCACCTCATGATCAACAACGTAAGTCTCCTTTTTTATATCACTGCTTCAGTCATCATAGAAAAATTTTTGTAAGTGTCAGGAAACGTCAGGAAATATTTATTAACGCCTTCAGGCGTCCTGATGTGCAGCTGTGAGATTAGCGTAATAAACTCAGTCTAAAATAAACTTTTTTTATTATGTGGTTGAGATTTTATTAAATAAAGAGATAATACAGCATTTATTTGTAGTTTTCGGACAAAAGCGATGTTTTATCTTAATAAATTAGATTGAAGATGAACATCGATATGGCAGCTGCAGCTGCAGGGCAAAAGATCTGCTGTTGTGGGCGGAGCCTAACAGAGCTGTCTGCTATAAGATGTCCAAAAACGAGGAAACCGATGAATAGTATATTTTGAGATGGGGACCGCCATTAATTTTCGATAACAACGAATACCGGCGTTGTCTAAAATTCCAGAAACTCCGCAGTTCACCGCGAAAGTCCCGCCCACCGCTGTTACAAGAGGCGAGTAGTTCAGAGTTGATAGACACTCCTCCACTTGTGAACAGATTCCAGCCGAGCCGACCTGAAATCCAGCTGGATCAAGCTTCTCCCCCAAATTTTTCACACCATAAGAAAAAATTAAGAGAAAAAAGAAAAAATAAATAAATAAATAAAATAAAAATAATAAGTGGTTGGCAAATACTATAATTGAAATAAGAAAAAATTAATCGCAATCATCGCGATTAATTTTTTAACCGATTCCTGCCCCAATATAAAACATATTTTCTCAACACTAACTCTCTGTATGTGTCTGCAGACCAAGGACTTCATTAATGCGGAGCTGCTGGCACAGCTGTACTCCTGTGGAGACCAAAACTCCTTGATGGAGGAGTCTCAGGAGCAGGCGCAGCACCGTGACGAGATGCTGCGGATGTACCACGCCCTGCGTGAGGCCCTCCTGATCATCGGGGACATCAGCACAACCACCGTCAGCACGGCCAACCCCCCACCGGTGGATGACTCCTGGCTGCAGGTGCAGCGGGGGAGTCCCGGGGGAAGGTACGCGACATCAAGAACTATAGTTTAAAGGATGCAAAACATTTAATCAAACAAATGACTAATTCTTTTCCGATTTTATGTTCACATTTTTACTGGTTTCAGTCAAGATCTCAATGATAACTGGTTGAAAAACCCTCCAATTCCTTCTTGTTTCCTTCAGATCTCCAGCAACTAGTCCCACTCCCAACCGAAGGGCTCCACCGGGACCTCCAGCTCGTCCCGGCTCCCGCGGCCCGCCGCCCGGGCCTCCTCCTGCAGGAGGTCCTCCTGTTCCATCTCGCCCCGGACCTTCTCTGGACCACGCCGGGCCACCACCCACCGTGCCATCCCGCCCGAACCGCGCACCCCCGAGCGTGCCGAGGTGAGAAAACCGTCAAGAGGACTTTTCACCCCCTCCTAACACTAGACACTCTGAGGAGGATGTGATTCAAACAAATGATACTTAATGGCATTTTGATGTTAGGGGGATGTGAAGACACTTGGATGAGTGAAAAAGAAAGAGGTAAATTAAACGAACAAGCGCTGATTGTGATAGAAAATAGATTAGTGGAGAAACAAAAAGCTAGCAACCCCACAATAGATGCATTCATTCATCATCATTTCCCCTGTTTCATTAGGGATTCTTTGAGGTAACAACTAACTTTTGAACTTTCTGCAGAGAACCACAGAACATCAAAAATACTTTCTTCCATCACATCCACCTGCTTCTGCTCCTCATAGATCTGTCTGTCTGTCTTTTCCTAATCCTCACTAGCAGCTTGCTTCTTTTAATAACACTAACATCGTCTTGTTTTCAATTTTAAGTTAGTTAGTCAAAAAACGTTCCTCCAAGACATGAAAACGAATATTTATAAGACAAAATAAGCTTCAAAGAGAGCTGAGCAGACTCAATGTTGGTTAGTAATTATCTCTGTAACCTCCTTTTTGCCCCATCACCTCTTTGAAGCTTCCACAAACATGTTCCTCCTGCAGAATCACTGTCACTCACCAGTGAGGACGTCCTGGTATGCTGGGAGCTGTTTCTCTCCACTGAATGAAATTTCCCCACTTTTCCTTTCAGAGGTCTGCTTGGAGTTTGTGGACTTGATGCAGTGCTATAATTACACAGGTTAAACAAGAACTAGGGTCAGTTTATATTCAGCACCCATGCAAGGATGTGACAGAGCTTCATCCGTGATCTTTGACAGAGCATGTTCCTCCAAACCACACGAGAACATGCAGTTCCTTCATCAGTTAAAACACTTTAAAACAAGCTAATAAATTAAAAAAAAGGAAAACTAATAATGGAACGCATTGATTTTTTTTTGGTAAAATTTCTTAAAATAAGTTGTGATGTCCTGCATGTGAAATATTGAGATTAGCTATAAATACTCATATTCAGGTGTATTACTCTGGTAATGAAATATTGTGTCTTAAAATAAGCATTTTTTTGCTCAAAAAATACTTTCAAAAAAATCACTTTCTAATGCAAAAAATATCATATTTTGAGCAGTTACATTTTTTTTCATTTAACCTTTATTTATCCAGGAATGACAGATTAAGAAAAATAATCTTATTTTTAACTGTAATCTAGAAAAAGGCAAGAGTCACAGGAGAAACAGAACAAAAATCAGTAACGCAATCATTTAATTAATAAAATTATCCAAATCATAATACTGGGTCACAGCAACATTTTTCTTTAAAATGATCATTAAGATTCATTTAAAAAACTGAAATAAAAGTGTCAATTCTTATGTTTTTTGTAAATTACATACACTGTAAAAAATGACCTTGTAAAAATAATTACTCCATGGGCAGATTTTCTATACATAAGCATAAAAATATATCTGCCAATAAGGGAAAGAAAATGGTCTTGCAGAGAATTCTTATTTTAAGAAAAATATTATAGACACTGAGAGACGTTTTATCTAACTTAGATGATGTTGTTATTGATGTGCAAGACAGAAAATATGACAATTTTTCGTGAAATAAGGGTGTTTTGCCTTCCTTGGAATTTGGTTTTTGCAGTGGATGGGATGTGTCTTGTCCATGTGGACTCTCCTTGAAGTAAACAACAACTGATTTGGATTTGTTTTTCCTGAATGTGTCCGTTCCAGCCGGAGACCCCCGCCCTCTCCAACCCACTAAACCTAGGAGCTCCTTCCTCCTCCTCTCCTCCTTCCTCCTCCTCCTGACGAACGGCCCAAAGACCACCTCCCCGTTGCCTTCTGCCTCACCTGAACCACGCCTCTCCTGCTCCCGTCTCACCTGTAGAAACTCTTCTTTTTCTCACCCACGCTGAATACTTGAACCCCATTTGCACGACCTGGAAACACAACTTACTCTCCAATTTAGACTGTTATAGGAGGCCAAGGGGTTACTGAATAAACATTTATAGAATATAGATGCAAAAACAACACAGGTGTTTGTCTTTTTAAACCAAGCAGGGTAAACTTTCACATATTTAGCATGATGATATAATATTTTAAAGAAGTATTCTCCCATTTTTTTTCATTTTTGAAGTTATTTAGGGAAACACTTTGCCTAAAAACAAAAGTTTGTGTCATGCTGCATTGCTTCTTATGCAGAATAATTCAGTTTTTTTTTCTTTTTTTTGCTGTGCAGCATTAAAATTAACAGATGCAAACCTCATGTGACATATTTCCTCAAAGGAAGTGATGGAAATCTAAGATGAAGTGAAAATGCGCTGTCATGAAATTACAGGTTTTTATTTTTGTTTTATGTTTTTGTTAGGAATTGCACTCCTGAATCAAAGCTAATTTTCCCAATTTTTTGCAGAAAAAACAATAAATTACTTCTTGTTTGACGAAAAACTCAGAAGGAGCTTTTATTTTGTAGCATTAACATTTTTTTTGTATTTTAAAGTTTAAAATCATATTTCCATTGCAGTGTTTCTCCAGTTTTTTGTCGGTTTTCTTTTCTTATGTGAATAGAATATACAATGTCACAGAATGACAACAAATACACGGATTGAATTGTCATAACCTTCAGAAACTTAGTACCTCTTAAATTTTTTTGTCTAAAACTCATGTTACAGTTTTTCTCCAAGCTTTTCTCAAAACCTATGCAAAAAAATTAATGAGAAATAGCTAAAAAATGATGCCTCTTTTCCCTTATTTTCCTTCTCTCTTGTTCAGGGAACACTATTTACTACTTAAATATAATAGAATGTACAAAATGTTCTTTGGTTACGTCCAAACATGCAGGAATCAAGAATATTAACACTTGAAAGGACAGAACTTTGACTCCTAGATTGCAATGAAAGGCTGTTAGGAATTAGAGGGACTCAGGTGCCTAAAGGGGAACTCATGGCCTTGTGACCTTTCAGTCAAGGTCGATGACATTATGCATAAGAGGTTTTTGATATTCAGAACAGTTGATGATCTGCTGCTTTCTTTTTCCTCCCTTCTTTTGTTCTTTTCTTCCTCCTCTCAGTGGTCATGGGGGTGAGTGAGAGCCTGCAGTCTATGCATTGAACTAGCTTCTGTTTCTCCTTCACATCGCTGAGTCAAACCTGTCTTTTTTTTGTATGTAACCACTGATCTCGTCGTGATTGATTGTACTTTGTTTCCATTGCACTTATAAAAAAACAAAGACCTTTGTATTGTAACTGAGTCATTTTGAAGATATCCACTCCTTGTGCATCTTTGTGCCCCATAAACACAGCAAAGCATATTGTGCAACCTTTCAGTTAGTTTACATATCTTTATGTGATCTTATGTATGTGTATGGTGCATCCTATCAGACTTGTAATCCCAATGTTTAGAAAGTTTAGTCTCCGCTGTGTGAAACAGCTCAATACTTAAATTATTACAAATATGTGTATGAAATACTGAATACAAAAATAAATAAAGATGTGAACACTGGCAGATTATTATTTTGATTTCCTTTCAAAATGATGCATTATCATATCAACACATTAGAACCGTGAGTGTGCCGTAAAAATCTGTGATTTTTCCTTTGTCACCAGACCGTCATTAAGCAGGATCAGGAAAAGGAAACAGGAGTGAGTATATGTTGCACCACAAGAGGGCGCCAAAGCACATTCAGATTTCTGGAGGAATCTAGTGACATCCTCATCAACTATTCTTATTAAAGCAGTATTGGTACTTGATCAGAAAACAATAAGAGCAATTCCGCTCTTTAACTTAACTGGGGAGGAAAAAAAAAAAAAAACAAGTATTCATATTGGAAAAGTTGAATGTCTCCCTTCATATTACATTAGATATGTTTAGCCAGAGATGGATTGAAGTAAAATAATATTTATATATATGTTTTTCGAGGTTCTTTAATGAATAACCTAATACACATTATGTCTTAAGATCAAAGCTCAGTGAAGATCTATTATTTTTTTCTCCTTTTCTATTGCTAAACATCCCATGTTTGTGGTTTTGTTTGAATCATCAAACCTTAATAAAAAAAATGAAAATGTATACATAAAAATAATGCAAAAGCACAACATAAAAGCAAGAAATAAAAAAATGCCAAGCAGAGACTGACTAACGTCCTTAATATAAATTATTTCTAAATTTCCAACTGTTTAAGAGTCATTATAGAACAAATTAATTCAGTTTCCTTTATTTAAAATGTATTTGCATATGAAAATGCCACAAATAACACAGACACCAAGATGCTCAATCAGTTTTATTCAGGAGAATCAAGAGAAAATATTACTCAAGAAAAAAAATAAAAATAAAAATCAAAGAGCTCCCGTCAGAAGCAGCATTCAAAAATATTTAACCAGGTCTCTTAATGATCCTTCATTCCCATCCTACTCTTTTCTAGTTTACAATAAAACTGATTAGTTTCAGTACTAACTTATTCCAAATAAATATTTTCTTTTTTTTTTCCATCTTTGTATTAAATCACACCAGTCAGTAACAGCCAACACCCCAACCCTGTACTAACACTCACTCACTCACACAGGCAGAGCAGCGCCCCCCCAAACACACACCAGGCATAATGAATGTACAATATATTACACTGTTACAGTATATACACCACTGCTGTTACATCAAGGACAATAAATGCTTCCACTGCTTTACATGTTAAGCAGACGATTATCCAAAAAAATCCCCATTTTTGTATTTCACAAACTCCAAAAGGATTTTTACATCTTTGACCGCTAAACCCCCAAATAAAGTAAACAATTGAGAAAAAAAAAGAAAGATAGATCAACTGTGGCATGTTAAAAGCTGAAACCAGACAGAACAAGGATGTGGAGGATTCTAGTGGAAAAAATGATAACATATGTTCTGGTCATTGTCATCATTTTTATCCAACTTCTGCTCTCTGAATGATAATCATAATAACACTATTTACTATGTAAAGACCATACAGTTCAGAAACAGATTAGTAAATGAAATGGTATTTGCTCCTAATTACTAAAGGAATCAATTATTTTTCTAGGCAAACATCTTCAGTTCTGCTTCATAATGCCCCAAAGAACTTCTCTTGACCTTCAGTTTCATAAAGAAGTGTGCTAAAACCAGACTCGTTCCTTCTTATCAAAGCTTTGGAGGAAACCAGAAAAAATATGTTCTTTCCCTACTTGCACATCGTTCCCATCCTCAGAGCAGCACAAACACACTGAGAGGTTCACTGGGATCCTCAGCTTCAGCAGCAAGCTTCATAGGAACCCCTTTTTACTCCTTCTTTAAAGGTTAGAGCATCAAAACATCGAAGTCCAAATGAGGAGCAGACCCAATCCCACAGTCCAGTTGTCATAAAGGTGCATTAAAACATCTCGGATATGTTCAACTACAAGTAAACCAACAGTATAGGTCAAGGATTACATTTATAGTGTTGTTATTCAGGATTTTTCTATACTATAGGTCAAAGCAGACTTAAATATTTCAAATTTCCAACTTCTTTGTATCTCAAATGCAACCAGTTTTTGAAGGTTAAGGATTTTCTTAAAGAGAACAAGGATGCTTAAAAAAAAAGATGTGAGCAAAGAGAAAATATTAGTCAGGAACCCTAATTTCTTTATTTTTGTCCTTTTATTTCTTTCTGATCTGGAGTTCATCCAGAACGCACTGGGACCCCTGATTTATGTGCATAGAAGTTCAGATGATGATAATTCTTACAAAAAAAATTTAGTTTAATCCTATGAAACGTGTCAAGATGGACAGATTCTACCAAATGAAATGTGGGGAGGGGAAAGGGACAGGAATGTGTAGAGTAGGAAAAGCTGATCTAACATTTCTGGACACTGCACAGCAACTCAAACTGTAATTTTTATTAAAAAAAAAAAAAAAAGATCCTTAACTTGACTTGAACGACGTCATGAGGTCCTGACGTCAATACTAGTTGTATAAACCATGTTTTCATGGTTTTCTCAGTCTACTGATGATTTATTTATACTATCTTTCTTGATCACTATGCATGCACGACTAGGAATCGTCTTCAGTGTTGGACAACAAAAGGTAGTTTCTATGAACAGTACCAGTCCTGAATGCCTCCTTTACCTTCTTGAAACTGGAACAGCCTCTGAAGCTCAAACGCTTCTTTTATTTTGACTTTATCTTCCACCTTTCTGCCTTTATTTCTCAACTAGAATAAATAAATGGCCACCCAAACCCGACATCCTCTCTCTGCACTTTTCTCCAACCTCCTCAGGCTCACATACTTTAAATATTAGAGTTATTACATTCAAGAGAGGTGCTTTTTTTGGCATGTGTACAGTGAATCTGAACGGAGACTTTCACTTCAACACAATTGTACAAAAGCTGCTTCTTTTAGAGAGCTATAATAATACGGTAAAAGAGGGAGAGGGGCAAAATACATGACCCCCTTCTTATTGCACATATGTGTGAGGCGGGCGAGGAAGAGATTCAAAATTGACGTGAGGAGAGGGATCCGAACGCATGTGGAAATAGCGATCATCTTCTCCCCACGACAAACAAAAAAACAATATAAAAAGTTAATTTGGATATCAGTCTCTCACGCACACACACACAAGAAAAGGACGGTGCATTTTGAGAAATATGTCCACAGTCTTTTTCTCCAACTGTTTTTCATGAGTGAAGGGTTTGTGCTGCCCCCTAGAGGGCATAATTGTTAACACACCCTATTGGAAAAAAATCCTAAATTTGGGAAATATGTGTCCTGAGCCATATTACATAGCAGGGAAATATGATCGCTGATGTGATAGTGACTGTGTAATTGTATGTGTTAAAGGTTGAACGCTTGAACGCCATACGGAAAAGCTGAGTCCTGTCAAACGATCCTGTTTTTTCATTTTAATCAAGCCTCTTTCACAGTAACTATTGCTGATGATATTTACAAGAATGCTCTCAACAACACTTTTACTGAAAACTTCAGCATCACAGCAATCAGAGGGAACTGTATTCATATCAGTGGAGAGTTAAACAACAAAAGGGAAATGAAAGGGTATTTTTGTGTTTGTGGATGTGTGTGTTGTCATAGAAACAAACAAAAGTGTAGCCAAGTCCTTTCACGATGAAAATGAGGCAACGGGCTAAATAAATGGATTCCATGGCCAGAGATACCAGGACTGTGTGGACACCCACACGCCAAATGATTTTCAGAGTGTTATCAATGAGCTCCAAATGAAGTAAACTGCAGTGTTTTTTATTTTCCCAAATTTAAAGACGTGTGGACGTTTCTCTCATGCTCGCACTCAGGCACACTCACACCACCAGTATCTTGACTTCGTCCTGTTCGTCGGGTCGATAAAAGAACGGGATGCAGGGGTTCTCTCCGAGGAATGGGGGGGATCTGGGAGCGCCCTGGGGGTTCTGGATCTCGTGGAGGAGTTGCATGATTTGCTGGGCTGTACCGTCCTCTTTGGGCACCAGGGGCTTGGGCTCAGTCTGAACAGACCCAGGAGACGGGGTGTGGAATGAGGAGGCTTCAAAACCTGATGAGGGCTCAGAAGAAGGGACGGCCTCCATGGCTTCTACAGAGAGCAAAACGAAAGGAGTAATTATTGAGCTCTAGTATAAAGAAAAACCTTTTATAAAGTAATCTTTGTCATATGTTAGCATGGCAACTTTATTGGCAATATAATACTTATCGAAATATATATCCAAAGTTTGTATCAG
>NC_050523.1:11920882-11922027 GCF_002922805.2 Oryzias melastigma | reverse complement strand
TGGCTTCTACAGAGAGCAAAACGAAAGGAGTAATTATTGAGCTTTAGTACAAAGAAAAACCTTTTATAAAGTAATCCTTCTCATATGTTAGCAAGGCAACTTTATTGGCAATATAATACTTATCGAAATATATATCCAAAGTTTGTATCAGAACAAATTTTCACAATTAATTTTCCCTACACCACTAGCAGAAACTTGTTAACGGTGTTAAAATCTTCATTGTTCTCTGTAGAGAAACCCCTTCTCTCACAGAGGCGTGTCTTTTTGCCATTTACCTGCTCCACTGAGTTCTGTGTGTGTGTGTTGATGCTCTGAAAGTGTGTGATCCTCTCCGACAGGCAGCAGGTCGGGGTTCACCGTTCCCCCGCCTGCTGCCGCTCCAGTGTAGCGGTTGTACCACTCGTTCCTCTCAGCCACCAGCCTCATCACCAGGTTCTGCAGCTCTGCCAGCTTTGCCTAATAAATAGTCGACACACAGGAACAGCACATCAGCTTTAAAAATGATACTTTCATTTTTATTTGTTGGATTGCACCAATTCTTTTAAAACCAAATAAATTTGATGGGCTTGTGTTATTGCAACCATTGCAAATGTATGGATATCAATTCAATTTGGCAAAAACAATGATATCTGGCTGTATTGATGAATTTAGAAGAAAATTTAATAAATGCGGATGAATCTTCCTTGTTTAAAAGTGAGCCACTCAAATGTTTATACAACAGACCTTCATCTCCTCCTTGTCCTGGGCGAGCATGCTGATGTACTGCTCCTTCTCCTGATGCTTCTGCTTCATGATGGCTCTCTGACTCTGGTAAAGGGCAATGTACTCTCCTGAAAAGAAAAAAATGTTTTATCTGTGTTTTTAGAAATGAAAAAGAAATCAACATTCAGAACAGTAGCTACCTATAGTGTCTGTCTCTCCAGATAACTGGATGCAGCGGTGCTCCAGCTCTTCCACCCGCTCCTTCAGGTCGGCTTTCTCCTGCATGAGCGACGTAAACCGCTGCTGGAGTTTCTCCATCGCAGTTTGCAGGGCCTGGTGTATTTCTACCGGCACTCCCCCTGATCAAGTTGTAGCAAAGAGTATTTTTAGGCTTCACACTTCTATTGTCATTAAATCCTCTTTTTTGTTAGTTTTTTCCTCTG
>NC_050523.1:11911520-11920778 GCF_002922805.2 Oryzias melastigma | reverse complement strand
AGTTTGCAGGGCCTGGTGTATTTCTACCGGCACTCCTTCTGATCAAGTTGTAGCAAAGAGTATTTTTAGGTTTCACACTTCTATTGTCATTAAATCCTCTTTTTTGCTTGTTTTTTCCTCTGACCTGAATGCTCATGTGTGTGCTCACAGTCACCATCCTGGCTGCTGCTGTGCTCATGATTATGAGCGGCACTGTGGCTGTGATGCTGCTGCTCCAGTCTGACAGCTACAGCGGCCTGTTGTCTGGCTGCCATGTGGAGTCTGTGCTCCTCTTCCAGCTGCCTCCTCGTCTCATCCCTCTCTGCTTTCAACTGCGCCAAAGCACCATGGATAAAATCCTCCTGAAAAATGAGATCAGAAAACTGAAGCCTTGACATGTCATGCAAAGTTATTCTCAAACTATTCAATTGTTTAATCTGTAAACAGAAAAAAAAGTGGTTTTAAAGAAAAATGTATGACGTATATATTCATATCAGACTCTTTACCATCTCTTTTCGGCTTTCAAAGTCTTCTGGGATAATTATGGAGGGTGATTCTTCTGGACTCTCTTGCAACGACTGACTTTCGATTCCATCCCCTAAAAGGTGAACCATAGAGAAAGGGGATATTTAAACATGTCCCTTTGCAATTATGGCATTAAAGTGAATCATGGGGACAGGGAATTGTTGCATCTAAAAAATAAATCCCTATAATTAGCATAGCAAGTAACTACTATACTAATAATAGGGATTTATTATTTAGACTTTAAAGAAAATTTTAAAAAATGTTTTTCCAAATTTGTTGGTTTTTGTTTTGTAATACGCAAATCATATATCAACTAGGAACAAAACTGTGACCCAAAAATTTTGTTTTTAACCAAATCATGGGGAAAGTAAATTGTTGCGTCCCTAAAGAGTAGTGCTATTTAGATTGCTTGTACAAAATAAAAATCCTGAAGGTAATTTTATCTGAAAAATACTGAGACTGAAAATGACAGTGAAGCACATTTATGGCAATAGTAATCTATTTACCGCTATCTATGAGCTCCATTCTCAGACAGTGAAAGTGAAACACATATATAGGGGTAAAAAAAAGAAAGTACGATCACAGCCCTGATGGGGGAGTCTTACCCTGGTCTCTGGATGATGATGACATGAGAGCTGAGCTGTTGAGAAGCTCCATCACCTCAGCCTTCAGCTGCTCGTTGTCCCTGACTAACTTTTCCAAATGCTCCTGTATTTAAAACAAACAAATGTGAGTTAAACAGTTTTTTGGCCTCACATGCTCGTAACCCACTAGTGAAACGTACCTGTGCTTGCTTGAGCTGATTGTGACTGATCTCCAGCTGCGTGCGCCCGTGGCTTTCGTCATGCTGCAGCCGGTCCAGGAGCTGGCACTGCTGTAGATACTGTTTGTGGAGCTGCTCCCGCTCGGAGACCAGCGTCTGGTAGGCAGCAGAGTACTGCTGCAGGTGGGCCACCACCTGGTCCCTCTGCTCCACCACGCCTTGGACCTCCTGACATTTCAGCTCCAGCTGAAAGACAAATGAGTGTTATTAATAAGTACTGATGCATTAGGCAGATCCCTTTATGAAACTGCATACAACCCATCGGCGGTCTTTGTTCTGTACCTGCTCCTTCACATTGTGCAGTTCCTCCTGCAGCTCTCCCATTCTGCGGGCTAGCTCCTTCTTTACGTGATGTTCTGACTGGATGGCAGTGGTGAGCTCCATGTTCTCATTTGTCTAGAAATGTCACAGAAACAAAACAAGATTTAGTTTGACAAACATCCTGGAGCTCTCTGACATCCCACAACAAACCAAAACTTATATTTTATATTTTTTTCTTAAATGTAGATGCAGAAAGACACATTTTGAGGAAATACATATTTTTAAACTATACGGCATTTCTGTGATTCCTTAAAAATAAACAGCAACGTCCTGTTTACCAATTTGACAAATCCATTCTGCAGTTCAGCCAGCTGATCCTTCAGAGTGCGGTTCTGGGTGAGAGCGCGGCTGATGGTGGCTTTGTCCGACTGCACATCCTCCAACATGCGTCGGCGGTCCTCCTCCTCGTGGGCTTGGCTCTCAACCTGCCGCTCCAGCTCCCCCAGACGCGCCTCCTGCTCGGCACACAGGCGACTCAGCTGCTCGTTATCTCGCAGCTAAAAGGGAAAAACACCACAAAAAGTTATGTCAGGGAAAGTTAAACAATCATGACTCACGAAAGCAGATTGTACCTGTGCCTGGTACTGTGCAGCAAACGCTTCTTTCTCTTCTTGTAAGCTGCTGAGGGCCTCCTGCAGAGCCGCCTCCTGCTCAGACGGTCCGGAGGTCTGAGGCTCTGCATGATCTCGAGTTTCCTTCTCTGCAGATAATAAAGCTACAACAGAAGGATGACCTTTATCAAATTTAGCAGGAAACAACAGACTAAAGTAGCTGAGTGCGGTATTTGTACATCCTTGAAAAACATTCTTCCACGAGTGAACAGTCTGTTTGCTTTGTGGGTGTAAACTAGTCTGCTCCTTTCCTTACAGACAATTTACTCCTTGTGTGCCTTAAAGTTATAAGTTCACACCAGGAAGCTGTGAAAGTAAATGTGCACGGCTCACCTGCAGCATTTTTCAGCTCAGCAACGCTGGCCTCCAGCTCTTGCACTCGGTTAATGTTTCTATCCCTCTCCTCTGCCACCAAAGTCACCTTCAGATAAAGAGAGAAAAACATTTATTCCACACGAACAGCAGCTCAAGAGAAATCCACAAAAATGTCAGCGGCTCTGGACCTGTGTTAGCAGCTGCTCTGTTTTGTCCTTCCATACGAGACCCTCCTTCTGGATCTGCTCGGCATAACAGTCTCTCTCCGTCTTCAGCTGGGAGACGGACTCCATCAGCTACAGCAAGAGAAATTGTGTTACATAAACAGGATCAGAATCTGCAGTTTGGACAAAATATTTCCTCATAGTGTCACCGACGTGCTAACAGACCTGGTGATTTAGAACCTCCAGCTGCTGCTTCTCTTCCAGCAGTAAATTAACTTGTTGGTTTGCAATAGTGGGATCTGACTGGTTTGAACACTAAAAAGAAATCAAAACGTGCTTTGATTGAAATACAAAAGAAGACATACATATAAATGCTAATGCACTATTTTTCCAAGAAACTACAGATGAAACCAAAAGAAATCCAGCATAAACATCATTTTTAGTTTACACAATCTGACGATGTGGACTCACCTGTTGCAGCATGAGATCAGAAATCTCCAGCCTCTTGCGAAGGTCTTCCACCTCCAGCTTCATTGCACAGTTTTCCTGTCCGCTCAACTTCAGTTGCTCTGACAGCTCTGAGCTCTGCTGCTTTGACTCTTCACTCAAGTTGCTGAAAACATATAAACAGGCTAAATACCAGGAATTGAATCATACCATAGTCAGCCTGATACACCTGCTCCATGACAAATTCTAAATAATCGTAACTTTGTGTTAAAGTTAAATCTTTGAACTGCACATATTACAGTGCAATTACTTACTTTAATCTTAAAACTTCAAGTCGGAGGCTGTCCCTTTCCTTTTCCAGTTCTTTTTGGGACTGCAGATGAACATAAAAGCATGTAACTTAAGTAGAATTTAAAAAAGCATAAACAATAGCAAAAAATGTCATTTTTTTATATTAAATCGTAAAGTAGCTTTAATTGTAACACCTAAAAAGATAAAGGCATTTTTATGCACCATGTTTTAAGAAAAGTTGCCAAATCATTAAAACCATCTCTTAATGTAAGCATCCTGGAGCCTGGATGTTTTTAAAGCTTCAAAAACAACTAACTATTCTGGCTTAAAATCATATAAATGAAAGATTGTAAAGTAAAACTTTATGAACTGCTTTTGATTTTACAAGAACACATACTTATGTAGCCAGTGAGTGTAATCAATGACAAACACATCAGTGGTTCGTTACCTTTTCTAACTGCTTCTGCTGAGTGGAGACAGAAGAAAGGGTTCGCTCCAGCTCTGACACTCTCTGCTTCGTTCCCTGCAGACGGTTATTCAGCTCCTCTGCTTCAACTACACACATGCAAAAGCACAAAGTCAAACGACTGCTGCGTAATTAGGATCTCTGCAAATGTATGTTGAGAAGTGTGCACACACCTGTTTTTTGTCGTGCAGCCTGTTGTGTGTATTGTAGTGCCGTTTGCAGCTCCGATTTCTCAGATACTAGAATACCAATGGTCTGGATATGAACCTAAGGGAAAGTGCACAAGAGTTCACAGATAAATAGTAGCATGTGGTTTAACTACAAGCCCCTAATTAGATCACTAGTGGAATCAGATAAAGGTCATCAGAGAATCAATGGACTGTTTTTCTGACAAAGTTTACAAAGATTGAGTCTTCCAGACGTCAGTCGAAAGAGAGAGGGTGTGTTTGAATACCAATGCACAAAAACCTTTAGGAAATAATTTGTTTAAACTCTAGTGAAGTAGCAGGAATGCTAAAACTCCCATTCTAGACAAATGCAGGGTTTCTTTCTCTTAGGATAAAAAATAAAAAAGTACCTGTAACTGTTCCCGCATGGCTCCCTGCTCTTTAGAAAACCTCTGCTCAAATTCTTTTCGCTCCTGGAACAAAGTAAACATGATGAGCGGACAGCGCGGTAAATGTACAGCAGACTAGAAAATGAGAGAAATATTCAACCTTTTGAAGTTGATCTGTGAGTTCCTGAGTTTGTTGTGCCTGCCAGAGGAACAACATGAACATTTTAGAAATAAAAACAATTATTTTCTGCTAGAAAAAAAAGATATAAAATATCAAACATTTTGCGAGAAAATGCAACTATAAATATACCTATTAAGCATGCCAGAAAGGAAATAGCAAAACAAAGTTTGGTTAATTCTGCATTTATTTTTTTTTACTTTAATGTCTGTTTAGTTTCTGTTTGAGTAATTTATGGATAATTTTACATCAAGCAAACCATTCACTAGATGAAAGCTCAGGCCAAAACACACAGAAGTCTGTTTATGTCATGGAAAATTAAAAACTTTTAACACCAAAGTTTATTTCTCATGACAAAATAACTCAACTTAGGTTAAAATAAGACAAACAGCTGATAACACCAATTCATGCTCTGTTAATACATTCTGACTAAAATCGAGGTTAGAAAATAATTTTAAAGCACATAATGATTACATTTATAACACAATAATCTTGTGAAAGAATTGTAGAGCGCTGTCTTTTACATTTTGGTGAGAATGTGACAACAGCTCTAACAGGAATAAATTAAAAACTGCAACTGGTTCCATATCCTGTGACTAAAGAATCAAACCAAATTGTCACAAAATATAGAAGAAAAAAAATTGTGATATTTTTTTCCAAAAAGACAAAGTTTCTCAATCAGGAAAAATCCTTATGATGACAAAAACTGCATCTTCTTTGTGATCACTGGTTTTTCTTCTCTAAAATAGTCAACACAAGTCTGAAGGCCATAGAGATGTTCAGCCCTTTTTGCTCATTAGCAGTCATTTAGGAGCCGTGTCTGCTTCTATTTTCCCACATCCATACTCAGCCTTATTTTCTGTTTAATAACAAATCTGTTATTGGTCATCTGAGGTATTATTAACTGATAAATACAATCCTAAAGCATTTTGTTGAGTGTGAATTTATTCAGGTCAACTTGAGAAAAAGCTTTTTTTTCTTTAGAATATGGTTCTTTCAGGTGGCATGCATAACATAATGAGAAAGAAATAACTGTGAAAGGAAGGAGAGGGACACAGACACACAAACATGCAGAACAACGCAGCTTCTTACCAGCTGGTCTAGCTTGGTATTGAGCTGAGAGTTTGTTAGCTTGCTGGACTCCAGGGCAGCTGCAAGCTCCTGGTTCCGACTCTATCACGTGCACGCATGCATCAGGGGAAAAAGGGGAGGAAAACATAAAAAATAAATAAAAACAGATGGATAAAGTGCAGGAACAGAAGTCAAGGTAAGCACATGAAGGAGAAAGAATATTCAAACGTGAGTAAAAAACATGAGTGAAACGACAAATAATTTCACTGATGAGAAGTGACACAAACCATAAAAAATGAAAAAGTATTAAACTGATCATTTCTGTGAGGTATAAGACTCTTTGACTCTTTTTGCAGCATAATGTAAAGGACATAAATGCTTAAATTACACGACTCAAATAAATAAAGGGAACACCTAAACGACTCAATTTTACTCCAAGTCAATCACACCTGTGAAATCAAACTGTCCAATTAGGAAGCATCACTGATTGATCATCAATTTAAAATGATTTGGACCAAGTGGAATAGACAACAGGTGGAAATAATAGACGATCAACAAGACACCTCGTCTTCCCTTTCATTACGTTTTCTGGCTGATGTTTTGGTGACTTTGAATACCGACAATGATGTCACTCCATGACAATACAACGTCTAAAACCCATGCGACGTAGTGAAAAAAAAACTCTGCATCAAGACCACTACCACCTCCTTTGTGCAAGGAGGAAACCGGAGGAACACTGCCAGAGTCCTGTAAAATGACCTCCAGGTGTGAGAGGAGATCCTCCCGTAGGCCATCTGCTGTCTCATAGCATACCCCGGCTTTGTCATACAGGCACGTGGAGGCCACACCCACTACTGAGCCACATTTCGACTTGTTTCAAAGACATTATATTGAAGTTGGATCAGCCTGCAGTGTGTTTTTCCACTTTAATTTTGAGCAGGATTCCACATCCAGACGAGGCAAATACATTTAATTTCAATTAACAATTTTTGGACATGAAAGTATGTAAAGACTAAAGCATTAAAAATATACGTTTTATTAATTCAGGTATAAGATGTGTTTTTGTTGTGTTCCCTTTATTCTTCTGAGCAGTGCGTCAGTCATACTTGATTGAAACCCTTGAAACATTCTTTTTAATCATAAACTGATATATTTGTTGTGTTTTTGTTTATTTTAAAACTCTCCTCAAAAATATAATTCTTCAAAATAAATAAATAAATAAAACTACTTGTTCAGAGTTATTAAAATATTAGTATTAGAAGTTATTTTCATATCCTGTCTGAAGCTCTAGCTGTACTGTGATATAAACACGTCTCATAAAATGCTTTGATTTCTAACGCCCGTTTCCAACATGACAGACAGGAAATGAAAGATTCCTGCGTTACCTCCAGTTCCTTTTCACTGACAGAAGGTGCGCTCTCCCCGTTCACATACGCAGCAGATGACTGAAAAGAAACAAAGATGGCCAGATGTAAGCTCTCTGACTAAAAACTTTATTTACAAAACTTTAAAAGTTTGACATAAAATGTGACCCGAGACAGTCAAATATGTCTGAAACCTTGACATATTTAAGCACTTCTACTGAACACTGACACCATTTTTATAAAGAAGGAAGACTGAGAATGTAAAACCTGAGGTGCAATTGAGACAGAAAAAGTGTGCCATTTGGAGACAAACAGAATGAAGGGTGATACCTCAGAGAGCAGACCATTCAGTTGTTGTGAGAGCTGCCGCAGGCTCTCTGTGGAAGACAGCGGCCTGCAGGGTAATGCAGACAAAGCATTTAGTGCTAACCTCACTGTAGATATGCAAAAGCATGGCTTTCTTAGAAGGCCTATCAATATTTACATTTTTACAAATATAATTTTAATACTGTATAAACTTGTTTTATTGTTATATAGCATCAATGATTGGCAAAAATATGAAATTTGTTGTATGACTACACAAAAATGTACAAATACAAAGTAACAAACACCCACCTGTTTTCCTCCTTTAGACTCTCGTTGCCGTTGGTATCAGGATACTCCTACAGGCAGGACAAAAGCAAAGTAGAGACACACAAAGAATAAATACTGTAAGAGAACATGACTAACTGGATTTTTCCTGGAGCCCTTTACTAACTCTATACCATAAGTTTATGACTCACATAACAAAGTTAAGAGTTCAAAAAATACACTTTCCATTTTCTCAGCTAATCAACGGGTTGAATTGATAAGTTTATTTGAAATTAATAATATATATGGGTTTACTAAATGATCGATACTTGAACTGGTAACGTATAAATAACTCTAAATAGAAGTTAAGAACTTTATCATGTTAACTATGTAAAAAAGGTATTTTTTTTAAATAACGGGTTTGCTTCTTCCAACTCCCTTTCAAGCAAAACAATAAATACAAAAAAATAAAACATATATATATATATAAATTATTTTCTTTTTTGTTTATCATCCTGCTTTTTTTGTTTGTTTGTAATTGTGTGAAATAAACCAATTCCAATACTATTAGAGATATATCTGTTTTTCTATAGAAATGTGATCACAAACCTGTAGATAACATTGCTAGAGTTTAAGGAACAACTTCCTAAAGTTTATAAATAACCATTTGATTGCATGGTTTTAAAATATCTCTTCTGTTGAAACATTTTTTTTAATATTATTTAAAAGTACAAAATGATTCTGTTCTTCTTATTGTAAGTTCAAATAAATTGAAAAATCAAACAATCAATAACTACTGCACACATTCTTGCACGGACTTTGCTGTTGGACACATTTTTGCACACAAACAGGAAAAACGTGTCTAGAGGAGCAGAGCGGAGAAGTGGGAGCACATGATGGGTAACACACCTGCAGGTCAGTGATGTGACTGTCAGAGTTAGTAGCGGGGTTAGAAACAGCGGGGTTTAACACAGGAGCGCCATGCTCAGGCTCGCTGTTTGGCTCCTCCAAAAACTGGGGACCTGGCGACCTTGCAGGCTCTATGTCAGCAGACGTCTGAGACAAACACACAAAGAAAAATCCACACACTCACTAAAAGCTGCAACGATAAGCAATGTGAAGCAACACTATTCAAGCACTGCTTTAATATGATAGTAAACAAAGGGTTAATGTTTGAAACAGAGTATTTACCAGTGACAACGAAACATGAGGTGCATTGGTCATAATAGTTGTTAATTGTAAAGCAACTGTCAACACTAAAATCTATTCACTGTGTGAACTAATTATCTTGTCAATGAAGCTGTTTTGAAAAGATGTCAGTGCCAAAGCAGGTTTCTTTGGAATTTAATGGCAAGAAAAATGGAGCTGAGCAGGTTTTATTTTTAAATTCCTAAAGGCATTCTTTAAATTCAAATTGCACGAAACATGATAGAGCTATGCAAAACACAAAAAAGCTCAAAACCTATTTGTCCAGTCAAACCTGTAGGCGGAAAAGTCAGTAAAGTTAGGATTAAGTAAAAATAGTCAACGTGCCGGAAAAAAAAAAGGGAAACAAGGATGTTCAGGCGCCATTTTCT
>NC_050523.1:11911335-11911445 GCF_002922805.2 Oryzias melastigma | reverse complement strand
TTGTGCATGACCCGATTAGTCGACTAATCGGAAAAAATAATCGGTGATTAGTCGACTATTAAAATAATCGTTTGTGGCAGCCCTACTTACAGAAGAAAGAAAAACATGCA
>NC_050523.1:11880822-11910955 GCF_002922805.2 Oryzias melastigma | reverse complement strand
AAATTTTGATCAAATCTGTTATTCGAGAGATTGCAAAAAAAATGTCACCTTAAATTTTTCTCAAAATGCATATCTTACAGAAAGAAAAACATGCACAGTTCGCTCAGCAAATTATTGATATAGCTGCAAAAAGGGGAAGAGTCCACTTCACATGCATGTAAGTGTTGGGTTTATTGAGGTGTAAAAAAAATATACAACTCAATAGAATATCAAACACCAAAAAAGGAAAAAGAAAATGTCTCCTCTATTTACATCAGGAGTAGTAATAAATGAAAGGAGCAGAGCGGAAAGAGACAGATGCTCACCTGACAGTTGCCATTAGGTGAGAGGACTACTCCATTGCTTTGACTAAGAGCTTTCAGAAAACTGTCAAACTACAGGGAAAAGAGCAAAAGACAGAGAGATGTGGCAGAGCAAGGAACTATTATAGACGACGGGATAAAGAAAAAAAGGACAGAGAAGCAGGTACCACTATCTAATTAAGGAAGAAAGAGAGCTTAGCAAGTGTTCTTAAAATTACTGTCAGGTCAGCCACATAAATGTGATTTTAAATGAGGTACAGGTTTCCTAAATTGAACTTTTTATTTAGTTGCAGCAAAAAAAAAATGTAAAAAATGTTAATATGTAACCATGGTGACAAAGCAGAAAAGCCAATTAACCAATTGTGCAGCACAATCTGAACTAAAATGTGTTGTTTAAGGAGAATTTAGAGCTGTGCATAACTAAAAGTTCATTAACTGACCCTGATCCTATGCAAATCTACATATTTTTTTTTCATAATTTACTTTTTTTCGTTCTTTTTGCTGCTGGCTTGAAATAAACAAGTGTTTATCAGTTTGAGTGTTACTGGATTGCATTCTTTTTGTACATCAAGGTGAAAACTTTTTCAGACATCGCTAATCCTGGAGTCTGGCAATGACTGATTCCAGCTATATTTGATCTGTGTGTGTCCTTGGTGGTATTATAACACTTTACACCAAGTCTTGAGTACATACACAATATAGTTATACAACTAACCAAATATTATGCACTTAGAACACCTTTCACAAAGCAGCACAACTGAAGAAATAAATACATAAAACAGCTTCTAAAAGCAACACAGTTGTCAACACTTTAACTTGCAATCTAATAACCAAAAATAAGATAAGTATTTTTTAAAATCCCTTGTTTGAATAAACTATAAAACAGAAGAGTTTGACCACTGAATAAACCTAAATAAGATTTATTTCATAAACTTACTGTGTCAGGAGAGTCTCTGTCTGCAGACGTTGCATCAGTCTGGCCCTTCATTTTCCTTTTCTTCTTGGCCCCTGCTCCACCACCACCACCCTTTTCCCCTCCTCCAGGAGCAGGAGAGCTCTTCTGTTGAAACTCCTTCAGCTGGGAGACACATTTGTGAATGAAAACATGCAGATGAACAGCGATGCATAAACCATCAGAAAGCCAAATATTAAAATAATTAGATTTTGCCACAACTTTTGTCATTATAAAATAAGTGCAGTCTCAAAAGCAACAATACACATGTTGAATCTAGTTTAAATGTCTACCAAGTTCAGTGTCAACTCTGATCAAACCTTTCTAGAACGGTGTGATAGATCACAAGATCAGGTGCACAACCCGTCAAAGCATTGTTCAATTCAAACCAAAAGTGCAGCAGCTGCAAGAATGTTTTCCATATGTGTTCAGTTGAACAATGTCATTTTAATCTCATATGGGAGCTAGAAAAGATGCTTCTCAGAGTCCAGAGATTAGAATGAACATGATTCCATTTTGAGAATGATAGCACCCGTGAGCTCAGAAAGTAACCCAGACAGATATTATGGCAACTTGTACTCTTGACCTCCCTCTATGTTGATATTTTATGGAAATAATTTCTAAATATCACTACACAAAAACATTTATTTTGGAA
The DNA here is from genome assembly GCF_002922805.2 of Oryzias melastigma. Taxonomy (NCBI): domain Eukaryota; kingdom Metazoa; phylum Chordata; class Actinopteri; order Beloniformes; family Adrianichthyidae; genus Oryzias; species Oryzias melastigma. Next base: position 11,909,046 of record NC_050523.1, on the reverse strand, counting down.
GTAAAACCCTAAAAAAGCTGCATTTCTTCATAAAGATTTTTAAAAGTTGATAATGTGTATCAATACAGTCCAAAACAGCTAAATCTTCCCCAGTTCATTTAGTGAACCCTTCTTAAGGCTATAGCTGTTGTTTCTATCATCCGTCTGGGTTTCATAATGACTATAGGTCACCTGACAATGTGGAGGTTGTGCGCCAGGCGCCAACCGTCTTCCTAACTTTGAAATTGCCCTTTGTGAATTACTGTACAGCATTCCCTCCCAACTGAGCAAACCACGCAGCTCTGTGATGGATTTTCTACATAAGATGGAGCCTAAAGTAGACTGAAATGCCTCTGGTTCATCATAATCAGCCTTTATAGATATTTTGTTATTTAAGCAGCAGAAAAAACTGAACCCATATGACAAAAAAAGATCATTAAAATTTGTCACATACTTTAGTTCTTTTTTTGATTTGGAAGTAAAATTTCTGGGGGAAATGAAGATATTATACTTGTATTTTTTGTTTGCTTGTTATCTAATTAATCTCTGCTTTAAACGAAAAAAAAAAAAAACTTTGAGCAAATAGCAGAATTTTTAATAGCAGGGTATTGTAGACTTGTGCAACTACATATAATCTTTCTGTAGATTTTGCACTAATATTACATGTTACTGCTGCTAATTTCCTATAGTATATAAATCTTGCTGATCATTACAACTCTACTAGAATGCCTCTATGATCACAACTATCTGTCAAATGTCTACAGAAATACATTAACACTAGGAGAAAACCAAAAGATACTCCTCCCAGTCTTGGTCAATACCTCAAATATCTCAACATCACGATTGAGAAATAAGAATACAAACATTTAACCACAAAATGATGGTAGATTCTATGCTTCAAAACTAAACCAACACAGGGGGCTGCTTGATAACCCTAAGTTAAAAATATTTAAGGCCTATTTTTCTGGTGATAAAAGATAAATTAGAAATATATATCCAAAATTTAGATGCAAAGGATTGTTAAAATTGAATTTTAAAATATACATTTTCAAATGAATAAATCTTTTTTTAAGCTAAAATTGATGAAATCTTGTGTTTTTAAATTGCAGTGTAGTCCCAAAATGAACTCACGGCAGATTATTTTAATTTAACAAAAGCAGAAAATATATAAATTTCAAAATAAAATATTGAAAAGTAATTTGAAATGTTTGATGCTAACATTCGCAATCTGCCGTTTAGCTATAGTAAATTCCAGCATGTGCTGTTTAAATGCTGTCATATAGCAGCTGATGCTAATTTGTTTACGTGCTAAAAGATGTTTCCTTGACTTAGAAGTTGTAAAGAATCGCTTATTTGTCGTCTGGACCGAGATGTTGGCCACTCGTGACCAAAAGCTACCATTTCACAGCTGATGGGACACATTTTCTGCCTGGCAGGAAGGAAAAGAGGGGTGTCAGCTGTCAAAACAGACCGGGTCATCCCATTCAGCTAACTGCACTACAATGCTACTTTGCTAGCTTAAAAATGAGAATTAGTAACACGTCGTCGTTAGGTTACAAACATTTTACGTAAGAACGGGGGAAACTATCTAGATTTCTGTGATTTGGGGTACACTTTGACACGCAGTGAACTATTCTATAGGTGGGTAGCCACTTTGCTAATGTCAACTTGCCACAGAGTTAGCATACAAGGCTTTCTGAAGGCTAAATAAAATGCTTGCTGGAAGACAAGTCAAACCGTTAGCTAAACACCGCAAGTTGAGCCAAACGCTTAGTAACTAAATGGCGTGAAATGCCGTGAAGGCCTCTCCGAACTAAGAATAGTCTACATAATCTGGGAAGGTTAATGCCATCAGTCGAGGCCCCAAAAGAAACACCGGGTTTCCCTGCACGATAAAGCTTTCAGCGTGAGCTCGAGAGGCGGTACGAGCGACAGCCCCTCGCTCGGTCGACGTGTAATGACAACACCCATACACCGCCAAGAAATGAAACAAAACACAAAGAAACAAGCGTGAACAGATTTTCCAACACCATAAGAAACCCTGGTTTCCCATCACAAGCATAACAGATCAGTTCTGAAACGCTTTACCTTCTTTTTAGCTGCAGCGAGTTTTATTTGCCTACTCTGGTCGGCCATCCTGCTACTCTGGTGAACAAACCGAACAAACCACGTCATCAGTCTTGTGCCTGGAGGCACCTCAGCCAGCAGGGGGCGCTAAGCTCCACCTGTGTGGATTGTTACAATTTCACTTATAAATATTCCCATTACAAAATAATTCTCTGCATTTTACTATAAATATAATTTCATAAATATGCTATAAATAAGAAAATTAAAAAATGCATTTATGCAATAAAAATAAATATATACAATACCAATTAATTTGAGAAATAAAATGACATTACAAAAAGAAATATATATCAGATTAACCAAGTGAAGTGATACTTTGTAGCTGCAACGCGTTAAAATACATAAAAAAATAATTAAAAAAGCATTGTGTATCTGAAAAATAAGCCAAAATTTTACAAAAAGAAAAAAAAATACAGGATTATGATTAGCATTTGATTACAAGCAAGTATGGAAATTCAGGTTTTGTGTTAAAAGTTCTCCCCATAGTTATGAACAAAAAAAAATATTGATGTATTTAATAGTATAGCGTGTTAAAAAAAGAAGATCTAAATGAAACCTATATTTTGCACACAAAGACCTAAAAAGAGTGTTGCATCCAATGGTTCCATCAAAGGCAGGGCTCCTCATTAACACCTACCAAACCACTAAATAGTGTTGAGATTTAAATTAACAGGTAAAAAAGGAAAATTTACATGTGTAGGATATATGCCAGATATCCTACACATCAACTTGTAGCCATCAAATCTTTGGATATTTGAATTTATTATTTATTAGAGAATTTATTCAAACATTTATGACACTCAGCAAAACGGGAATTGGTTTGTGTCATTCAGAATTGGCTATTGTTTCATTCATTCATTCATTCAGTCAGTCATTTTCAGAACAACACAGGATACTGTAAAGACTGATGGATCTTTGTAAAAGAAAATAAATCTCAACTTAGTTAAAGACAGAAAACCATAAAAGACAATGCAGCTGTGTATATGCACACACACCAACAAAAGAAAGTTAAAGATTGTGAAACAACACAAGGCTCAGTAACATTCAGGCACAGACTAAGATGTTAGAAGACAATATTTAAAGCCAGAACAGTTTGAATGAGATGACTAAATGAGATGAATTAAGTCAAGGCAATCATATTTGTTTTTTTTTTAGTTTGACTCATTGAAGTTCTGTTTAAACTAACTGAAACTTTGATAGTTAAAATTCAAGCTATGTTGTGAAGAACAAAAAATGTCATGGAATGGGACTAATTTTAATATTTAATATGTTTGCACTTCAGGTTAGTCAGTTCTGAGAACTTTCCTTTGGTCAGTAGCTTCAATAATCTTCCAGCCATAAAGTCTGGTGTTTAAAAAAGTAGAGTACCGATTGTAGTTATCTAGACAAAAAATTAACCAACGTCATACTGATGAAGTTATCTATTAATAACAAACAGGATATATAGGATATGAACAAGAGATTTAACATTACTGGTAATATTTTGATAAAAGCTCAAAATGAAGTGAATCATAGAAAGGAAATATTTTTTAAAAATGAGAAATACAAATTTAGGACGTCACATACGGTTATTCTTTCAAATTATATGCCTGTTAATAGAAAATGAAAGTTTTTTCATGTTCAGATTACAGACAGTGAGAGTATACAGGTTTCAACAGGAAACTGTATTTCCCACAGGAAACCTTAAGAAGATTCTCGCCACTGTATTACATATTTTACAAGATTCTGAGGCTTAGACTGCTACGTATCTCACCTATGGTTAATGTAAAGCAAATATTTAAAAATAACATACATTTTAAGTGAATAGTTAAAGTATTTAGAAATGAAATCTGATTCAAATAAAAAGAAAATATATATACCTCATCTGAAATAATTATTAAGAAGGAGGCTATAGGTTTAAGGTTAATCATAAGTGATATGTGTTTTATGACTATGAAGCTTAAATTATTTTTTTGCCAACAAGTTTATATTTACTAAAGAACATAACTGAATATAACAAATATTTACTTTGTAATAACATACTAATGTTATTGCAAAAACAACAAAATCAACAAGTTGTGTTCAAGGAGTTTCAGTCTTTAAACAAAATGAATGTAGTTTTGTGTGCTGTAACACATTGACAAAATTGGAGACAAAGATGTTTGTTAAAAATAACTTTTACAGAGTAATGAAACTAAAAATTTCTGCATTTGATCAATTGTTGACACATTGTCTATAATTTCTGGAACTTTCTCTGCAGCCCTCCATGACCAGACTCACAAACTCATAGTTTCACACAAAATGAATTATTTTTAAGTCTCCTCTAGCTAAAATAAATTATTAAATCAACGCTCAACATATTCTAGAATCTGTTGATTCTAGAACATTCTTGAAAGAACAAGACATGAGGGGAAATCAGCTGAAGTGACCAACTTTCCACTATAGGCAGTTATTCTACTATCAATGATCAGGTTTAATTGAATAATATGAGCACGACAATCAGTTTTATCTGCAAAATTAACTTATTTCCATAATTATTAGAAATAAAATAAGGTAAACTAAATGGTGCCCACAAAAATACCTTGGTATTTGTGACATAACACGTATTTTTTTCTGTAGATAATAACAGTATTTCTTTTGTTAGCATGTATATTTCTTATGTTCAATTTTAGTTTATGAAAAGTGAAACTAATGTCAGGAATCAAAAATGAATAGTTCAAGTGACAAAAGATTTTAAATCAAACAACTTGATTAGAAGCTCCATGAAAGCAAACATGATTATTATATTTCATCTGATGAAAGTTCAAGAAATCTAATTTCATCTGATGTAATAGTTGGTGTATTTAGTCATTTTTACGAGTTACTCAAGCTGTTTTGTTAGTTATTACTGACTCATCATCGCACATACTCCCCCCATATGCATATCAATCACTCCAACCGCAAAAATAAATCTGATGTCAATGAAAAACATGAACTTTTTAAAGAATTAGGCCCTAAAAATGAAATGTATGAACTGTGAAAATGTAGGCCCCATCGCAGCACTTTAGATTGACGTGTCATTCAGCCAACGGCGTTCGTCAGTTCATTTCCCCCAACAGCCAATCAGCGGTCGCGCAGTGGGCACATACTCCGACGTCACGTCGACCTGAAGTGTGCAAATCAGCGGCTTCCAGCGTGCTGGATGCCACCAATCAGCACGTTCCAACGAGTTGACGCTCAGCCAATCGCAGGCGTCCACGACGGGAAAGCACTGACGGCTTATATATGGAAATCGTCTGCTCCATTCAGCATCATTTAACACAGCAAAGAACACAGAAAGGAGAAGAATATTTGAGAGAATCTGCGCAGAAAGGAAAGAGGTTTCTTTCAGCTGAGACTACGCTAAAGGCCATCGTTTTACTGACAAATCGTTAGCATTGGTATGTATTATTGTTATTATTAACAATTAATATATATATTTTCATGAATCAGTTTGTTTAACAAACGAGTTTTAAAATAGGTCATAGCTTCCTTTTTAACTAATTTTACTCTTGAAGCTTATTGCAACAATTTATTTTACATTATTATTATTATTCTAAACGGTTTTTGTGGTGCTACAGTGGATTGTTTTATGCTAGCGATGTTAGCTTAATGCTCTCTTATGCTATTAAATGTTAATAGAGTTGTGATAATGCACATATTGTTTAACTATTTAAAATGAAATGTTTTAGTTCGGGTTTTGTTGAAGGGCAAAGTACTCCTCTGGAAAAGGTTCTCGAGCGTAGTGAAGAGGAAAAGTAGTCCTGTTGGCTGCACGCGCGTTGAATAGGGAGAGGCCACACGTGTATTCAGGACGGTTTGTCTTACGTCGCATTTCCTCTTTGCAGGTTTTCGTAGATCTGTGAGCAGACGCGCGAAACATGAAGCTGTTGTGGGCGGTAATGCTGGTAGTCGGCGCCGTGTTCGCCGAGGAGGAGGACAAGAAGGACAGCGTGGGAACTGTGATCGGAATTGACTTGGGGACTACCTACTCTTGGTAAGGAAAAACACTCTGGTTGTAGTTTTGTGGGAATTTGGTTGAATATGTAATTAATCAGGTGATCTCATCATAAACTCTTGCTTTCTTTTCTGCAGTGTTGGAGTCTTCAGGAGTGGCCGTGTGGAGATCATTGCTAACGACCAGGGTAACCGCATCACTCCCTCCTATGTGGCCTTCACAAGTGAGGGAGAGCGTCTGATTGGTGATGCTGCCAAGAACCAGCTGACCTCCAACCCAGAGAACACAGTCTTTGATGCTAAGAGGCTGATTGGGCGTACTTGGGGCGATTCCTCTGTTCAGCAGGACATCAAGTATTTTCCCTTCAAGGTGAGTTTTGCTCTTGGTTGCTCAAACAGTAGTTTATGTTATGAGTTTATCTGGATATTAATTTTGGACCCTTGTCCTTGTGAAGGTTATTGAGAAGAAAACCAAGCCCCATATTCAGATTGACATTGGTGGTGGTCAAATGAAGACTTTTGCCCCTGAGGAGATCTCTGCTATGGTTTTGACTAAGATGAAGGAGACTGCTGAGGCCTATCTGGGAAAAAAGGTACATTAAAAAAATCACTTTTAAAAAAATTTAAAATATGGTCAAAGAAAACTTGGAAACTAAATTTGTCTTTTCTTCTCAAGGTCACTCATGCCGTAGTCACTGTTCCTGCATACTTTAATGATGCTCAGCGCCAGGCCACCAAGGATGCTGGAACCATTGCTGGCTTGAACGTGATGAGGATCATCAATGAGCCGTATGTGTCAAACGAACAATCAGATTTTCTGAAAATGGTTATTCTTTACAAATTTTTAACCTTTCATGTTTTTTTCCTTAATTTAGAACTGCTGCAGCTATCGCCTATGGTCTGGACAAGAAGGACGGCGAGAAGAACATCCTTGTGTTCGACCTGGGTGGCGGCACCTTCGACGTCTCCCTTTTGACCATCGACAACGGTGTCTTTGAGGTGGTGGCCACCAATGGCGACACTCATCTGGGAGGTGAAGACTTTGACCAGCGCGTCATGGAGCACTTCATCAAGCTGTACAAGAAGAAGACCGGCAAAGATGTGCGCAAAGATAACCGGGCTGTGCAGAAACTGCGCCGTGAAGTTGAGAAGGCGAAGAGGGCTCTGTCTGCTCAACATCAGGCCCGCATTGAGATCGAGTCCTTCTTTGAGGGAGAAGACTTCTCTGAGACTCTCACCCGTGCAAAGTTTGAGGAGCTGAACATGGTAAATTTAATTTCCATTTACATTTTTAATGCTTTTAAAATGTAACTTTGTCACGACCCTAACTTTTTTTGTTTTCTGCCCTTTTTCTTCTTCAGGATCTGTTCCGTTCTACCATGAAGCCTGTCCAGAAGGTGCTCGAGGATGCTGACCTGAAGAAGTCTGAAATTGACGAAATTGTGCTGGTTGGAGGCTCCACCCGTATTCCCAAAATCCAACAGCTCGTAAAGGAATTCTTCAATGGAAAAGAACCTTCTAGAGGTATCAACCCTGATGAAGCTGTTGCATATGGAGCTGCTGTGCAAGCTGGAGTGCTCTCTGGAGAAGAAGACACTGGTAAGGGAATCATTCATCTCCATTCGACTTGTTTTACTTGCTCAGAGTTATATTGCATGCTTAATTATTTTTCCTTTTCCAGGTGATGTGGTTCTCCTGGATGTGTGCCCCCTGACTCTTGGAATTGAGACCGTTGGAGGAGTAATGACCAAACTGATCCCCAGAAACACTGTGGTGCCAACCAAGAAATCTCAGATCTTTTCTACCGCCTCTGATAATCAGCCAACTGTCACCATTAAAGTTTATGAAGGTAAGATTAAGCAAGATTTCAAAACAGTGACGCCAATCAAACTTCTTTTTCCTCATGTGAAACGATGCACAAGCCTAATTATCTGTTCTCATTAGGTGAACGTCCACTGACAAAAGACAACCATCTGCTGGGCACTTTCGACCTGACCGGCATCCCCCCTGCACCCCGCGGCGTTCCACAGATTGAAGTCACCTTCGAGATTGACGTGAACGGCATTCTTCGCGTTACTGCTGAAGACAAGGGCACTGGGAACAAGAACAAGATCACAATCACAAACGACCAGAACCGTCTGACGCCCGAAGACATCGAGCGAATGGTGAACGACGCCGAGCGCTTCGCTGACGAAGACAAGAAGCTGAAGGAGAGGATCGACGCTCGCAATGAGTTGGAGAGCTACGCCTATTCTCTGAAGAACCAGATTGGTGACAAGGAGAAGCTTGGTGGCAAACTCTCAGATGAAGACAAGGAGGCCATTGAGAAAGCAGTGGAGGAGAAGATTGAGTGGATGGAGTCGCATCAAGATGCTGAGATAGAAGATTTCCAGGCCAAGAAAAAAGAACTAGAAGAGGTGGTTCAGCCAATCATTACCAAGCTATATGGAAGTGCAGGTGGTCCACCACCAGAGGGCGCTGAGAGCGAGGGAGAGAAAGATGAATTATAGGGAGGTTTGGCCTCATTTGTTGCCTCTTGCCACCATTACAGTGGCTTCTGTTTATGAAAGTAAGACTGATGGGACTCGATAGTGAGTGGAAGGGAAGGAATGGCGATAACAAGCAACTGTACTGAACCCTCTGAAAGACTTTAAAAAAAAATCAGTGTGTGAAGCATTCTCTTCGTTTTGAAGGCGGAGATTCGTCAGGCCAAATATGAGGCTTGTTGCTGCTGTTCTCATGCAGTTTTGTTGTTTTTGTGGTGGGGATTTACAGGGGAGGGATGGGGTGGGGGGGCAAAGTAGGGGGTGGATTAAGGAAGGTGTCTGGAATTAATTGCTTTGTGTTCAGACAAAGCAAGAAGTTATTTATTGACCTCTGAAAATACATTGAAATAAATGTTTGATATAAACTGTCACTTGTTCTTGTCTTTTCTTTCCAAAAAAGTGGACTTTGCATTAAAATGGTTAGTTATACTTTGTTAAAATGCTATGGTTCCTACTTCATCCTTGCACTAATATGGACATATTTTGGCTTGCAAGGTCCAGGTTTTGATCAAATATTCAAAGTTCATGCAGATAAGAGCTCAGACTTCAGTCCATACTTGCAATAATGTAGATCTTAGAATAAGTGTGCATCTTTTCCTTATCACACAATAAGCATCTCAATACAGTTTATGTAAAATATTAACTTTGTGATGATACAGTACAGTCGAATTATTTTACCTAGATTGCAACCTAGATATGTAAGTATTAAAAACAATGCATTACATGAAAACAAATGTTTTCTCTTACAGGCACATTTCTTTAAAGAACAAAATATCTTTGACATAACGGCTTCAAACAAAACCCTGCATTTTGGGTTGTTCTTTGTGGTTAAATAAGTGTCTAATGTATTCAGATATTTGCAGTGCTGTAATTACAACTTAACCAGTTGTAATTAACCTGAGTGGTAGAAGCAAACTTGACTTTTTTGTTTGTATCACATGTTCAAAAAAAAGAAAAAAAGCTTAAAGGTTGCCAGAAATTGTTTATTTACCTCCCAACTGATTTTATACATTTTTTACCAGCATAACTTTGGTTGTATTTGTGACTTTCAACCAACACTGCGGTGACACTCAGCGCTTGATGCATTTTTTAAAATGTATTTGTATCTTTTACATCCCTATCTTAGAACTAGCAATTGATTTTTTGTTTTTACAAATACTCTTTTATTGAGGGCTTAATTTTAAAAAAAAATATGTATAGAACACAACTTTTAATAATATTGTATATTTTATTCAATTTTCTTGGTGCTCAAAGTGTTCACAATGCCTATCCATTATTCATTGATCTTTTAATTCTACTTTTAAAGAGTTTTATAGGAATATTAGAGGTATGTTTTTAAATATTTGACATATTGTTAAAGTTTGTCAAGCATTATGATAAACTAAATGATAAACTCTCCTGTATAGTGCTCTAACTTTTCTTGTAAATAAAATATGACTTATTTTAATTAATAATGAACTTCAAGTGGTATTGAGATTAAAACATACATTTTACTGTAAAATATGTGAAGTTCTACTTGCAAGTCTTTTCCTGCCTAAAATAAAAACCTCTTAAAAATGCCATAATATAAATAAAAATCCTAAGGAAACCAGAAATGTGTTGGCTTGAAGATTTTAGATGGTGATGCTCTCAGATGATCATTTTATTGAATGATAAAAACTTAAAGAATTGAAGTGAGCTGAGAGCAAATGTCTATGTGAATGAATTTGGTTTTGATGTATATTTTTATTGTGTGAATGACAAATGACAAAAATGAAAGAAATGGCATTATTTAAAAAATGTGTATTAAACTCCATCAAAAACGTATCACTTCACCACAGTTACAACACAGTCATTATGTATTACACCATGTGTGTCCATCCCTCCAAACACAAAAGCTAGATTGATGATGTCAGAGGCTTCTGATTTATGGGCCTGTTGTTTGTCTCCATTCTTCTCGCCATGTAGCTGCCAGGGTATCAGACACATGGAATGGTCCAGGCGGTTAGGTGGCAAGTCTCCTTCAAATTTAACTAAGACCCATTGTTTTCTTTCTGGAAGGAAAAATAAGACAACTGATTTAGTTAAACTAATGGCAGATGTATTTTACAGTAAAAAGGACAAAAATCTAAAGGAAAATAATGACAACAAACCTGTGTTGAATTTGTGCATAGAATTGATAGCGCCATCTGCAGTCAACCCCCCGAAGATGTAAATATTAGGCCCCAAAACCACAGCTGAGTGGGCGGCTACTCCAGGTGGGATATCTCCTTTGGTCCGAACTTTCTCCCATTTCAATCTCACTACAGTGATAGATTAATCTTTTTTAAATACAATATAATTAACAGCTTTGGCTGAGTCTTCCTCAATACTTTTTCTAAAAAAAAAGCTTACTTGAGTCAATAGAGTACATGTCATTGTAAAATTTATCTCCAGCCATCCCTCCATGAATGTAGATTGTAGAACCAACGGCCACAATAATGTGTCCATGTCTGGCTGCAGGCTGTCTGCCTTCTGTCTCTGGCTGAGACCAAGTGGAAGATTCTGGAACACAGTAAAACAGATTGTCAAGAATGAATAATATTCCAAAATTACAATGATATATTATGATAGAAGGGAAAAATTCAATTTGAAATGGCTCAAAGCATATCAAACAACTCCCTGAAGAAAAGAAGGCTAAAAATCTATGAAATACTTTTTGTCAGACATATCAAATACTAGATTACAGTTGGTGTTGTCAAGAGTGGCACAAGTACTTATTGAGTTTAGGGGTAAACCACATTTTTTTCCCCTCAATGTGCTTCTTTTTTTACATGGGGTCACACAGGATTTGTCTTTTTTTAAATACACACAATCATTATAGAAGTACTTTAAAGAGATTAGTTGGAGATACTGCAAAACAAAACAAAGGAAATGTGGTACTTTGTGAAGATTGCTCTGTACAATATGCTTAAAATAAGGTTCAATTGTGTCAAACCTGTGTCAAAGACGTGAAGCCTCGAGTCTGAAACAGGTACAGCTCCTGATTCCCCACCAGAAAAGACATATAATCGGTCCCCAATGCAGGCTGAATTTGTGTGGTATGTCCTGGCACTTGGTGGCTCCCCTTTTACCACAATACTGTTCCACTGAGGCACATCATCTGGAAAAAAATGGCATTACAGAAAGCTGTATTATAGTTTACTTACAAGTATTATTTTGCTAAACTAAATTACGTCTTTTTTCATTTGTGAAAAGGTGCAAATAAAGGCAGGTTAGAAGAATGTAAAATAAGATTTACCATTGAGATCTATGCTTTGTAGACAGTTGCGATTGCCACACTGCTGTGCTCCACCAAACACCCACAAGGTCTGCGGGTTGCTCTCTGTTACAAAGGTGCAGTGTTCATAACGAGGCTTTAAACATTTCCACTCCAAAGTGTTCCATTCGTAGTCATCTGTTTTCAAAAGAATATGTTTGTTTAGCTATGTTTGCATGGACATGATGCAGATGGCACAAGGCAGTGTCTAAATTATCTCATCTCACATTTCATTAATAAAATTAACCTAGGAGGAAAATACATTAAAAAAAAAAAAATCAAATCTAGTCCAGCTATAAACTATTGTAAACCCTTTCACGGTTCTTATGTTAACACATTTGAAATTCGAATATGTCTATCTAATATTTATGTTACCCAGGTTTATGGCGTAGGTATCTGAAAAGCTTCCACTCGGATTGGCTCCACCAACAATCAGAATTTTTCCTCGTCCTCCAACTTTGGATGGAAGGAGCACACAGTTATGTCCCACACTAACTCCTGGAGCACTCCCGCTGGGGATTAATGAGTACCTGTTGACATTACATTTATATAAAAGATTAATAGGACAACTTTTATGATCAGTAGTATATCCGTTTAAATTTACTCACCATATTCCTACTTTAGGGTGATCAAGTGGATCTAGCACAGGCAGAAACTCCATGGTTCAGAGAAGTTATTGCATGCACCAAGTGATAGTTCTTGTCACTACTTATCTGTCAATAATGTAACTGTTTATAGTGGATTTTAGCGGTCAATTGTAACAGTTAAGAACTCTCACAAATAGTTACGTGTGAAGTAAAACAATGAACGCATGCCAAAAAGGTTTGGGAAATCAAAACGTCCCAAAGAAACCTCAATTTGTAAAGAAAAGTGAGAGCTTACTTGCAAAAAATTACTCTTTAGCATTCCACCAATCACTTCCGGGCCGATAGGGTGTATTTCCGGTTTGAAAGAATATAATATCCGCAAACTAAATTTAAAAAATGACGGCTTTATTTTGTAAAGGGTCTGGCAGTTCATATCGGTATATTGATACATTGAAAAAAGTAAAATATTCAAATGAATTTTTAGGTTGGCTGTGCGAGCGCGAGGCTCACATTGGTTGCAATGGTTCTTTGGTGCGCATGCTCATTTATCCTAGCAAATTTACAAGAGGAAAAAAATAAGACAAATTGCAGTTTGCTGCTGTTTATTGTCACATAAAAGGATTTCCCACTATTGTACGCTCATCTTTTTAATTGAAAAGGTAGGCTAACTCCCAAATTAATTGATATCAGTCTGTCTTAATTTTTAATTTCCTTTACAAAGTGCATATGAAACTGTTTTCTGAGTGTCAAAAAACAAAAAGGGTAAAATTGTCTTAGAAATGACAACTAACTTTATACTTAACCATCGCAGTCATTCTATGGTTTTGCTTTAAAATCAATATCCGAAGTTTTTGAATACAGTTGTAAGTTGCAAAGTGGCTTTCAAAACATCTCTTGTCATCTGTCAACATTTTCAAAAATTCAAATGCCTAATGTTCTTGATTTAAAATAAGTAACAATTAATTAGTAATGAATCATTACTGAGCATAAAAGTAGTTGAAATAACTTAACACATTTTGTTAAATTAAAAATTAACAGGCTTTTATTTATATGATTGATTTCAAAGCAAATGATTTTTTTTTAAATGTTATAATAGTTTTATTGTTTTTATTGAGTTTTAATCTTTTTTTCAATTATTTTTTTACTTTTCAAAACTTGCTAGTCACAGAGTGGCCGCTAGGTTGTGCCATTGCACTTCAGGGCATTGCTTCTAAACTCCAATCATGATCCTCTATGCTTTGTATGTTTTTCTGGATAACACACCTGCTTCTAATGACTATTATTATCCGGCTTTTGCAGAGCTTGATGATGAGTTAAATCAGGTGTGTTTAAGCGGGGTAAAAAAAGACAACATGCAGGTTGGTGGGCTCTGAGAACTGTAGTTCAGAAACTGCTATAGGACTCATGAGACATTCAGGTCTTATGTCTATGATTACAGTCTGAGCATTTGTCTGTGCTTTTCTATGTGCTAAGTTAAAACATACCTAAAAATGTTTACACTATCATAAAATTGGAATCCCACTTCATATTAATAACAATAATGAAACAAACATTAGTTTTTCCAGTCAAAATTGTGTGTTGAATATGGGGTCCTGCTGTTCGAAATTACAGTCAGTAGCATCTTTGCTTAAGAGTGTTGTTTTTTTTTTTTTGAAAGGAATCACAGACAAGGGAGTTCCTGGAGGAAGAGTCAGATATAATTTAAGTTAGATCTGGTACAAATAAAAGCAAAGTCTTAAAGCAGTTATTGTTGAGACAAACCACATAAAAACATCATGTGAAATTCCTCTAACAGATTATCTGATTGTTCCCTACAGCTAGTGTTGTTTGCTTTAGCATTTGTGGATGATATTTAAATTAATATCAATATAAAATGGTGGAGATATTATGAATATTTATCATATAGGGAAATTCTACATAACCTTTTTACGATATGGCTTTCATCCAAGGTGATGACATTTGCTTTTCAGTTTTGTTTTGCCCAGCAGCCCCTGATTCAGCTCTTGCAGCCTATTACAGTGACCTTCTTGAACTCTTCTTTATGCTTCAGGAGGCTGTTTGTTGACGTGCCAACAAAGCCCTTGCACTCATTCTCTCTGGAAAGCTTCTTGGTACTCCAGCCATGACATCCTTTCCTTACTGCTACTGTCTGCGTTCATAAACTTCACAAACTGTCGCCTCCCGTTTTAAACCCTAATTCCATGATCTGCAGAGATTTAAGAAGTGTTTCATTAGAGAGTAGCTTCCCATTTGAGACAGTATTTAAGACTTTGGTGGAAAGATAAGTTCTTAATCAAGCTCAGCTTGGAATTTTGGTCTATAATGCCTGCTTCCCCTCTCGCTTGGAGCAAGTGTATTCTTTGTAGTTGATGTGAAGTTTGGAAATGGTCAAAAAACCTCTTTTTAAATATTTAAAACTTTTCTCTCCCACACTGCCCTTGAAGCCGTGCCTTCCAGTCTATTTCAGCTACTGTTGACATGTTCTTTGTGGCAGTAAGGACATCTCCGTACAGGCAAATTTTCATGTTATTGCACAATAATGGAGTTGACCTCTAGTGAGAACTCCACTGTCATTTTCAATCTATCAGTGTAAATTGAAAAGTAATTTTTAACAAAGACTTCCTCTTACAGCCATTTAACTCTTCAAACTTAATAAGGTGTCATAAGAATTCACAGTTCTACAACTTATAGTAACTGAAAGGTTTCTTTGATTGTGGACTCAAATCCATTAACCAATGTTCTCACCGCCCTTGGGAACATGTGTTTAAGCGACCACTTCCAATGAAAAGTCTATGTAAATGCACGTTTTGGGATTCCACATTCAAAACTCTTGTGTTCATGCATATGCAGGTTTCTATGACTGTTTTGGGGCTCTGCTAAATTGAAACAAACCAAGCTTTGACCAATCAGGGACTCGGATTCGGCAGTGACGTATAGATGGTGTTATTTTTAACTCACAGGACTGCCAACCATTTGAAACTTGATCATGGAGGAGAAATTAATAAATGTGGTTTGTGCTCGGCTGGATTTATATGACATCAAGTTTTTCATTGCGAGGTTTGCACCGCTTTGCAAGCCTCTTCCATGTGTTGGTGGAGGACATGTGCTGGTAAACAGTAAAATAACAAAAAGAAGAAGCTCCTTCCTGCTTATCAAGTATGAAGACCATGAGTTATACTCATTCATTAAACTGAGTTTAGAACACACATCACATGCCCAGCATATCCGTAGTTTTAGAGTTTGATTGTTACCAACTGTTACATATTTTTCACAGAAATTCATATTTTCAAAACACAATGTACACAGGAGTTCACTCTTCTATGGCCCAATTAGAGATGCTTAGCAATTATTTTTGCTCAAATCTATAATTTTGGAGTGTTTGAACTTTTCTGACAAAAAGCTGTTCGCACTGATGTGCTTAACAGAAGGTGCCTTTTGTGTTGCCTTGTGGGAGACCTTCGTGTGGAAGTCCTGCTCTGTTTCCTCTTCAAAGAAGCCCGTGTGTGAGTTTCAGAGAACTCCTTTGTTTTTCCTTCCCGCAACTGATAAGGACCCAATGAATCAGGTTTTCTTCCCAGGGGTGGCTGAATAAGGGGAAAAGAAAAATTATCTTTGCAAAGTCGATGGGACAAGAGGACATGCAGATAACTGAAAATATATAAATATATATTTGTATAAATACAAAACAGTCTGTTTTTAGAACAGGCTATTTTCTGTAGACATGCCTTCAAATACATTGTTTTGTTGTACATGGACATTTTACAATATATCAAGTATCATTTTTTTTTCATTTTTCTTTCACAAAAAGCTTGAATTAAAATCATCATGGAATGCCAGGTCTGTGAGTAATCAGATTACAATGAGGGTTCATCCCTGGGTTACTGGCACACTGCCTTTGGGCAATATGTCTGAACAATGTTCTGCATCAATTACTGTTGTGTCACATTTCACCTAGAGGTGTGTTAAGTCAAGTGGCAGTGTAATCTGGATTATTGCCACAGAATGACTGGATTATCAATATTTACTACCCAGCGGTTTTTAAATCGGGGTATTAAAATCCGTTATTTTTTGTTGTTGCTGCCTCCTCAAAAACATTTAAAGTGTACAAAAAATTATTCTGGTCAGGATGGTATATTTTGAAGGAAAGAAAAATATTTTACTCTTTGAAATAATAAACTAAATGAATTATATTAAACCACTCAAACAAAAAAGTGTATTCTGTTATTTTAATTTTGTTTAAAATATCCTAAAATTGTTTGGCACAGTTATAAAGTACACGTTACAGACTGGTTGATTTTTTTATTTATGTATTTTTTTAACCATAAAGCAGTGTAAAGCAAGTGTAAGTTAAGGAATCAAAAACCTTGCAATTCTTTTTAACATCTAGCACTTCTATCTTCAGCAGTGACTTTAGCAACTTTGTCCTTTTGTTCTTTTTCTTTCCAGGCATTTCAATGCATCTGCTCTTTTGCTTCGGGTTTCTCATCAGTTCCATGACCCAGTTTTGACCGAGCTTTAGTTGTTGGACAGATGGCCTCACATTTAGCTCTGAATTTTGTGGTGTACTGATGGGTTTACGGTCAAATCAGCAACTGCAACGTGATCAGGTACTAAAAAACTGAAATGGTTACCTCTTCACTGTTGCACTTGATTGTAGGCATGCGTTATTTCTTCTGAAAGCATGTGTTATGTTTTTTCCTAAATGCAGAGCGTGGAATTACAGTCAAAACAGCTGGATTTTGCCCCAAACTCCTTTTAGCCTTCTTGTATTTGCTTAGTTCAACACATGACAGATTCTGTTGGGTTCAATGTTCATGAAAGCTTTCCATCCATCCATCCATCTTCTTCTGCTCATCTGGGACCAGGTGGCGGGGGCATCATTATAAGCAAAGTTGCTCAGACTTCCTTCTCCCCACCCACTTCTTCCAGGTCTTCTGGGGGGACCCCGAGACATTCCCAAGACAGCTGAGAGAAGTAGTCTCTCCAGTGTGTCCTGGGTCTTCTCTGGGGCTTCCGCCCAGTGGGACATTCCCGGAACACCTCCTCAGGGATGCCTCTAGGAGCAGATACCCGAGCCACCTCAACTGGCTCCTCTCGATGTTCTGAGGAGAAGCGGCTCTACTGTGAGCTCTCTCCGGGTGACCGAGCTTCTCTCCCTATCTCGAAGGGAGCGCCCATCCACCCTACGGAGGAAGCTCATTTTGGTCACTTGTATCTGGGACCTCGTTCTTTTGGTCATTACCCAGAGCTTATGAGCATTACTGAGTATTGAACCAGTAGATTGAGAGCTTTGCTTTCTGGCTTAGCTCCCTCTTCATCACAACGGACCGGTTCAGCGACTGCATACTGGCAGACGCCACTCCAATCTGCCAGTCGATTTCATGCTCCGATCTTCCCTCACTTGGGTACAAGGTCCCAAGATACTTAAACTCCTCCACCTGGGGGAGGAGCACTCCCCCCACCTAGAAAGGGTAAACTACTATCTTTCTTCGGCTTCTTTTCCTCTCCAGCTTTCCACTTCTAGATAAATGTTAATTGTGTCAAACAAGGTGAGTTTGAGGCTATCCCAGGAAAATCTGTTGACAAATTGATGGATTTCAATCTGTGGTAAACACAATTACAAGTTGTCTTGAAGTTGAGTCATGATATATGGACTTAAACCCAGTCATCAGATAGAGGAAGGCACTTGGTTGAGTGGCAAAACTTTTCAAGAAAGAAGACTTTAAGTCGAGATGCCATGATTTAACTTCAAGACAATGTGACAACTTACAATTGCAGTTTCTTTGGCCATTCAAACTTTCTAAAGATGACAATATACCATACTTTTCAAACAAATGAACGTACCTGCCACCTTTGTCTTGTGAAGAACTTATACGTGTTGTGTTCATTTCCTTCAGGGAGCAGAAGTTATTGACATAACATTTTGTACTTCACTGGTGCAACAATGTAAACATATTAAAACTTACTTTGGCATGGCTGTTTATGTGCTAAGTGTTATTTTAAGTATTAAGGTTGTTGCTTAAATAATTTATTTCATATAGACATTCTCTTAGAAAATAATAAAAAAAGATTAACCAATTCATTTTAATTGTTATTAATATGACTTCTGCTTAGGCTTAAAAAATGTTCTTTCATTTACTTTTTGTAACTTTTTTTTTTTTCAATAAAAAGCATCTTGGTACTTATTTATTTTTACTTTTACTGAAAGGTACTGTAAGTAGTATTAAATAAAAAAAATGCTAATCAAATTAGAGTCAATACATTATTTTACTTGTTATTTAAACACATAAACATGTCGGACCCACACAGATACGCACCAACAGGCATCGAGTTTCTGTCTTCTGTCCTTAACTGAGCCTGAAACCGACCTGTCTGCAGAGACAGTTGCATGCTCTTTTCAAGATGACCTCACTGAGAGTTTTCCTGCGTAAAGCCTCGCCTTTGTGCCCTGAGGCATCGTCCTTTCTTCTCTGTACTCACGGTAAGACATAATCCTTATTTTTTTTTTTTTACCAAAGTGTGATAGTTTGTAAAAATTAAAATGAAAACAAACCTAATAGCTAGAATAATTAGAAAAAAATCTTTATATCTATTTATTAATTATTTTTCTTTATCCTTGTGAGGTTGAAAGAAAGTTTTCAGATAAAATTTGTCATAGGTCTGTCTAGGCAAACACTCGATCTTACTGAGTGTCCTAGAAGAGAGGCATGTCACTTGCAACATCAGGTTAACTGGGATGTAGTAACATGTCTCCTGGTCTGGTAATGAGGTTCCCCCCTCATCTGGTGACACTCTGAATCATTTATGGAGGGTATTATCTGAACAGGGGGAGGGTGCACCAGGACTATTACTGAGACTAAAACCTCATCCATAATCTAGTATTTATCAGTCAAGAAAAATTAATATGAATAAGGTATTGAAGAGGTGTGGTAACTTTGATGAGATTGACTTTTTTTCATAAAATAGTAAGGCAGAAGTTAAATATATCCTGGCTTCCAAAAATGTTTTAAACATTGGACACATTTTTAAAAATAATGCTAAAATAATGACTAGAAGGATCAAGCCTTTTTTGAGTGTAGCCTTTCTGAAAAAGTTGTCTGTATTTCCTAGTTGCAAAAAAAAAAAAAATTGGCCTGCACAAAAAATTGAGAATTTATCATTATCGCAATATCAGATTGCTTAAACTGTGTTAAATAGTTACCTTAAATGTTTGCACTCATGCTAAAATGGCTTCAAGTATCAAATAAAGCCCTTTAAGCTGCATACATTAATGTACAAACACGATCTGAGGTCCTACAGTGTAATTTGGACATCAGGAGTGGGAACAGCGCTGCACGATTTGGGTGGGAGACGGGGCACCTCAATACTTAAAAAATCAGAAGCTTGGCTAGGCTGATGCGGCAAGTCAACCCATCAGCTTTGAACACGTGACGTTTTCAGTGACTCAATCAAATGGTAGAAAAAATTCCAAAATAGCTGCTCGATGTAAGGATTTTCGTCCCGAATCTTCATTCATTTTCTTAACCCATGGGGTGCAGGATACTGTCCCGGCTACTGTTGGGCTAAGGTGGGTGGTGAGACTCACCGTACTGCGAGCGTCTCTGAATAATCTGGTCAACCCAGACACAGCAACGTGCTTGCCAGCGCCTTTGTTGAGTTCTCCAAAACATTGTGTAGTATTATTTTTAATTATTTATTTTACTCAAATGAAGAGGAACTCCCATTTACCAGTTTTATTTCTGAGTCGTAATAACACACATAGAAATAGTTGTATTTACTGCCATGCAGCTCTTTTTCCATATCCTGTGTGTGCATCAGTTGAATTGTGCTGACTCTCAGGTTCTGAGTGCTCATTAGTGGGTCTAATGTGTGTGGGGGGAAAAAAAGAAATTTAAAACCCAGAGCAAACAATTGTTAACCTCCAGGATTGTTTTAGCTCATGTTTTAAGTTAAATATCTACTTTGTTTCTTTTTCATCTTGTCGTGGTGAGTGGACAGATCCCAGAGCAGAGTTAGGTGAGATGGAACAGCGGTGAAGTTTTATTAGCCTCACAAATACAAAAAACGAATAACTGAAGCACACTGGTAGCGGAGGCAGGGAGCTAGGCCGACGAAAAGCTTTTACCAGGAACCAGGAGGGAGCCAAACTCAATGTAAATAACCTGGCAGGTTGGAGGAGCCAGGGAGAGGCTTTTATAGGTGCTTCCATTAAGGATGGGAAGCAGGTGTGCAAGGCCACCAGGTAGTGAGAGCCACGCCTCCTGCCTCACGCCACCCTGTAGAAGCACAAACAAAGACACACATAAGCACAAAGCAAAATCACCAAAACCAACAAAGGAAAACACCTAACCACAACACATCTTGTGCCCTCCTAGGATAAAAACAAATATTCAAGAAAGCAGTTTTAGACTTAACTTAATACATTTTTGTCCTTAGGATCGACAGTCTACTATCATATATGTCGCTCTTAAAACTGATATTGACTAAAAGGAACCAGGAATGTTTGAGCAGATAGGAATGAAATATATGCAGGACATGAGTTTTTGAGAACCAGTATTGAGGAACACTAAGTGTTTTTACTTCTTTGTTCTTCTACCTCTACCAGGAGTTAAAAAAAAAAAATGTGCCAAGTCTAGTGTGGGAACGACAAACATCCCGTGTACCCAAGCTCTGAAATGCCAGCGGCGTTATCTCAGTGAGGCTCCCTCATTTTAGCGTTAGACTATCCGCTTCTGAACAAGTTTAATTTAAAATCACACAAAGCCTGTGTTAGCAGTGGCCATGTCAACTGATAAGTGTCAGACTGTTGCTAGCAAATAAAAGACTCCCGGGCTAAGAAAGTAAAAGAGAAGTGGGTGCAGAATATGTAAACATTAGAGTTTAATAAAAGAAATTAAGTGTTTTACCAATAAATTGATGACATCTGATGCCAAAAGTGACCTTTAATATCTATGTGCGATCATAGTCTTCATTTAGCTTCTGCAGGGGAAGATTGAGAACTTTCAAGTTATTTTTTTCCTAAGTCTTCTCCAACTTTCCTTGAGTCCCCACAAAATAAGATATATCCAAAATACCTGGAAGTTACAAACTCCAAATCCTTTTATAGCAGAAGCTGTAAGCCCTTTTGAATTAGAAGGACCATATGTTCTTTTTCATCACATCCCCTTGCAAGACCTCAGCTTAACAATCATAAAGGTTCCTTTACATCCTTTTACAGTATTGCTCTTTTGGTTGCTATGACTGTATATGAGAAGACAAGTCAATGGTGATGATATCCACTGGTTGTTATTGGACTTGACCTGGTTTTTGGCAATGTAGTCAGATATTATATGACAATACCAAACCCCAAACTTTCATAAATTGAGCCAATAGGAGGAAGAAACAAGTCAGGGAGTTGAAGGAAAACAATAAGTCGTTTTTTCTAGACATAAGGATTCATAGCACTTTTCCATCTTGATCTAAGGCCCCTACCCTTTTCATTCACAGACCCTTTTACCCATACACACACGCATTCATTTACACATGGATTATGCTTTACATGACACAAACCTCTAACCACCTGGAAAAATGTGGGGTTCAGTGTTTTGTCCAAAAACATCTTGACACATGGGTAGGATGGTGGGAACTTTCGGTCCTCCAATTAAAGGTCAATCATTCTACTACAGCCGCCCCAAACACTTACAGTTGGAAAATTAGAGTGTAATATTGTTCATTTCTGTGGTAAACTCTTGCTGTTTTACATTAAAGTGAAAAAGGAAAGACTTGCATATGTACCAGCTCACCTAGTGGGGAATAATTAGGTTTTCAAACTACAGTTCGCAAGTATTTTTTAGTGCAATTTGTGCAAGCGATTCGTGTGTAGTTTTTAAAGTTTTGCGTGTGTAACTAGTTTCCAACTGTTGCAATTTTAATTTGTGCATGTGTAAATTGCATTTTGTATTTTTTTGAATTTCATAATGTTTTTACTTATGCCCAAAACGTGTTATATGAATTACAAATCAAGAGTTACGTACACACAAATCCAAAGATATTCACAAATCCAAATTTATGCACGCACAAATCAAGAAATGCATGCACAAATCCTAATTAATGCACAAATCAGGAATTGCATACCCACAAATTAGAATGAGTCTATTTTCTCTCCTTATAATTTTTATTCTTTTATTTAACACTGTACTGTGTCGTGATTTTTTCATTGTATACCCTGTGACAAATGATGGAACAAGGTATTCTCAAAAAATATTCAAACTACCCACATGTTATGGTATCAGGTGATGGGAGATTGCACTAATCCACCTGTAAATGTTGTTTTTCTTTGTTAAAATTCCCTTGAATCTGATTTATTGTGGACATTGTGATTTCTCTTCTTTAGCCCCTTAACCATGAAATTCATGAAGGTACTCAGCTTTGAACCCATTCTGGCCATAACCTTTAAATCAGGTGGCTCTAACCTTCAAACAGTCCTTTACAATTGTATTGGCCAGTGTTTGTGTGTGTGTGTGTCTCAACAAACCTGAATACCTTAAGTCAAATGGCTTGGTCAGAACCTACGGATGAAACAAGATGGCACACACAAATGTTACTTGAAGCTGGGGGCCATTTGATCTTTTTTTGGTTAACATAGAGGCAGTGAATTTGAAAAAAAAAAGTTTGCTCGTGCTTTCTCTGCAGCTCTGCTGCTCATGTCATGTTTAATATCTTCTAGAGGATTTTTGTTCTCTGAAGTTGAAGTCAAAAGAAGTGAGGAAAAACTAAGATTTTACTTTTTGGGGTAAAGTTTGAACTAAATATATTTAGGTATTTATTGCACATTCACTATTTTTGGTTGTTAGTTAAAAAAACAACTTAAATTTGGAAAAGAATGAAGTGTACTCGAATAAAGCAATGCATATTAAATTAATTTGAATTTCATTCTGGTTTGTCGGCTTTTTCGTTGATAAGATGCAACATAATTTTAAACTGCAATTGGTTTAATGAAAACCAAAGATTTTTTTATAGTCATGCTTTGATGTGTGAAAATATAAACAATCAAGAGTAATGAGAACAACAATACTGTGTTGTTAGTCCTGACTGCTGCAGTGCATAAAGATTTGCATATGCTATGTCTAGTTTATTTTTTTAAATTTATTTTGCTATATAAAAATATAAAAACGGACATCAAATTGTATGTTTTATTAGTTTATTAGTTTATTATGTAATTTTTACAGAATTCAGCATCAGTTAATGTGTTTAGTTAATTGAAGTAGCTACATCTGTAAAACAGAGTCACTGGTTCTCTACATCCCTGATAAAATTCTATTAGCTTTTTTATTTTTTTTCTGTATTTTAAACAAATGGTAATTGTTTCGGTAAGAAATATAACTTTTTAAAATTAAATTGTGATGTAAAAAAAGCTAACCTTATTCAATTATTTTCGTAGGTCAACTCAAACTGTCTGTGTTCTCAGAGGATAAAATGCTTGCTGTCAGCGGTGAGTTGTGTACAACTGTATTCACATAGATAGAAACTGTTGATTCCTGTGACAGTACCTCTCATTTGTGCTGCTTGATGGCGGTAAATGTTGTACAGTAGTTTGCACTTCATCTTTTGCAAATTTTAATGAAAAAAAAAACACTTGTACAGAAATGTTTTTATTATACTCTACTAATAAAACAAGTAAAATGTTGTGATTTAAACCAATGTTTTTCAACCTTTACTGAACCGTCAAACATTTTAAAAAATTTTTGGGGGCACATCAAAGTAACGCATAATATCACTCTATAGCCTAACTCACTACACATAATAGAATGAAGTATCAGTAGTTCCTAAACTTATTTATACTAACTTAGATGGAAACTTGGATCTGTTTAGATGAACTCAAAGCTTGCAAGAACAGAAGAAAGACACAAACAAAGCTCTTCCTCAACAGCTTTTAGTATCCTTGTTTTTAGTTTTGATTGTAGTTACCTCATATGAAAATGTAGTCGAAAAAGGGGGGCAATGTTAAAATAACTTTGTTGGTCAGGATAGGGAACTCCTTGACAGCAGTCATCCAAAAGCTTTAAACCACAATCTTATTTTATTTAATCGATTTCCTCTTGCTCTTGTGAAATCCCGTTTTATCCAAAATATTGATATGGCTCTCTAACTCAAATTGTTCTGTGAAGTCTGCAAATGAATTAAAATTGCAATTTCTCCTCAAATATCTTTAAAAGTCTTACAATTTCAATATTTAAAAAATATTACTTGATGATTTCAACTTAAACATTTATTTTATAAAATCTTTAATTAACTTAAAATCCCCCCCAAATCTCTGAGGAAGTTCTGCTGTGAGGTCACAAGAGGCAATCCTGAAAGCATAGATTTCATAAACACCAGCCAGGCGAATGATGCCATCTACCAAACTTCTCCAGGAGAGGACAGTACACCTGATGACCTCTCACACTGCTGGTTTAAAGCACAACAGACAATCATCGATGATGAAAGCACAGATTGAGAGGGGGTACATTGATTCAGAAAAAAAGAGGTTGTTTATTTTAGTTTCCAAGCAACCAGAGAAGAGCATCCTGCTGGCTTTTATTTGTTTTTCTCCACAACCCCTCAGCATCTGTGAGGCTTCTGGCATCTCTTTATAAAAGACTAATTACTCCTCAGAATCCAAACTATTTGTTTTCGTTTATTTTTGTCGATATAAACAGGAAAAGACCAATACATATATCCCCTAAATATAAATATCCTATTTAACACCTTTTGAAAGGAATATTTTATTTGTAAAAAAGGTTAACACTATACAAATTTTGCCTCAATAATTTATTTTCTTTGCACATATCCTCTCGTTTTGATAAAGATTCAGTTAATGTCATTTTGAAGAATAGTTTTATGTATTTTCTCTAAATTTTGCTTTTATACTAAGCAAAAAAGCTAAATAAATAAATATCAGTAAGAGTCACAAGAACTTCCACTTACCATCCCTATGAGATGTCATATATTATTGTATATCATCTATACTCATGCAAATTTAAACAAAGACAATTCATGCTACTATCTTTAGTATCAGCCTCTTCCATCATTTCCTGCTGGTACCTTGTATTTGACTAATTCTATATTCCTGGGGTCGGGTTTATTTGCCTAAAAATTCATACTCCAAAAAGTCAAAATAAATCATGTTTAAAGATAAAAGCAGCTCATCAAGTCTTGATTTATCTAACAATTTATTGTTCCTTTCATAGCTTGTTACTTCAGCAGTGAGGCATTCTCCTGTTCTTGTTCAGCACACAATAATAACATGGGGTGATCTCAAGCAGAGTTGATTAATTAAGCATCCTGCATTTGGTGTATTGACCTTTTTGTGAGGCATAAATGATTACGGTTAGGACCAACAGCAGTTATTATGTTGGTGAAATTAGTTTTTAGCTCTCAAACTGAGAATGTGCACTGAGGACACTGATGAAATAACTGAAAAGCAGCATAAACCAGTGCAGTTCCTTCTACTTAGCATGGCTGCTCAGAAGTAAAATCACCTTAAACATATTAATGTGGCAGTCTGAAAAATTAAACAACATGTTTGACAAAAAGAAAAAATCTTTAAAAATGAGTTGCTGTTATTGGAACATAATATCTGAAAGCCACATTTGGCTTATGTACAGGCATATAACAGCTGGATTGTCTTTGCGTCTTGGAAGGGGAGGGGCTTAGTTCTCAAGAAGCTTTTGCTACTTGCACTTTTTTATTTTTAATTAGGAAAATAGTTATACATTTTTGTCAAAACTTATACAAATATTTTATTTTCAGAATTTGCTTTTTAGAAACCAAATAAAACATGTATTTTAGTGAGTATACAATAGATTTAATAAAGTGGCTTTAATAAAACAACAACCTTTTTTTTTGTTTCTTTTTATGTTTGTATCCACATTTTCTAAGATAGATGATATATTCTGGAGTGACAAAGCTTCTTTTTTTCAGTGTCATCTTAAAATACATTTAATTCAATTTAGTAAATGTTTAGCTGTGACTGATGTCAACTAACTTAATTATCAGGGCAAACTGCTGCTCTACAGACGTACCACTACTGGTGGTACACAGTTAAATGACAACCATCCCCAGGACTTTTGATAGTGTTGTCTTAAAACATAGATTTGAGGAATAACATATGTCATACACAAAGCTAAATATACAGTAAAAATCTAAATATTTTACAAAGCTAAAACCTGTGGAATACTTCTGTACTTAGACTAGCCTTCACTTAAAGAAGCCTCACAGCGCAAAGAGGTGAAATCCTAGTTCACAAAGATTGAACCGATGTAACCCAAACAGCATGTGCAGCAAACAGCCAATCACTTTAATAATCAAGAAGTGGGAAACTATTCAGGATTTGAAAAGTATGTGTAGATGATCTTACTTTGATTTTATGGTTTCCAGATTAAATGTAACAAAATGTGGAAAATTTTAAGCTTTTGATCAATTTTGCATGCAGTGTTGGAAGCAAAAAACATCCGTAAGGAACTCCAAGGCTTATGTAACTCGTATGCAAAGGTAAGTGCTGCAGGTTATAATCGTGCAAAAACCTAATGTGGAATAAACAAGACAGATGTTTTAGCTCTGCCTTATTTTTCAGGTTGGTATGTTTCCAGACTCTGATTCTGGGCGAAGGCAGAAGACTCAGATGGTTCCTGATAGCAGAAACCCCATCTTTTTACAGACATTTCACTTGTAAGCGCCTATAAAATTTGCGTGACTATCAATTTGATCACAAAATGCTATGATACAAATGCAATATAAGTATAATTTATGGGTAAACTTGTGCAAAGGCTACAGAATAAAAAACAAGGAATGAAAGCTGCAAAGCTGAAAAAAAGTATTTTAAGTGTTTTTTTACAACAAGGACAGTAAAGACGATCGGTAGCCTTAATTTAGTTCAAATAAAATTGACCGTGCAATGAACTAAAAAAAAATAATAAACTTGATTAAAGTTAAATTTAATAAACTAAGTTTAATGATTTTTTTAAGAATATAATTGGCTGTTTTTTCCATTGTTTTGCAACTGATACATTTTTTTTTCTTTTTCATGCATTTTTTTTGGCTGCTGCAACTTACAGTTTTCAAAAATCTAGTTACTGTTCTTCACACACCATCCTTTGAATTTGCTTTGAGCTTTGCATTGAAAAATTGCTTTAAGTTTTATTGAAACCTTTTTTTTTATTGGCAGTGTAGTAAGTGAGGAAGATCTTCATAAGAGACTGCTCATCACAATGTGGCACTTTGACTCTACAACAAGGTACCTGCTGAAAAAGTTTGGGACAATTATGATCTGAATGAAAATACAGCTACTATAAAAAGGGCAGCATGAGTGTACCACATATATATAGAAAAAAACCTCCCTTCTGGGTAAGGAAACACTGTTTTATAATTGATGCTACTGCATGCAGCGTGTGTTTACCTCCACATGAGTGTTCCTTTGTATGCCTGCCTGTCTTTGAGGCGGACAGAGTGAATGTGCTCCTTTCGCTTCCCTGCATCAGCAGACTTAAGCTAAAACAGGGTCATTGCTGTAGATTTGGTCGAATGAGTCACAAATTTGTGCTGTGCTGTATTAAGGGGGCAGCTTTAATATGAGCTGCCAACATGAAGAGCACTATGCTGTAGACATGGATGCTCTCTGCAACCAAGGTAGATTCACTTAATTCCCCTGTGGTTTGCTTTATTATCACTCATTATTGTTTTTATGACTATATAACAAAAAAACACATTTTGCATGGTTTGAAAGAGTGTCTACAGG
>NC_050523.1:11868700-11880688 GCF_002922805.2 Oryzias melastigma | reverse complement strand
CACTCATTATTGTTTTTATGAATATATAACAAATAACACATTTTGTATGGTTTGAAAGAGCGTCTACAGGCGTTGTGTCTTTAGAGGGAGTCTTAAACCAGCAGCTGAGTTAAGATCATTGGATGATTATTAAGATAAAGACCTTTTTGGGACTTTCTGTAAGGCAGATTAAGGGAGATTTTCTCTTTTTTGGTTAAGCTTTACTCACACCAAATGCCTACATGGTATTAATTGGGAAAATCCTGTAGCAAATGTTTCTAGTACAATTCCAGAATTCTGCATTTTTATAAGCACCCTGTGCGCTGTTCCCTTCAGTTATTTTAATTATTTCCTGCAGAAATAGATTCTTTAAAAGCTGTAGGGATTATGGCCTCTTATTTTGGTAAAATCTGTACACTAATGCTAAGTAATTGCAGATAAGCTAACAAACGATATTAAGCTTTACTCACATATTTTAATAAAAAAATACTTTAAATTCCCTCTTACAAATTTTGCATTTTATGCAAAAAAAATAGAGCAGCATCTGCTTGGCTTATGCAGTCTGTCACTTCAAATGAGCAGCTTTCATCCAACCAACTCCACGGACATCTGGCATTTGAAGCAAAAAACCTTGAAATCCACCTGTTGAGTTTCTCCTCATGCTAGCAAAACTCTCACACAGTCTTGCATATTACTCGCAGGCTCATTAGCGGCTTTAAAAATGATGCTTGGATCTGTTTTATGTGAGAAAAAGAAAAAAAAATTCTCTGGGGATGGTGAGTTGTCTTTGCTAGGTAAACATTAATAACTTAAAAGCGCTATTGAGTTTTTAAATGTGGTCTTAGGCTGTCGATCAGGAGGTTAAGCAAAGGCTTACTGTAGGGTTTATTATTCAGCTGGAGCTGGTGCCGCTTGAGATTCCCCAGAAGAAATTAGATAAAGGTTCTGGATAAAATACATTTCTACACTATTCCTGCAAAAACATCTTTAATCCATTCAACATTTAGCTGGTTGTTTGTCTGGCAATATCATTTAGAGGAGTCAAAGTTAGCATAAATAAACACTGTGTAGAATCTTACCTTGTTTCAATCATTGTAACTTTTAATGTTTGCACCTATAACCGCTGTCATTAAGACACTGATTATTTTTTGTGTGATTAATTAATTGTGATCTGTAATTAATTAATCTAATTTATCTATTTTAGCAAGTGCTGTTAACTTACTAATTGGTGTAAAATTCCTAATTATGAAGTATTTTAAATTAAATTAATCAAAATACAACTAAAAAATTGGTGTTATGAACTTTTTTTTATTATTAGACACAAAAATTAGCTAAATGCAGTTAAAAACATGCTAAAAATGTCTCTAATAGATTAATCAAATTGCTACAAATATTTTAGCAAATGCTTTTAACCTTATATTTAGTGTGAAAATACTAATATCAAGAAATTTGAGTTTAAACTCATGGTATTTAGGCACTGTGAAAGATTAAAATACAACTAAAGAAGGGGTTTTGTTTCTTTTTATTATTATTATTTGACGCAAAAATAATTTTCTTGCGATAAAAAACATGCTACAAATCTTTGTAATTTATCTAATTGCTACAAATAATCTAACAAACATTTTCAACCCAATATCTGGTGTAAAAAAACTAATTTAGAGGTATTTTCATTTATGACAATTTATGACAATTTGACACCCCTTACGTGAATATGTACAGAAGCTGAAAACGATTTTCTTTTATGCCGATTTTCTACGAATCTACTATCTTGTTATCACGAGAACATTTTCAGGATAATGCGATAGTAGATCTAAATATCCCAAGTCAACACACATTTCATTATGTCGTTATAACAAAGAATATACTTTTTTCATTTTTCTACAAACCACAAAACGAAACTAATTTTGTGAGAAAATGTCAAACACCAGAAGAACCGATTGATTTATACTTGATTATTTTAATTGTGGTGTAACTCAGGCGGAGATTTTGCTGATGTTTTCGGCCATAAACATCATCCATATCAGTCATTGTCATTTGAGGAAAAGGTTGGCCTGACTACAGCTGTTCGGTTCAGTGTTCCTGTGGCTGATGTCAACTTCATGGGTTACCAGATGAGGGAATAGGCCGTGTACGCGGGTACAGAATGATGCATGAGAGATGCATTCTACTCAGGCCTTCGTCTGTTATATCACGATATATTTCTCAAGATAATGAGATAGTGGATGTTATCTAGAGAAAACGGACAAACAAGAAAAAAAAGCAAAGTAGGTCGTTTGCAGCTTCCATACAGATTCTTTTAGAAGTAGGAAGCAAATATGTAATTTATATTCCCCACAATGCTTTAAGGTTCTCAGAATGTTTTGTCTAAAGGGCACTGGTCATTCTTAAAGTATACAGCTGCTTACTCTCATATTTTTAGATGAGTTTCCCTGGATTCAGTCCAAATTAAATTAATTTTTTGTTGGTTTTTGGCTAATTTTTAATCTTAATAACAGCAGAGAGCAGTTCAGGCGTTATTTACCTGACAGGGATTTTGTTTTCAGAACTTCACCAACAGCTGCAATGTAGCACAGAGCTGTAATCATACTTTAAAAAATAAATAAACTGTCTTTTTCTGATTGTTTTCCTAACAAAGAATTAAATGTATTTATTGAGTAAGGACATAAATAAATCATAGACATACTTTTTTAAGTAGTCCCATACCCATATCATAAACCTTTTAGCAGTTTGCAGCATTTATCCTTAGCTGCCAGCATTGCATATTTCACACAGACAATCCGATCTTTCCAACGAAAACTAATATCAAGGACATTTTCTCTCTCAGAAATCACAGATTTATCCTTTGCTGATTTACATATTTCCTCTGACCTGCTTAACTCTGTTTGTTGGTCCTCTCATCATAACAGAATGAGTGAGCTGCTTGGTTGCATGAGCTTTGGTCTTCGCTCCCTAACAGATGCAGACAAGGTAAGTTTGGAGATTTTGAAGGCATTTGGCAAACTGTGTACTTTTTTTTTTATTCTGTGAGCTTGCCTCTGTGTGTTTTGGATCCATTAGACCATAAATTTCGGAGTTTAATTCAGTGTGAATGAATTCCAGTGACCTTAATAGTTTGGAGGAAACACTTTCGGGTTACCAGTGTTACAGAGCCACACTATTGCCTCAAGATATTAGAGTGGAACACAGTTTGAATCACTGAGTGTCTGCAGTGAATAGGAATATTGCACACACATTATGTTAACCTTTTGGAATATATCAGTTTAAGTTTTTTTGGTGTTTATACAGTAAAAAATCATGATATTATTTAATAATTCCAGTCCAATTTCCACTAAATGTTTAACCTTTTCTTTTGTTTTTACATTTTTTTATAATAAATTGGAAAAAAGTATTCACCTACTCAGCCAAGTAATTACATTTAAGTGGTCCAAATCATTCACCTGGGAATTCTGCAAATGTTTTGAAAAAATAGGCTTCTCTTAGAACCTCAAGGAATTCTGACATGTTTCTGGAGTTTTTAACTTTCATTTTCAATTCCAATTTCAATTTTTTAAACGTTGCTAATATTTATAATTACTACAAACGATTATTTTAATTGTCGACTAACCACCGATTATTTTTTCCGATTAGTGGATGTAAAGCACACATCTTAGTCATTATCTTTAAACTAATTAAAATAAAGACAATTGAGAGGATAGTTTATTTAACCTTTAATGAATCGTGCTGCCTCTGTTCTTCATTAGTTTCTGTTATTAAAGCAAGATTAATTTAAAAAAGTTTGGCATCTGAAATGAGGAACTATTTTTCACAAAAGATAAAGTTTTGGTCTCGCTGACTTAAATATAAAAAAGTGCATTTTGTGGTGCTGAACGCTCACAACTTTGTTCAATTTTACTACACTCTGACTCCATATCCTATAAAGTAATAACTAATCAGCAACTCATCATAATTACTTCTTTCTGCAAGACCAATCTTCAAAGCATGACAATGGATTACTAAATGAACTAACCACTACACCACCACACAGCCCAATCAAGCAAACTGTAATCAACAAACATCACAAAAAACCTACAGTATTTTAAAAGTTGAGAACTTCAAAACTTTATTGTAGAATTTTTAAAATTTAAACGGTAAGCAGACAACCAAAAATATTCAGACTTTCTTTCTGCTTGCTTCCTTTAACATTTATGTCAATTAATATTTAATTAGCTTAGTATGCTAATAAAGGAGATTTAGCTTTGAGTCACAGGAAGAGTGTCTCTTTATCCTCTTTGCTGCATCCGTTGTTCTCTACAGCTCATTTTCCATGCACCCTTTTGCACAGTCCAACCCCTCTCCTCTGTCTCGTTGCATTTCAGAACGCAGTCTTGTTCATGAGTGCGCCGCGTTATTTTGGTAACCGGTTTACTCGCCTGTCATATCTCATCTGCTGTTTGCACCTGTTTGCCACTTTGTGCTCCTCACTTTTCTTTGTTATTCCAAGTGTTTGCTTTTTTATTCTTTTTTTCTTTGTCCTCCATCTTCCTAACAGCTTTTTTTTGTCTCCCACCCCTTGGCCACATGTGCAGGGTAATATTGAACAATAGTAAAAGATCCCTCCCTTACTTTCAGGACACATGCCCTTTCCTCCCTCCCCCAGTCTTCTAGACTAGTTCACTCCTCTTTTCTTCCACATGCCCCACAGCCTGGAGAAATCTATCCACTAAGATGCTTTTAAAAATGGAAAATTATTATAACATCACAATACTAAGCAAAAAAGAACAGAGAGTTGTGTGTATCCACTGTGTGTGTGTACAGTGATAAATTTATGAGATAAATGTTTTGGCATAATTTGATAGTTTTGTGATGTTGGAACATGCTGCAATTAAAAAACGTATAAACAACATCTGGCTCATTAGACGGGGTTGCAGAAACAGGGCATCAACTGCTGTGGAGAGAAACAAATGGCAAAAAATGACAAGCAATCGCAAAATATAACATAGTCTTGAGGACTGCTAGACATTAGGTTACGAATGGAAACAATGTAGATGGATCAAAGGCAAATTGAAGAATTGCAGAGAAAGATTACACATACAATGTAGATACATTTCAGAACAAAATATAGTTTCAAAGTTAATTAAAAAAAACAAGAAATCAACAACTTAATAATAATGGATTCGATTTTTATGTGCTTTTCCAGACAGTTAAAGCGCTCACAATGTGTATCCATTATTCATTCACTCCTCATTCATACTTGGTGATGCTACTGATTTAGCCACAACTGCCCCGGGGCAGACTGACAGAGGTGTTGCCCCTCTGTACAACACTGGGGCATTCATACGCATTTACACACCAGTGGGGTCACACTTGAAGACAGGAAGGGTGAAGTGTCTTGCCCAAGGACATAACAACAGTTGACTTAAGACCAGAATAAAACCAGAGTATCAAATTATTCAAAAATGAAAGACAACGAAGACAAAAACAGTGTGTTAGACAGTTTGAAGTTTCTGCCTTTTGTACATTTTTTATAAATGAACTTGTTTCTCTGTGTGTGCCTGTTCTATAGGAGGTTCACGGGTGGTACTACTTGCTCGGGGAAGAACTGGGAAGAAGGAAACATTTGAAAGTGCCTGAACAACACATACACACTCTAGGTATGTTAACATAGTCATAGGTGAAGTTGAAACACTAGTATTCTAAACAATTTAGTTCAGTTTTGATAATCTTATATCCTTCTAAACTTGCTTATTCCCTTTTTGGGGTCATGGGGTTGCTGGAGCCTATTCCAGCTATTGTTTGGTAAAAGTGATGCCAGTCTGTGAAGTATATTTTTTTGCATGAGCAGAACACACACAGAGAGGACCCAGTCAGAACCACTAAACCACAGGGCAGCCCCACTTTTTAATCATCCAAAGTTAAAATGAAGACATTTTTTTCATTTTTTTACAATCTGTGTGGTCTGATCAATGACAATGTTTTATTACTCCTACGAGTAGTTAGTCTTAACACAAATAACCATAATCACAGTTCTGAGAATTAGGAAAAAACCCAAGGTGGAGGTTCAATTACAACATTTAGAACTATGGGGTAAAATAATGGCTGAATGTTTACCACCCATTAAACAATAAGCCACCACAAACATTTCATAAAACAAAACAGGCCTTTTATTTGTGTCTTGTACCCTGCAGGCAATTCCGGAAAATACATTTTATGTATGTGTAATGTTGCTTTGGCTTAATATTTTATTCGTTATTATAAAAGTGTTGGGGATTATGATCACACAAATGCTAATTGTTGCTCCCATGGTACTTGTTGTATATCCTTGTGTTTTATTAAATTTTAGTTGAATTAAACATTTTACCAAGTAATTAAATCTCAGATTAGATCCACAAAAATTAGTGGTTTTTTTTACGTTTTATAAAAAATGTTGCATAAATGGAACCAGGACTATTGTGTGAATCAAACTGGTGATTTTAATTTTGACTAATTAAAATGTAGTTTATTCTCAGAAATATGAATTAAACTTGAAAGCTAAATGAATGAGCAGCAATTTAAAATAAAAAAACAGTGAAATGTGAGGATCTACATAGAAAGAATGGAGCTTAAAGTGTTTGATTGTAGATTAGGCCTGAATAAAATGTCAAATGTCAAATGTTCTATAGGGTTTTGGCTGTAAAGCTTTAACGGTCCTCAGATTGTGAGGCGGGGCGACTGGAAGCGAGGGATTAAGAGAAGGGCAGAACAAGAGATTGGGACAGCGAATAAGGTATAAAACAGAGAGTGGAGAGGAGGGAGGACGGGAGGGAGGGAGGGAGCTGTCTGGATGAAACCCTAGCACGTCACAGTTGCCACAGAGAGAGAAAGAATGAGCCGGAGCTCTCCCAAACCATCCGCTGCTGGAGAGGATCTCCTCTTTACACAACCACACACACACTTCACACACAGACATATTTTTGGGGGAAATCTATTTCTTTCTTCTAACCATCTTTGAGAGCTCCTTCTTTTCCTACTTCAGGTATGTTTCTGTTTGTAGTTGCTGTTTGTCTCTGTATGTCACCGGCTTTTGTGAGTCAGCCTAAATTCAGTCTAGATAATGATAGTTCCATGTTTGTGTCATGCCCACAACTATTTATTTATGAAGTAGGATTTTGCAAAGCTAAGCTGAAATTGACAGCGTTTGTAGACATGGAGGATTTTAGGGATTCTTTATTTTAATGTTCTCTCCTGTCATTCCGCTTGTTAGCAGTTTTCTTTCTATAATATTTTCTCCCTAAATATTATTTAAAATGTATTATTATTTATTTATTTTTGCTACACAAACTGTGGACCCTTAGTGGAGCTCAGTTTACACATTGACTGGATTATAGATCGGCTGGCATCATGTTGACCCTGTGACACACAAATATTCCCTTTTGTGCCCTACACACCTCCAATGACCTTTCCTTATTCACATTTCCACTCTCTGGGAAGACAGACACATCATAGAGCATTAGCTAAACTCATCCCAATTTACACTTCTTGGCTGAACTGGGCTAATGTGTTTCATGCAACTTTAAAATCCGTTTTATGCTCCTGTGGATGGAAATGGGGCAGAGATAGCAGATTGTAAAAGAGTCAGCCAGGAGGAAATGTTTGCAAAGGCTGCACAAGGAGACCCTGAGTTTTTAGTCTGAGATTAAAAAGTCAGGAAGTTCTCTTAACTGTTAAGTCTGATGGGGCAGGGAAAGAGCAACTCAAGAAGTTAGTTATATGCATTTTTTACCACTTTGAGACAAAAGCAAAAGTTTATGTTGGCAGTATTAATGAATGTAGACTGTTTTCATCTTTCCCAGTGGCAATCCTGCTCCACTACTGTCTGATCTAATCCGTGTGCGTATGTGTGTCAGTGGAGGATGCATACTCATCCATGCACTTGGATGTTGCCAGCTGGCAGAATATAGGCCATGGTGGGGCAGCAGCAGTGTGTACTAACATGGAAATGTCCAAAATCTATGTCTTTTTTTGGTACCCAAACCTCTCCTAAATATAGATTTTTTTTAGTAGCTATAAGGAGACTTTAAATAGACTTTAGGGCTCACTTATCTTCTTACCACGCTTTTGTTACACTCTGATTTTATTTGATTTCTTTTTGTGCTCCTCTCATATCACTTATTCACAGCAACCACTTTGTGTTTTTCCTTCTGTTTTATGCCTGGGGCTGTGGCAAAATTTAAAAGCCCTGTAATGAACCAACATCTGCTAGTAACCATGGACCAGCATTAACACCTGACAAGGCCCTGATGTTAAAAATGTTTTAGCTTGAAACAAAAACATAACACACAGATGGCTAATTAATATTTTGTTTATTTAGTTTTGCACTTGATACTGCAATAGCTATGCATACTGAGGCTTTAAAGTTAGATTGGAGCTGCTTGGTTTTATTGATTTATTGTGTAATTTAAATTAGGGACATTTGAGACTAGATGAAAAGTATATTAGTCTAGAGATTGCTTCTCTAGTTGGTAATTTTATTACATTTTCAAGCAAACGTTTTCATTACTAAAAGCGAGATTCCCACATTGCTCAGGATCGCTCCTTGTAAATCACTGCAGATATTACGTTACCCAATTTATAATGAAAAGTAAGAGTTCTAGAAATGGTCAAATTGCTTGAATCAAATAATTTAATTCCACAATTAAATTTACTATTGAATAAACTACATATAATATATATGTATATATATTACCATTTCAGGTTTCTGCTTCTTTTCATATTGACTTTATCTACAAAATATATGAAAATATGGCTTTTGACATTTATAAATACAAGAAGATGCATTGCTGTTCCCAAAAGATGCAAATTTGTTATTTTTTGGGAATAAAAAACGTGTGTGTTTACAAAGCTAATGTCATGATGACCAGTGCATAGTTTTTGCATAATAATTTAAATTCAATAATTTACATGATGCAACATGAATCTAAATGAATGCTTCCTATATACAGTAGTTTCCTGTAAAGCTGAAGTACATTTATCAATAAACTTCTTTAAATATTTTCCAATATTTGTGCAAGAACACTGGCTAAACCGTTATTTAGAAAAAAAAAGCTATTTGTAAAAGTGTTACTTGGAAAATAAATGTGTTTGCAACTAAATTACAAATTAAAACTGATATACACCAGTAACAAAAAGTTAACAAAAGTTTGGTACTGGTTGAGTAATAACAAAATATTTAAAATTTCCTAAAAAAAATGGTGTTCATCTGTCATATAGTCTCTTCTGGTTTGGGCAGCATGAATGATGTCATCAGTGTTTACTACGGTATCACAACCTTAACACAATCACTCCTTGGTCAACTGTAACTATTAGATCAGTCATCTTATGTTTATGTATATAAACTTTATGTGATTTGTGACAACAATCACCATCATTTGAATGCTTTCAAGGCCCAAAAGATGCATCTGTAGAGTAGGCAAATGCTTAAAAAAACATAAAACAGCACTTTCATTCATGGTTTATTCATGCTTTCTCCCAGGTAAGCAGTTTGCTTTTTATGCGCCCTTTTAGTCATTGTGTAATTTACAATTTTTTTTTGTTTCCTTATTTGTAACGCTTTTTTAGCACACCCTTAACCAAAAAGGCATTTCATCATTACAGATGTACTCTCGTATTTATCACATTCCTTCTTTTTAAATTACATCTAGGAAGCTGTAGCTGGAGAAAGTCATTTGCCAAATCAATTCATGCTCAAGTCTAGCGTTTGATCTGCAATAAAGTGCTCACCAGCAGTGCTCTCAGTGGATCAGTGTGTCTGGCTAATCCCTCAATCAGAGATATATGTGCCAGGTCAGAGCTTGTGCAGCGCAGGTCAAGTCTCTGGTGGCAGAATGATGATTAACTGCAAAGTCTACAGCTTCTTTACAAATTATTCTGCATTATGTTGACAAAATGGCAAAAGAAATGACTGCTGGTGCTGAAGTATGTCTTTAATGTGCATACTATCATTAAAGTCTACAGATATTTGGAAGAAAATCAAATTATGACTGAAATGTTGCTTAATCCTGACTATGTTCTAACTCAAAAACACTTGATAAAAGTTCAGTTTTCTAAATGAGAGCAGTGGGTTCTTCAACTTCTCTGTTCATTTCAGTGTAATTTGCTACAGACAGAATGTCCTCTTGGATGCTTCAGGCTTTACGCCGCGGCCACAAAACCTATCCGCTCAGTTTTGACAGCTAATTACCCCGTAGGACTGTAATAAAAAGGCTGCCATCTTAACTTTGCTTAACATGAGTTGAAAGACTGAAATAGAAAGCTTGTGCGTGAATGGCAGCTGAACAATATTTTCTGACATAAACAAGACAAGGAAATTAGAGTTGATTTTTCCATGTACTTTTTGTACATAGGAATACAACCAAAAAGTGTCAGTTTGAGTTGTACATTGTGACACAACCCTCCTAGTGTTATACTGAGTGTAGTAAGTTGTCTTTCTGAGAAAGAACAATAAATGAACTGTTTGGCTTTAAATGTTTTTAGTTTCTTCACAATAAAAGATTATAAAAGCAATATTATTTATATAAAATGTATTGTTATGAATTATATGCTACAAATTCTGTCTCTTAATTAAAATAAAAAAAGGTTAAATTAATAGAACTTCCTGATAGACGTTGGTCAGCATTTTTTTCCCCCTCTGTACAGGAGACAAGTGACCCACAGTGACATGTACGTGTGTGTGTTTTCAACCATGCCTAATGCACTTCTCTCCAACAAGCTTATGATGTGGGTCACGTGATCTGTGTGTGCATGAAGGCTAAAATAGCAGAACACCCACTGGGGTTGTGCTTGAAAACAGTGTCATACACACATTTGTTTCATATTCTCCGATGGGGGGAAAAAGGGGGGATCCAGATGCTCCATATTACTGCATACAAACATCGCCAAGCTTTTCCAGATGGTTTCCCCTGGAATCAGTAGATTAGGTTGTACGTCAAATGATTAACAAATATTGGACATGAAGATGGGGGAGGGGGTTGTATTTGTTTATACTAAAGTTGTACTAGTAAATATGGGCTTTGAATAAATGTGTGTTTAGGTCTGTTATCATATCGGTTGATGCTTTTGTGAGGATGTGTAGGTCAGACAAGCCATGCTTGTGATGCTTGTTCTAAAGGGCAACTTTGACCTCAGGCCTGCATCCACTTGATCTGAGGTGAAGCATTTGACCCTGTCATACTCTCACAGCTCTCTGCTGCTGCTTTTTTAGACGTTCCCTTTCAACTATGAGCATGCAGAACACAAAATGAATGCAATAATTAAAAAATATATATATTTTACTTTTTAAAAAAATTAGATATAAAGTGTTCCCTCGCATATTTGCGTTTCTTTATTTGCGGTTTAATGTATTTGCATATATATATATATTTTTTTTGTCATGTGACTCTTCCGGTCAGCATAAACACTTCAACAACTCAAGATACTTGAATGGATTTTTTGCATCTGAAGGAGGTGATGCAGTGAGGGGGAGTGCCCGTCGGCTACCCCTCTCCCCTCTCCATGCCCCTGCATCGAGAAATGGCATCAGTTGACTCAGAAGCAGCCAAAAAAAATCTGGATATCCTATCACGGGGATAGTTATCATCTGGAGCAGTTATTTATTATTTGAAGAAGGAGTAATTGCACACACTTTTAAGGCACAGAGAGACAGAGTGACATTTTTCATCTGCATCATTAAGTATAAAGTAAAAAAAAAAGAAAGAAAGAAAAATGATTAATTTGCTGAAAACTATCCATTCTGTTCAGTTTATAGTCCCTTCATGCAGTAATTATAATAAATTCAGTTAGGATTATTTAACCAAGTGTTTCTATTCATCTTTAGGGATACAGAAAAAAGTGTTTTTTAGAGAAAATGTCATATCTTTGAATTTCCCTAGAGATATGTTTATCTTTCCACCAGAAATTACAGTATTGTAATTTGTAGATATAACTGTTAACATCTGGTAGTTCCTCTTTCTCTATAGATTGATTTACCTAAAAACATGTTAAAGAGATTGTCTCTTA
>NC_050523.1:11865360-11868111 GCF_002922805.2 Oryzias melastigma | reverse complement strand
GGATAAAAAAGGTAAATACACCAAACAAATACTGAAAGTATATAAAAAAGTTAAGTTCAAGCAGTTATATCAATCAATATGGTAGATTTGAGAGTCCAAAGAAGGACTTGA
The DNA here is from genome assembly GCF_002922805.2 of Oryzias melastigma. Taxonomy (NCBI): domain Eukaryota; kingdom Metazoa; phylum Chordata; class Actinopteri; order Beloniformes; family Adrianichthyidae; genus Oryzias; species Oryzias melastigma. Next base: position 11,868,000 of record NC_050523.1, on the reverse strand, counting down.
ATGGAGCGTTAGTTCATTTACACTCTTTGGAAGTCATAGATCAAAATGCCACAGAAAGAAAAATGATTAATTTGCTGAAAACTATCCATTCTGTTCAGTTTATAGTCCCTTCATGCAGTAATATAATGAAATCAGTTAGGATTATTTAACCAAGTGTTTCTATTCATCTTTAGGGATACAGAAAAAAGTGTTTTTAGAGAAAATGTAATATCTTTGAATTTCCCTAGAGATATGTTTATCTTTCCACCAGAAATTACAGTATTGTAATTACATGGTAATTTGTAGATATAACTGTTAACATCTGGTAGTTCCTCTTTCTCTATACATTGATTTACCTAAAAACATGTTAAAGAGATTGTCTCTTAATTGAGAATAGTGTAACTCAACATCAATCATCATAGAATAGCTTCCCATCAAATCTATGAACTGTTATTTCTAAACTGAGCATCTTCATTTTTCTTACCATCTATATATCATTTAGTTGCTATCAAATCATTCTGTACTCTGTAGTGACCTCCATGCATGCATGAAAGAGTTAATTGTCTAAATATTAGGCCTTAAAAGCAGATATGTTATCTTTTTAGTACAGATCTCTACTGTTAGGTGTTTTATCCAAATATGCATAATTAATTTTGATACTGTCCTATTGTCTGTGGAAGGTGATAATTAATTGAAAAGAAAAAAATGCAATAAGCCTTGTATATGCAGTGTCTTTGAGTTGGCAGACAGGTTTACAGAGTTAATTAAGGAAATGGGAAGTAGGTAATTCATCACAACCTCCCTGTGATTCACCGTGGGCCGCTGAATTTCTCACCTCAGGCTTGGACTTTGATTTACTGTGAGTGGGCGCCCCGTGGCTGAAACTTAACCGTCTTTGTTAAGTGAGCCTGTTTTAAGGTTACAGGCAGTTGACCTTTATGGTTCAAAACGTCACTTAACGGAAATAGATTGTAATTTAATTGAGAGAAAAAAAGAGGACTTAGATGTGACTGTATGTGGTTATATGTTAGATGTTGTATTGCTAAAGTCTAGCATTCAATTTTTTTGACAGCATAACAAAACTTCCACATTATTTTTTTTTATTCTTTATGACTTTTGTATTATGTTAGCATTCACAACAGCAAAAACTTTTGAGCAAAATACTTTTCTACTATTAAATTGTCTTTTAATTTTATTTTCTAAAATTCTTCATGCTATTACATCACAATGCTCATCAATATTGTTTATTGATTTATGTGAATTTGTGTTTTTCTTTGTGTTTTTCTCATAAAGATGTTGCCAGACTTGTCAGGCTTCATTAAAAATAAAAAAGAACAACAGACCTTTCTACTTCTAGCCAAAATTCTAGCCAAGGCATAAATAGAAGAAGAAAGAATAAAGAGAACACACTTCTTGCCAAGAAGGTGTTCTATTTACACATCATTGTTGGAGTCAGTGAATAACATTTAGATCAGGAACCTACGATCACAACCTGGTCAGTGATAACAAACACCAAAAACCCATTTGTGCAGGTGTTGTTCACTTTGCCACAGATTTCTGAATCCCTTTTGTTGTCAGACAAGCATTCAGGTGTTTGCAAGCTTGTGTTGTCAGACAACTTACTGTTGTGCAGTCAACTGGACTGGCTTTGCTTGATTTTTTTTTATAACCTTTACTTGTTTTCCTGGCATTAATTATTTGTGTTTTGAAACTGCTTCAAAAATCTCAGTGACAACAAATGGTTTCATTAAATTGTGATTTGTTTACAGTTGTTTTGTGCTCATGTTTCCTCCTGCATGGGTTTTTTCATGAGACAAAGCTGCAGTAATGATGATTAGATACACAAGGAGAACAAGGCGTTTGGTTTATCATTAAATCTATCCATGCATCTCGAAGTTTTGCAATATTTGGCAGTTTATTTTGTCCAGTTAATGACCCACTCCAATGAAAATTGTGTTCTTGGTATTTTAACATGCTCTGGTGGCATTTTTCCCCAGTTATGGAGGACTCATAAAGGAAAATTGGGATTAAAAATGAGTATTTCCTTATTCAAATTGCAGTGAATCAGAAACAAATGAAAGAAAATGCAGTTTGAAAAAGTTTGTAATTAATATCTACTAACTAAAATCAGCAGGCCACATGTTCCCTGCTCCACTCCATTCTGATGCATCCACTTGCAAACTAATTGATCCATGCATGTCTTTGTTTTCCTCATCCAATCTGGTATCTGGCTCAAAGCTGTACGGATGGATAGCTTCAAGAATGCTCATCATTTTTGTTGTACTGCTCATGATAGCTTGGGGTTGTGAGGAGCTGTAAGCTAGTGGGAGAACATTTAATACAAATGGATGATGAGAAATCAGGGATCCTAACCACAACTCAATTTCTGACAATTTCCTGCCTCTCTACAGAAACTATGTCTTGGAAAACAACACAGTCTTCACAGTTATCTTGCCTAAAAACAGCATAATCATAATTGAAAGACCACTGAGAATACTTTTACAATAGATCAAAAGATGACTGGAGTAGGACAATGTTGAACTTAAAAGCTCGATTATTTCTGAGACACTGTATAAACTGGATGAAAAAATATAATCTTAATCTCTGAACAATTCCGCGTGTTCCTAAATCCTTTTTTAGCAGTCTCTGCCAGGTCAGGAC
>NC_050523.1:11841384-11864480 GCF_002922805.2 Oryzias melastigma | reverse complement strand
TTCGCCCTTCAGTAGCCGGGATAGGCTCCGGCACCCCCGCGACCCCGAAAGGGAAGCAGCGGTCAAGAAGATGGATGGATGGATGTCTTTGTTTTCCTCATCCGATCTGGCATCTGGCTCAAAGCTGTACGGATGGATAGCTTCAAGAATGCTCATCATTTTTGTTGTACTGTTAGCTTGGGGTTGTGAGGGGCTGTACGTATATAAATGGATGATGAGAAATCAGGAATCCCACCAACAACTCAATTTCTGACAATTTCCTGCCTCTCTACGGAAACTATGTCTTGGAAAACAACAGTTTTTTTTTTTTTTTAAATCTTGCCTAAAAACCGTATAAACATAATTGAAAGACCACTGAGAATACTTTTACAATAGATCAAAAGATGAAGCAGGAGTAGCACTTTAAAGATTCAGCTTCATAACTATAGCTAAATGACAATGTTGAACTTAAAATCTCGATTATTTCTGAGACACTGTTTAAACTGGATGAAAAAATATAATCTTAATCTCTGAACAATTCCGCGTGTTCCTAAATCCTTTTTTAGCAGTCTCTGCCAGGTCAGGACATGCATGTAACACCAACTCAAGGAACAGCTGACATAATCCTTCCTGGCTGTTCTGTCAGCTATGAAACAGGAGATGACACATGTCAGTCACCACCGTATAGCTTACCAAAAACCCTCGCAGTGAACACATTGTTTTGCTTATGTCCACCGATGTAATTGATAAATATGCTCGTTTTTGCTGCTTTGACGAGGCATAGTCAGAGCATAAACTGTCAAATTTTACCTTTAATATATATGTTATTGATACTGAAACCGTTGGAATGGGATTATTTTAGCCTCTTGGTGGTGTTTTCTCCTTCCCGTGTGACAGTTCAGTTCATAAGGATGATTTGTGATATTGATGATTATCTTTTATCAGTATATTTTATGTTATTTTATTAGGAACATTTCTCGGGGTAACCCTGCACACTCACCTTCTAAATTCATTTTTTTTGTGGTTTGGGTTATTGAAACAAAGAAGGTGTAAATGTTGTAATTTGTACTGTCAGAAAGTACCAATCAGATGTTCAGTTTGCATCAATGCCTATTATACTCTATGATGACTTTTTTTCCAGATTCTCACCCAACCATGTGTGTGTTACTACAGCTGAAAACATTTAGAAATGTCCTAAAATATTACAAGATGAACAATTTTCTAAAGGTTTAAAATATTTTGTTTTGTTCTTGAGAGATTCCTTGTGTGACAAATCACCATTTACCAGTATTTATTAAACCTAGGTTTGGATAAATAAACTTTAATATGATAAATATTTTTTATCAATTACTTTAATTATCTGCAAACTGAACATTCTGTCTTTTAGTCATGTGGTGAAATACATTTTTAAATTCCTACATCTATTTGTGGTCATTATACATACATTTATACATATATAAATTACATATTACATACAAATTAAACTTAAAGAACCAGTTATAACTGGTTCTTTAAGTTTTGGATGGTAAAGGCTAATAAGGACGGGATAAACACAAAAGACAGAAATTGAACAATGTTTATGAAGTCACAATCCTAATCTGTGATTCGTTAACAGGTTAATCCTATTTTTCTTCAAAAAATGTTTTATTTGTTTACGTTTGAACTTTAAAAATTGAAAAAAAAAACTGAAAAAAATTTAGGGTCAGACTCTGCCACTTTTTGTCAAATAAAAGCTTATTTATGAAGCACTTTTCATACATCTGCTGCACTAAATGATTTACAGAATAAAAGATGTTAAACTTGAAAAATAAAACCAAAAGAAAGACCTTTAAGTCAAACATTTTAACTACAAACACATTGCCCTCAACTACTCAATCTCCACTCCCCCACATTATGAAATTGAAAAATGACATTTAAATAGGAAGGGAAGTAAAAATCTGGACTGATGCTGAAGTGAGAAAGGGTGTTATGAGGATCTGTCCACACCAGCAACCACTCCACTCATCATCACAGAAGGCATCACCACAGGATCCCCCCTGATCAAAGCAAGCAGCCAGACCAGGGAGATCCCACTGGAGCAGCCCTGTGAAAAGGCTTAGTCCCTGGGGATCAGGATCCCTCTCAGGAAAACACTTGAATTAAAACAAAATATAGAAATAATAAAATACACAAAAGTGGAAAAAAAGATCAGAAAAAAAAAATTCAAAGCACCAAGGACATGTATAATCAGTAAAAGTAGATTTGAATAATCTCGTAAATATGAATATACTGGACAATAACGAATGAACGATTCAAGTAAGTTAAATATTGATTAAATATATGTCCAAATTTCAGTTGAAAGCCAGATAATTTTCAGCCTTTTTCATAAACGTGGGTAGTCTCTTCATCCCTGAGGGTCTCTGGGAGGTTGTTCCAAAGTCGAGGGCTTAATGATCGAATGAGGACTTAGTTTGTTTCTACCTTTTGGTCTTTACCAGGTCAACCTCCGAGTCAACGAGAACTCATCCTGTAAACCACATACATTTAAGTGATACAAGACCATAAAATCATGTATAAACATATTATTGATGGAGAGTCTCAATATCTTGAAGTTAAGTTTTGACTTCTTGTCTTTTCTGGAGAAGAAGAAGAAGACAATGAACTTCCAAAGATAATGGTTCAATTTAAGACATTTGTAAACCCTAAAAAGAACCTTTAAAGTCAAATTTAAATTTCACAAGGAGTCAGTACAGTTATTTAAAAACGGCTGTAATATATTCCCGCCCGCTGGTCCCTTTAGCATGCGAGTGACTGAGTTCTAGAGTAACTGATAGTTTTATGTGCTCTTTCTGGGACGACCAGAGAGCAGGGCATCACAATAAATTATTCTACTAGAATTAAAAGCCTGCATTAGCACCTCCATGCAGGCAAGAAATAGAAATGGGTTATCTTTTTAAGATTTTAATATGTGCTATAAATTTAAGCTCAAAAAGAACACCCAGGTTTCTCACTGCAGTTGTGTAAATTTTCATTTTTGGTAAAATGAGCTCTCTTATCATCAGAGATAACGATTAAATTCTATTGAAGAAATTCCGTGCCATTCTAGACTTTATGTCTAAATATGTTCACTGACTTTTATAAATAGAATAGCAATATAAATACAAACACCACACTTCCTGGTGACTTTGCCAAGTAGCAAAATAATAATAATAATAATAATAATTGGTCTAAAATTGATCCTTGGGGAACCCTTCTCTAGCTTTCATTGACTCTTGTAGAGCACGTATCCTTACTTACAATGTTCAATCTGTAAGAAATAAAACCAGTTAAAAAAGGAAGCTACAACTTTTCAGCGTGTTTAATGAAATATTACAATCTACTGTGTCAAAGGCAGCGCCTAGATCTTGTAGTACCAGAACAGAGAGTATCTGTTAATCTAAATTCAATTTAATATCACTGACTGTCTTCATGAGGGCAGTCTGTACTGTGGTTTATCCACAAAGACTAACTATATTTGTAAAATTATTATTATTATTAAATTTATTGGATTTTTTTCCCAAGAGTTTACTTAAAAATAGTTAAAATGATTAATAATTATCAAGGATGTTTGGATCTAAATGACTCTTCTTCAGAAAAGGTTGTCCATGTATTAGGGTTGTTGACAAAAATCTTGACTTATTAGTTTTAGAGAAGAGAAGCAGTTAATCAAGCCTTAATGTGACTTAAAATTTAGATGAAAAATCTGTTGAATAATAAAAAGGATTTTTACTATATTGTGGCAGCAGGTTTTATTAATTAATGTTTATAGACTTTGTTGTAATACTTTATTCACAAACTACAGCATATCAAAGTCATGTTAGTTGGTTGTTTTGTAATTAGTAATATTTTAATCTCAATCATGTACTTTTTGATGAGCTGCTAACCTGGTAAGATGATTTCTGACCACCATCAACATATAATTTCCTAATACTTGTACACAGATGTTAGAAGAGCATTGTTTCTTTTATTAAAAAATAATGTAAAGAACCATAAGAGTACCTGATTTGAAATAAATGAAAAGCACAAGATCAACTATTCTGAGTTTATGACCGTGAACATTTTTTTTTCTCTACTCTCCTTGTTATTTCTTACTAATTGTTTTTGTTTCTGTTGTCTTTTAATAAATCCAAAATCATTTAAATTCCTGTTTACTATTCTGCTTCTTTTCCTGAGTTTGTCCACATTTCTATCTTTCCTGCTTTCTATTCTTTCTGTCTGCAATTGTTCCTTTCTTTTTTTTCTCACGTCAGTCAATTATAGATTTCCACGTTGCCTTTCTGCCACACATTTTTGCACTCTAATGCCCTGTGGAAGTTTGTCTTACCCAGAGAAAGGGTTCCTCATCTGGGCTTCATGCCAACCAGGTTAACCTTTCTCTTTTGCTGCACCCCCTGCAGCGTTGAGATTAACAAGTGAAAAAGTCTTTTTTTGAAACAGAGCCTTTTTTAAATGTGGACGTTACAGCTGTTTTGACCGCCCTGGAAAGTGTTCAGAATGTTGATATAGTGTGTACTTTTTTTGGTGGAATTTTAAAACTCAAAAAGATAAATATATAAAAATATAGAATTCGATTCCAAATTAACAGAGGCTCTTTTTTAAAACATGTTTAAAATGTCCTTAGGTGGAAAACCTAAGACCATAAAAATGTCTCAGCTTAATGTAATTCATTTGGTTTGTTTCACAAACTAACTTTACTTCCTTTTTGTAAATGAAAGCCCTCTCTAAGAATACAAATGTGCCTTTTGTTGCTCTACAAACATTATTAGTTCCCTTGAGGAGTTTAGCAAATAACTGTCACACAATAAAGTTTATTATTTGAGGGAGAAACAAACATCTCTATGCTAACAGTTCATAATTTGGCATGTCATTTGATGTTGAACATAAGCAAAGTTTTAAACTTATAAATGTTTTCTTTGAACCTTTTTTCCCTATTTCCTTTGTCTTAATTTATAATAAAAATAATAGACCCATGCAAATATGTTATTTTTTCACAGAAATATTACACTTTTTTGAGTTAAAGTCACATTTTTTTGCACTTATATGTGACTTAAAAAAATGTCATGTTTATATTTCCACTAACAACTTCTTTAGGGCTTGTTAGGTGTGTATCAGTTTTTACTATTGACAGCAACGCAGAATAGCTGAATTTGATGCCCATGTCTCCCAAAACTGTGACTTGTACTCCAATGCAACTAATATATACTTTTTTTCTTCTTTATTATGCTGTGTTTTTGGCTGCTGCAACTTATACTCCAGACCAACTTATTGTCCAAGGGAAAAAAAAGGGTAACCCCCCCCAAAAATAATTTCAAAGTTTTATTCATTTTTATGTTTGACTAAGTTGTGATATCAACCATGTGATTGTTTTAGCTTATCTGACAGTTAACAGATGGTCACTTTTTGAGTTGCCTCTTTGAGCCGGACCCAAAGTGGTTTTGGTTTGGTTGGCACAGTTTAAAACCTTTCACAGTCTGGACTGGGATTGTTCCCCCCTCCTTTGGTGATATAGATAGGGGTGTGACGAAACCGTACACAAAAGAGAGGGATAATGGGAAAGACTGACACATCAAACACATCAAACAGCGGTTGAGATTGGAGGGAAGGCGGGGGGTGTCGAATAATCGATCCTGTGTGAAGTTGGAGGGAGTGGTGGGCGGTGGGGGGAGTACTTAAGAAAGGCATAAATATGAAGAGAAATATGTCCTCTGATGGAAATAGGATGTGGAGGGACAACAAAAAAAAGAGAGAAGCAGATCTGCATTGTGGCGCAAAGCTGAATGCTGCCTTTATGAGCGATGGTTAAAAAGGACACTGAGGCGTGAGTCCCGTAACCATAGCAACTTCCCAGGAGCCCTATGACGGACGGATAATAGAGTGAGAGAGGAGTTCCTTTTTTTGCTTCTTCACCCCTCCCTCCCTTCTTCCCTCCCTCTCACTTGTTCTCACTTCCATTCCTCTCTTGGGCAGTTTGTTGGATTTTCCCATCCTATACTGTTTTCCTTTATGCAGCCGGCTTTTTGGATGTTTCTTTTTTTCCTTCATGTGTGCTTTCTAAAGTGCAAACATCTGCCTTGCGAAATAGCCATTGCTGTAACTACTTGATGCTATCTGTTTTCCGTCACTTTTATGGACCCTCGCAACTATTTGGGGACTTTATTTCCGTCCAACCAAAAACCTGTTTTGCATTGGGGAAATGTGCTCCAGAAGCACAGTGTCAGCTCGTGATTCCTTTGTCTACGTTTCAGAGGCTGTGCTGTCAAACCATGGTGCTGCCCCCGAGACCAATCACCCTGAGATAATGCAATGCCTAACAGTAAGTACAACCCAAACTTTGCTTCTTTGAGTCTTCGTAGTTTGCTGTTGTGTATTAGTATTTATTGTATAAGTGTGTGCACAGTGTGTGGCTAGGCCCTCTCAATGTTGACCTTTGACATTGCAGAAACTCCCAAAAAGTCATGATGCACAAGCATGCTTTATGAAAGACAGTGACTGCACAAATTCCTGCTTACAAATCCTTAGCAGCCATAGCAACTAATTGAATTATGTGCTTCAGCTTTGAGCAGTGAATGGAGCAAGATGTCATTTCTTGAAAGGCTGCTCGTCAAAAGGCTCATTTGCATGAGCAGCAGAAAAGAACAACTTTGCCGTCAAATGTGAATCACTGTTTGCTTTCAATATTTCCAGTGTCTGCCTTTCATACTTTGTGTTTTGTTAGATTTCAAGCAATTATTGCAAATTTGAGGTCAATTAAGAGCCTTTTTTTTTTTGCTTTCTTGATAATAAAGAGGTTGGAAAGCATTTAAAAATGAATGGGAATCACGTACAGCACTTATGTAAAGGAGTATTTGCTTAACAACAGAACAATTGGAGCGTTAAAGAATTAAGTTTGCAAATTTACACATTTACCAGATTATCGAGCAGAGGGATTTTATACACATGAGTAGAAATCAAACCTTGTAAAAGTTTATTACACCCAAACAAGTCAATGTGTAAATGGTTAATTATTAAAAGAAAATATTCTACTTTTTCTGTATTTTTTTTCTACTTAGTTTTCAGTTAAGGGGATTTTACTATTATATTTCCATTGAGTAAAATTTAAAATCATAAAATATAAAAAAAACTGTTTCAAATAATATTTGGTATCACCTTAATGCATACACTTATTAGTTGATTACAAAACCTAATAATGTTAAATAAATCCAGATAAAATTGCTTTTTAAAATTACTTTTTCAGCTTTATTAAAAGCTGTTGCCCCTTTAAGAGGTAAAATGTTTCTGTGTTTAATGAATAACTTAATTTATAAAACACACAAAATGTGCAAATGTATTAGTTAAATATATAAGACAAAGTATTTAAAATGTTCTTCCATTAGTTTTTTTTTACATTTGTTAATATGCATTGCACACAAGACCAGAAATATAGTTATAAACTGAGAGACAAAATAAGAACTTTTTAGGATTTATACAGAGAGCCATAAACTGAAACAGAAATAGAACATTCTGAGAGGAATTTATTTGGTAAAAGTAATATACATTATTCATAACATTATTTTTAACAAAACAAAGGCATACATCCATGCTTTGTAAAGCACATCTGTTTTTTTTTTTTGTTTTTTTTTTTTTACTTTTTGGACATGAACTTTAAAATTTGATGTGATTGCTTCCTTTGCCAGCCTTTAATGATGTTTGATAAGCCACCCCTTGTGTCATTGGCAAAGAGCAAAGAAAATGTACTAAAAGTAACAAAACTATACCCTGAATACAGAGACCTGAAGCATCACTTTGCTTGTCAGCTGGCATTAGCTCTTTAACTGTCTCTGAGTATTTGGATCAAACACTTTCCTCAGAAGGACAAAAGATGGAGAAGAAGGTGAGGTAAGCAAAGGACGTGTCCTTGGCTCAGCAGCTTCTATCTCAGAATCAAAAGTTTGATTGATTTTTTTCAGTAGATTTTTTTACCTCTGTAAGGAAATGAAAGTCTGTTTACTCCTCTTCGTGCTGCAATTTCTGATCACAGTCATAAAGAGACGAGTTACTAATGTATTCACTAAACTAATCAGTTTTCCAAACATGCATTTGGTGGACTCAGGAGGGGAAATACAAACTCAGAGAAAGAGCTGTCAGTCAGTCAGGAGTCAAACAAAGCTCAGGTTCAAGAATTTAGAACTTCATTTTTTCGACATTTACTTTAAAAAGCCCATAGAAACCATTCAATATTCGCCTGTTTTGTGTATGGCTTGGATTAACTTTGCAATTTAGGTTTAGGCTGGGTGATTCTTTTGTGCTCCATGCAGCTGGTCACTTGAATGTGAAAAAGGGGCCGTCACGCAGCTTTCAGCATTTTAGCCTAAAAGTTGTTGCTTCATTACAAACCAAGATACTGGGATTTAAAGTCACACTCCAACTATATTTTTTCTATTGTAAGATCATTTTCAGTGGTCTTTTAGTTTTAGATTGTGCTTTAGCCAAAATCAAAAACCCTATGTCGTTTTTTTAAGACATATTTTCTGTAGCGCTGCAGGAACTTATTAGAAATTTGCCTCTGAGTTGTGGGTGGGAATGTTGGCGCAGAAGTAACTCTACGTTGATATCCCAGCATGCCTTTGTTTACACTCTCTTCTGTTAGCTTACAGCTCCTGATCTAACATGATTTGAAGAAATAAATACTCAGAAACACAGTTTGTATCTTAAATTCTTTTATACATGTCCTCTATCACTAGAAAAATCTGTTAAAAACACCAAAAAACAGCTTCTTCGGATTTTTGGGAGAATATCTGTGGATGTTCTGTGGATGGAAACAAGAGCACAAAGCTGTCTTGAACCATATGTTGAAATGCAAACGTCATGCTTCCACTTTGACTGTTTCGTTGTACACTGTCACTCTCCAATAATACCAAGCGACTTCTAGCTTTGCCCCTGTCAAAGAGGATTGTGTCACATGACGGTAAACCTATGCTGTTTGGGGCAATGCTGCAACTGCTCGACTAGTTGTTTTTTTTAGAATCTAAAATGATGTAATTTGACCTGCAGCACTGCTTGCATATCAGCTTTGTAAGCAGCTTTTCTTTTTTACTTTTCATATTTTATACTAAGAATGACGATAGAGAGTTTAGTAAAGGGAAAAAAACGTATTCTAGCTACAAACTCCAACATCAATTGGATTTGTACAGTTTAAGTAGAACTTATTAAAACCATTAAGGTTTGGGCTCCAGGCGTGACTGACAGTTGGAGCCATTCAGCTGATCAGTGTGACTTCAAGCTGCATCCGTGTTGCTTTGGAAACACTCCAGGATGTGGATCTGTGGTCAAATGAAGTTTCTGTTTTGCTCCTGATTCTGACTGTGAAGGATTACAAAACACACAAAAAAAGGTCTTTCTAGAAGTTCAACAGTTCACACGCTCTTTCAGTCGTGTCCTCAGTGGCTTCATTTGAAACATATTGTTTTTTTATACATCAAAAGAAAACTTTTCATTTTGGAAGGACGTTGTTTTTTTATTTTTTTATTTTTTGGCTGTGGAAAAGTTTCACATCCGTATTTATGAATGGTCCTTTCCTTTTTCTCCGTCTCCTCCCTCCTCCCTCCTCTGTATCTGAATTAGAGTAACATATGATCGTGAAGGGCCGTCTCAGAGGAGAGTTCAAGCAAAGAGGGCAAAGCACATTCACAGACTAAATTGGGGGCGAATGAAAAACCTTTTAGGCTGTCTCCTCATTTCTCTACCCACCTTCTGTTGCCTTGAACTTGTTCCCTTCCACTCCACTGCCTGTTTCCTCCCTGACTGCACTGTCCTCCTCCACTTTGTAGTAATTTCTGTGCTCTGTTTTTTTCTGCTACCACTTTGTCACCCCATGGTTATCACCCTTTAGCAGACAAAGAGCTCTGTGGTATCATTATCTGCCCACTCTTTACCGATTTAAACAGATTTCAATGTTTGACCACCTGGCACATCAGCTCTTTTTTGATGATTTACTCAGGGCTCATTAAATGCTTCGGAGAGTTCAGATTCTGGTGAAGATACATGATATCCACCAAGGAATGTCCCTCCGAAACCCCAAAGCTATTTCAGGCACATTTTCTTATCCTCTGACAATCCTTTTACAGCTTTCCTCTGCAATTTGTTGGAGCTATTTCTCTTTCCTGCCACAGTTTAGGGAAATAAACTGTGTTGGAAAAAAAGTGCATTTTTTCAGTCAGTTTCGATAAACACATTTTAGTTCATGCATACAATTTGTCAGTTAGAGTTAATAACCTAAATGCATTAGTTATAATCTTAAAACAAAAATGTTTACTTTCTTTTATAAAACCACTTTTTTTTTAGATTTCTGATCAGTTAAAAATAGCTTTTAAGTTATGCTATTTAAATACTATAAAGAGAAAAAGCAGGAGTAATTTGGCATATAGGGTTTGTTTTTAATATACCAGTAAAGTCTTTAATTCATAAAAGTTGATAACAGTTGGACATACGGTCTTTTGCCTTCACTTTTCTGGTCAGTTTCTATTAAACTCTTAATTGCCTCTGTTTAAATAGCTCTGGTATATCGGTTACAAAGAAAAGAGTGTGTGGATTTAAAAACAATCAGTATTTCATTGGTTTTCCCTTTTTTGGTTTCAGGCTTTTGTTTATCAGTTATGTGTTTTTCTTGTACTGATTCTCAGAATGGAGCATTTTTTTTATTTGCATCTTGTTCTGTTATCGTTTCCTATAATTGCTCATACCTGGGTTAAGTTACCACATCTGCCTCTTGTTCATTTCTTCCTTAGTGCTTATAACTTGTTTGTTTTTAGACTGTTGTTGTAGTCTCCTTCTCCTTCTTCTCCTTCTGTTTTCTGGATTTTTTTTTCTATTTGTGCTTCGCCTTCAGTTCTTTTCTGTTTATTTTACCAGACTGTCTCCAGTTTTCCTGTACTTGAGTCATTGTTTATCCATCAATCATGACAAAGTGTTGAACATTGAAAACAAAAATTTTAGTTTTCCAGCTGGGATTACTGATTTTTTTTTTAAATTGTTGTTTGTGCCAGATCCATTCAGCACTTTTTCTCCTAAAAATACAGAATACTTACATTTATTAACAATAATATGTTAATACATAAAGGAGATTCCAGTTATTTACAAGCCTTATCCAGGATTATAGACCTAAAAATACCTTAATTTAATGGTACTTTATCAATAAAATGCAGTATAACTAATTCATAAGAATTCAAATATATATATAAAAAACAGATAAAATAACTAGTGACCATGAAGTTTAAAGAGGTTGTTGTCCAGAATTTTGTTTCTTTTTCCCTTTTTTGCAACAAATTCATTTTTACTTTCTGAACAGAAATCCCCTTATACGATGGTGAAATCATGAATCTTTCAGAACCATTAAAAATTATTTCTAACAGCCACTTTCTCAGATTGTAGGTCAAATTTAATATTTTAAAACTTGTCGTCTAAAATGTGGAATAGCTGTGATTTATTTAAAAGGTTTGATATATACATATTTTACCTGGTTCTGATTCATGTCAAGTATTAGAGCCCAGGTTGAATACTTAAAAAATATTAGATAGATTACAAAGGTTTAATTTTTCATTTTTTAGTCAGCGGTAACCTCCAGTACTTCTTAGAAAGCATGGTAAACAATGGAATTCAAACACAATAAATTTAAATTATATTTTTGTATGAAAGTACAAAAAACTTTTTTTTTTTAGTATTTTTGTATATTGTGTATGAAATGCAATAAGAACCAGTAATTGCTAAAAAAAAAAATCGCAGACAAGCATCCATATGTATATATAAAAATATACTTTGCATGTGCCTTTTGTGCCCAGGTAAACTTGCTGAATTATTTATAGTAAAGTTCAAAACGGGTCCTATTTTTCATGATCCAGATATGTTGGGTTCATGCATTTTTTACATTTTCTTCTCACGTGAAAAAGAAGAAAACGTATGTAGCATGCCATCGAGAAGAAGTAGCGCCTTTAAAGCTGATGTAACTGTATGTGGTTAATAACTTGTGAAGGAAGCTTTGGTTCTTAAATGTAAAGTGGATCTTGAGCTGTGACCCTGAACTTGGTCTTGGACCGGTCTTGCGCTCGATGGCTTCGAGGGCACCTCCCCCTTTGTTGGCTGTTTATTTGGGTCAGAAAGAGAAACACAAAATGAGAGTGAGATCCCACACTGCTCAAAAAACAGATTGGCCTTGTCTGGCTTCTAGTTGAGCTTTTGAAAACTCCTTTTTCATTCCTCTCTGTAAGACACGCTTTATTCTCTCCTTTTCTCCTCACCCTCTAATCAGCCCTTCTGCCTGTTTGGAGGTGAACAGCGCAGCGGGGACGTTTTTTTTGTGTGCTTGATGGGTAACCCTTACTCCTTTGAAAAGAGACAGGGGAAAGCTGCCATTACCACTGGCAGGAAGGTGTCTAAAGACAATAGCGTTTTCTGCCACTTTATTAACTTGAGGAGATTAGTCCTTGTGTCAGCTTTCTGTTCATGTTTTATCCATGAGCCAGAAATCCAAGGGATTAAAAGAAAAGGAGGCAAGGTGGGATTAAATAGGCTTGGCAGGATTTGGAAGGATCAATCCAGCTGAACAGACTTCTTTTTTGTGCCAGTTTTGAAGTGTTTGTTGCCATTATTTGGTAGATTCCCATCTTTGTCCTAGACACATATATGTTTAAAAAAAAAAACAAAAGCAAAGGAAGTGTTTGGATAACTGAGAGTTCGCAGACCTGCAGATTTCCGCACAGAGCAGTTTGAGGTGAGAGCGAACAGCTGAAAGGAAAAGCAGAGGAAATATGAAAGTTGAAAACATAACAAACAAGCATAATGTCTGGACAGGGAGTATGGGAAACTACGGTGGAAAGAGTCTGACGGCCCATGACGTATAAGTAAAAAAAAAAATCTAATTAAGTTTGTTTGGAATTGTGGTCATTGTGTTGGAATCAAACCTGTCAGGGAATTTGAAGCATTTCCCATGGCGGTGCTCACATGGTCCGAAATTAACTTTTCTCAGACCTTTTAGACGTTTCCCATCAACGTCCCGTCTGTAGCACTTTAATTCACATGTGCCTCACCTTTGTTGGTGGCTGCAGAGAACTGTAGCACCTCTCACAGCCTCGCCGTGAGGACTCAGGAAGCAGAGCGACCTTATCGGGGGCCGACACACAAAGCTCTTCTTGCCTCGCAGTGGCGAGGTATGCACAAGTGTTTGTGCGTGTGTGTGTATGTGCATGATGGTGGGGGGGGCGGGGTTGTGGAGGTGGGGGGCAGTGGGAGGCACTTCCTCCCATTCTTCTGCTGTGGAAGAGTTCCCATGAGCGCCCCTGCCAGGAGCTAGAGTCGGGCCCGAGCAGGCCAAGCCGGAGCTCGTCTCGCCTGTGTGACGCCAACTCACACTCACACAGCTGATTTCAGGCGCTACTGGAGCTTCTGTTGTTCATGCCACACACTGAGGAGCGAGGCGTTACAGTAGAGGCAACGAGGAGAATGGACACTGTAGGGGGGGATTTATTAGAAAACAGTAACATCTGCTACAGCTAAGTGTTCATGAATGACTGGAGTCATTCATTGGGAATAAGTTCATCAGGAGGTCAGTGACAAATCCCAGTTTGGCCAAGAAGAAGGTCCACGGACCCCTTTTTTGATTCTTCAAGCTTCACATCATCTGCATCTGGTCTGCCATCTGGACCCTAAGGCACCTCTTCAACTCTTTGAACAGCAGCTGAGATGATTCACAACACCTTGAAGTCCACAGAACCTTCAGAACAAAGCCCCAGGAGAACATGCTCAGCTGCGCAGAGGAAGCTGTGGAGATACTCGGGCTGCAGAAGGAGCAGCCAGGTGGAAAGTCACCGCCGCAGCGTTTGTGTGTTGTCTGCAGACCTGAACGCTGGAGAGGACAGAGCAAGAGGAGGAAGTGGTGTTATACACACTATTCATGGGCTTTGCCACCTCTGCATTGGATGTAGGCTACCACAGGTGTGTCTGTGTGAAAAGATAAAAAAGTAGAATGGGGGCAGTTAATTGTACAGTATTTATTTGTATATCTGACACTCAAGTACATCCAGAGAAAAAGCACTTTTCACTTCTCATCCAGCCGAACACATTTCATGAAGTGAAGGCATGGGAATATATAATAAATGTGTGTTTCATTTTTGAAAGGGAGCAGCTCTTCATCCTTTAAATTATTGAAGCGTAATACTCTGAGACAAAGATCTGATGGAGGGACAGCACACAAATAGCCAGAGGAGAGAAATTTCACATGAAAGCGCACCTCTTTCCTTTTAGAAATACAACTTGTGTGCAATCCAGGGTCAAATGTCTAACAGACAAAAAAAAAACAAAAAACAATTAATTGAAAGTGATAGTTGCCAAAAACAAACATCTAAGGTTGGACTAATGGCACAATAACTATGGAAGTCTTTTCAACAGTCAGCTGTTAATTCTACTTTTTCCTGCACTTGTGGAAAGAAGATAAGAAACGTTCTGCTATCAACAAACAGAGAATGGCAGGATACCTGCTCCTGGCTTTGCATTCATGTTCAGCATGAGGACCAGGATGTGAGAGTACGAGGAAAAAGTCCTGTCACACGTAAACAATCAACTGCAGTGTTAGTGTGTATCTAAATTCATGACCAGTGAGTTTAGGGTTCAGAAATATTTTTTTCAGGTTAGTTTTCACTTGGACTTAAGCTAAATGTGAAATGAATGTTGGGAATTTGTCACTATGATATTATTTACTTAGTAAATTGTCTCATCGGTCATTTTTCATGTGCCAAAAAAATTACATCAAGAGAATTCATCCTGATTTACTGGTTTAGTGAAGTTGTTAATAAAATTGGGGCTTTTGGAATCTACATCTACCTACTTGAGGTTTTATGTTCAAATTAGGCAGATCTGCAGTTTCCTTTCAAAAGGACATCAGAGATGGAACTCTTGATTAAAAGACAGATATCCTCATCTCTGTTCTTTTTCAGTTTCTAGTTTGTTTTTTTACCCACTTATGTCACATCAGGCTGGTCTTTTAAAAATATTCCATAACAATCTGTTGTTTTTCATTCTTAATTCCATTGGATTGTTTTCGTTGAGGACCATCTGTTCCGCTGTTTGCCTTTCTCCCCTGCTCTGCAATTTTCCCAAGTCCAGTTCCCCCTTTTGTCACACTATAATCTGTTTGTAATCTTTTCTTATAAATTGTCAATCTCAGTTTGTTGCTATTTATTTTTCTCCACTTTTTTTTTTTTTTAAAGAATGTTCTCAATTTTCCCTTAACATTGTTTCTTGTGCCTCAGAAGAGATGAAAAAGAAACATTTGGTTAGGCTTTAGGTGGTGTAACACTCAAGTTTTGAGCATTTGGTTATAGAGAATAGTGAGGGAAGTCAAAAGTCTATCTCAGAGAAAATAAAATCAGTGGACTGTACAAAACCACAATTGCACCCGACATTTTAGGGCCATTACAAGCTTCAAGCCTCTAAATAATCCTTGAATATCTCCACATTTGTTGCTCTCCCCCTCAAGGGCAGATTTTGTAATTTAGCAGTGTATTCCTTTGCTTTTGCTCTGTTGGAGAAACAAAAACCAGAGATCTGCAGAGGAGATGGAAAGTGAAATGTTTTGGACAGAAACATGTTGCTTTTGGCTCAGGCTATCAGGTGCGGGGAGGAAAATGTTTGGCAACAAAAAAAAAAGGTTAATGGGAAAGAGCCGTCAGCACATTTTTGTGTGTCAGCAGATTTGATGAATTAGATGCTCCTCTATGTCTTATACAAGTTCCTAACAAAAACTCCTAAAAGCTCTGAAAACAGAATATATTTAAAAAAATACTAATTATGTAGGGCTGCCGATAATTTCTCTAGATGTTTTCAGAGTTTAAGTATAGTCTAGCAATGGACATCAATACACCGTAGACATACACATTTAGATGTAAATCTATCAAATCCTTGGACTGACTGATATTTCTTCTCTAACTATTGGGCAAAAAAAATCACCTTTTTTTCTTTCTCTTAAGTGGTTTTTCCTCTGACTCAACTAATTAACTTCTCTCACATGAGAACTGCTGTCAAGTCAGTTTTAATAGGAAGTAACAGTAGAATGCAAACTTACTTACTCACCCTCCAGGAAGGAAGTTGAATTTCTTGCCAGTGTCCTGCTTTTGGTTCCAAAAACCCTCCGTTTTTGCGTCCCATAATGACTGCTTGGTCATTTTTGCAGGTGACCATCCTTCGAGGAAAAGATGGATATGGATTCACCATCTGCTCCGATTCCCCTGTGAGGGTACAAGCTGTTGATCCAGGCAAGTTTTGCATGCACACGTCAGTCTACATGAAACTCAAAGGTGTTTTGACCCACTACTTTAAGCGAGTTATTTCATCCATGCTGCAGTATTTCATTCTGCACTTCAAAGACTTCTGGGGCTTGCTGGATACATCACATTTTTCCTTTAACTCTGGCAGGGGGTCCAGCGGATCAGGCTGGTCTGCAGCAACTGGACACTCTCCTTCAGTTAAACGGGCAGCCAGTGGAGCAGTGGAAATGTGTGGACCTAGCTCACGCTATAAGGTAATATATGTAACCAACAAGAGAAAAGCATTCAAATGCAAACTAATATAAAAGTTTTGTACTTTTAGCTTTTAAAAACAATTTAAAGTTTAATAAAATCATGTCAACCGTTTTAAATGAAAGATAAAGTGGCACAAATTACTGCAAAATATGCTTAAACATCTGCTCTTAAACCTGCTGAATAATTTCTTTTTTTTAATTTTCCCTGTAACAACTATGCTTATGAACATACTATTAAAAAATAATTTTATTTATATTTTTTTGACAGAAGTTAATAGTTTGAAAACAGGAAATGATTGTCAGAGGATTGTTGTGACTCTAAATTATAGATCATTGCCTTTTTTGAGAATCTTAAGGATAAAATACAATTCTGAAAAAAAAAAGAAATCTGACATTTCTATTTTATTCTTACTATATGGGACACCTGATATTTAGAACAGAGTATTAATGTTAGTTTACAAACATTTTTTTTTTTTTTTAATTAAAGACTTTGATCTCGTAGAAATGAGAAACGAGAAAAAAACTAGTAAATTTATGAGAAAAAAGCTCGTAATATTACTTTTTTTTAATTCGGTGGCCCTAATACTCCATCGTAGATATAAAACTTCAGTCTGATAAAAAAAAAAATTCTCAACTCTGAAAAAAAAATCAAAATGTTTCTCTCAAGTCTTTTTTTTTTTTTTTTTTTTGCATCAGGTCAAAATTGTGAGATTAACCAAAAGAAAAAAAATGTACAGTAAAAAGATTAAAATTGAGACATTTTTCTGAGTACTCTTAACTTTGCAATGCTCTTTACCAACGCAGCCTTAGCCCTAATATTTGAAAATACTTATTTTATTTCTATATTTTGTTTCTATGTTGTTCAAAAAAGAGTCACTGTTATTTTTCTACACCAAATTACAGTTTATTTTATTTAATCTTACTTCACATTTTCACAAAAATGAACCGTTGCTTTGTTTAATTGTAAATCACTTTTTTTTGTCTTGTTGCAGAAACAGCGCCAATGAAATCACAGTGGTTGTGTGGCGAACCGGTCCCTCTGCAAAACCCAATTTTGAGGGTCTCATTCACAGACCCTCCTATAAACCCTCCACCTTAAACTATGAGGCCCCATCACCCCCTCTACGGAGGCACGCGCCAGATGTCGGCACAATCAAATCCCCCCCAGCTGTGCCGCCCCTCCCAGCTCACCACCGTGCCACTGCCGCACGCCGGCTTTTGGTCAACGGGTCTGAAGCTGGAAACAACGTTGGCGTAGGCAGGGGTACGCTGGCGTGGGGGGCTCAGGGAGGCTCGATGGATGACCTGGATGGAAAACCGCGTCTCCTTCATCACCCTGCTACTGCCACGTTAAAAGGAACCCGGGTGAAAGCATCCAATGGAGACAACTACATCATCCTGGCGCCCATCAACCCTGGAAGCCAGGTACCGCAGAGTAGCGGAGGACTGCATCTTCATCATCTTCTTCGCCCTCCTCCCTTTCACCACGGCCATTTGGTGGCTCCCCCTAGATATGTTTCCTTACCATACATCCCTAGTGCCGATAGATAGATGGACTGTATGTACAGTGTGTGTGCATGTTTTTAACACAATACATTCACCGAAAAGCAAAAGGAAACAAAGCTCCATGGGACTTTTTTGGTTGTATTTGCTTCATAATGTTCAAGCAGAGTTAAACATGTAACAAAAAACATGTAAATATTTATCTCACAGACACATTCTAAAGATACCCTACTTGTATGTCATGAATTACATAATATCTTCAATGCATATAGTTATGGCATTTCATTACATTACATTTCCTGTACAAACGCATGTACATGTACAGCAGGACATGTATATGACGTTTCATTGTATTTTAGATTAAGTTTTAATCACAAAATAAAGAAAATCTAATCAACATAAAGACTGATCTGAATTCATTAGCTAACATCTTCTAAACAGCAAAATTACTAACCTATCTAACAAAATTACTTAAATTATGTGATTCAGAAATTGATTCACAGCTCCTTTACTGATGAAGAATAGGAAGTTCAATGCTTCTTAACTCCAGAGATCTCTGAGTTGGGAACAACTTACTCATCTTCTGTATTTTCTATACCTTTGCTGTGAAGAGTGTGTGTGACCTGAGGCCTTGTGTGAGTCATGAGTGTCTGCATGCCTTATGTACGCCTTTCTGCTTTAAGTTAATGCACCCAGCTCTGATGTGAACCAAGAGCAGCCGCTGACATCAGGTTAGAAGAAGGACCAGGGAACCGTTCAAAGATACAAGTGTATTTTAAGAAAAAAAAAACTGTATAGCCTCGAGGAAATGAAGAACGCACCATCACGGTGAACAAATCTTCTCATTCAAGCTGCTGTAGTTTCTGTTACTAACAAAAGAGAGGGAGAGAATTTGGTGAGTTCTAGTTTTGACCCGGCTAAATATAAAAAAAAAAGCCCTGTGGAAATAGGTCATAATGGTGGCGTTTAAAATGGACGCACTACTTCGGTTCACAATAAACGCACGCTGCTGAGGAAATACCCTAATTTGCTGCCAAAAAAAATGGGCAGTGCCAATTTTGAGATGCTGAAGATTCTTGGGACTTTCCAAATATTACTCCATCTGATTTGATGGATTTAAATGAAAATGCATGATGTAATGGTGGCTTTTCTTTTTTTTTTAATCCAGATTATGTCACCCTTAAGAAATAACGGTAGAGGCTTTAAAAATAATCACACACTTCACTGAATGAGGTGTTAATCTAACCAACGTAAGGGCCTAAAATATAGGATTAAAGGTATTCAACACACAGGATTATGACTATATAAAATAGTATTTTATATAGAATTATACAGAATTTTTTTACTTGTTCTTAAGTAACCAATGTACTAGAAATATATAGTTAATAGAGTCATCTATCATCTTCAATCTAAACTAAATTGTAAACAAAAGTCTCAAAATGTCTGTTTAATCTCTAAATATCATCTAGATGTAAGTTTAATTTGCTGAAAATGCTTCCCAATGTCATTTTACGCTGCTTTGCTTTCAGATCCTGAGGCCTGTTTATCAAGACAACCAGGGAACTCTAGGTAAGACCCTAAACAGGGGATGGAAATGTCAGCATGCAGTCTGCTAAAACGACTTGGTGCTTAAAAAAAAAAAAAAAAACAGGTCCTAAAGTTTTGTAGCATGTTGCCGGGGTCTGGTTTTTTGGTTTACTTTAAAGTAAAAATGAGGGTGACAAATTGTTTGAACCTTTATTGTTTTCTTCCTCAACTGCATTCCTAGATTTAGTTTTGTGTTTAGGATTTTTGTTTTGCCGCTTTTAAGAACTTTTGGTAAAGAGATGGCCTCATATCTGACTTCAGGTGCTTTACTTCACTTTTAGGTTATCAAAATGATAGTAAATGGTTTCCTTTAGGTTGATGGAAATTCAACATAAAAGTATTTGTAATAGAAGACATATTTACATTACACCTACAACCTCTAATATTAGACCATATTTGATTCCCGCAGTCTCTTTAACAAATCAAAGTTTATGCCTTAGTCACAACTGCCCTTGTGGGTGGATACGGACTACATGTGGATGAAAAATGGGCAAACCTGTATGGAGAACGCAGGTGACCAGCATGGAATTTTAAGATTGTTAAGGTCATGGAGCAAAATGTTTATTTTATTTCTATGGGCGTGCTGCAGGCGACACACAGGGTATATCTGCCATTTAGAAAAACGAAAGAAAAGTAGTGAGCATGGTGTCTAAATTGATTTTAAAATCCAGGGCACTATATGACTAGAGTGTGGTTGTAGTTCACCGTAGAACAGCTTCACCCATATATAATAAGTGCGTCAAACTTATATTATCCTTACAAATATTTGGTGATACACTTAGCACACAAATGACAATGAAACGTTCCACTTTCATGACGTCCCTTAAGGTGTCTGCACCTTAAGATGAACCCACCATACGGGTCAACCCTCCATACATATGTGACTAAGACCTTAGTTTTCTTATCTTGTCCATATTGTTCATTTTTGGTCTTTCTAGAAAAATAAAAAAAATTGTTTTTTATTTCAGCCTCGGGCTTCAACCGGTTATACCCAACACGTCAGACTTCAGGACAACAGTCCCAGAAATCCCAGAGTGTTGGTGGTGTTTTACCGGGCGGGGTCAGTAGCAGCGCTTCAGGCATGTCCAGCAGAACTGGCTTCCTACGTCGATCGAACAACTCCAAGACATCAAAAGGGTCATCAACATCTACTAATGCTGGCGTACCCAACTACCAACAGCAGAATGCTAACTTTGCCAACTACCAGAACTGCACCATCGTCCGCTCACATACTCCACATGCTAACTATGGATACGTGAAAGTAGCACCCAAGATTCTCATCTTTCCCATATTTGTACAGGTGAGTTTGTTTGTCTGTGTGCCACTAGGATTCTGAAATTATGCTGTATTTGGACAATATTTATTTGTTGCCTGTTAACAAACTTAGTCCATCAAAGCAAATTTACAGCTTGTTAAAAAATAAAAAGTTAAATTTTCCCTAAATATTCTCAAATATTCCCCTGACATTAATCAATTCATATTAATTCAGCAAAATGGTTCTGGTTCAAATCCTGATCGGGGATTTTCAATGGGGCATTTTCAGGATCTTTTTATCCACGTATTTGTTCTTTTTTCAGGCTCTTCAGCTTTGTCCTGCTGTTCAAAAACATTTTTAATATGTTTTTTGGAAATTCTAAAATTCCCTTTAGTAATGTGTGATTTTATATCTGTTCATTTTGTCTTTTCAATAGTTGGTCAACCCCTGCTAGGTAGGATAGGCTCTACTGACCCCTGTGGGTCCGAGCAGAATCCCGCTTTGCCCATTTTTAGAAGGACTGCCCTATGGCCGAAAGACTCTGAGAGTCAGGTGCAATCACGGTGCACAAGATGCTAACTGGTGCACACAAAATACTAGCTTGTGCACAAAAGATACTAACTTGTGTGCAAACAATGCTAACTTGTCCGCACAAGATACTAATTTGAGGAAACCATTTTTTTTTGTAATGTACAGGGCTCCGTATCTACCATGTGTGCACCATTTACCAAGTTGTGCACACAAAATGGCACAAGACACTAACTTGTGTCCACAAGATATTATTTTTTTGCACACTAAATGCTACCTTGTTCACACAAGGGACTAATTTGTGTTCTCAAAATGCTAATTTGCATGCACAAAATTCTAGTTTGAGAGAACATTTGTCTTGTCACATCCAGGGCTTCATATTTACAAGCCTTAATTTGTACACATAAAATGCTACCTTGTGTGCACACAAATTGCAAACTTCTGTGCACAAAAAGGCAAATTTGTGGCTACAAAATACTAATTTGTGTGCAAAATTGCTTATTTTCATGCACAAAAGGCTAATTTGAGAGAACATTTTATTTATTTATTTTTAAATGTCATGTCCAGGGTTCCGAGGATAAAAGCCTAATTGATAACTACCCTTAAGAATTAAAGTATGTAAGTATTTGTATGTGTCATGTTATAACATAAATCCACAACATTCTGAAACTTTTGTGTGCTTTAGAAAATACTTTGATCCTTTCAGTTTGACAATGTTTAAGGTTTTTAAAATCTGAGTTGTGACTTTTTTTGTAATTTTAGGTTATTTAGGAAGCAAAATATATTATAGTTATTTTTTAAAAAGTTATTTCCTCAAGTCAAATTTTTTTGGTTTTGTATTTAGACACACACAACAAAAGTCTCAACATGGAATGCAACAAAATAGGGATTATAATGTTTAATTTAGAACTTATCTGACATCTTCAGCTCATATTAATTTTTTAGAGGTAAGTGCCACTCTGACTCCTCTTTAAGTAATGCAAATGTAGCACAGACGTACATATTCAAACGACCATGTCACCCTGGACTTTATGAGGAAGTGCAGTCCTCCCACGTTGCAGCAGGTTTTGTTTGTACCTTGTCATTCTCAACCACACAGCTCTCAGCAGCAGCTCGATTTCTCTTAGAGTAGAAATGCTTCGAATTGTCTTGTCATAAAAGAGGAACACCTTTCTAAGGAGCCAAAATGAATATGGTACTTTATTATATTTTTTTATTGTTGTTTATGGTGGTAAACCTACAGGCAGCAATAAAGACACAGCTTTGTAGTTATGATTAATAACCAGCTGTCATCTGTGTTTTTCTTTTGTGTCCAGCCTCTTGACCTTTGCAGCCGAACGCTTATCATATCAGAGGAGCTGATTCTTCATGAGAGCAAGCACCATTCTTCAAAGGTGAGTCACAGCATTTAGGCCTCCATTTTTTTCTCCGTTTGACACGGATGTTCACGTATAAAACATATGCTTAAACATAACGGATGTAAAGATAAAAAGCTAGTTTAAGCAGTTTAGCCTTAATCTGGTCAAGAATCTTTGTTTAAAAAAAAGATCAATTAAAGTTAGTCAATTAATAATCAATTATTTATAAAAAATATTATATTTTACTCTAATTCAAATTGATTTTTTGAAATTTCCACAACATGAAAGTCCACATCCAGATAAATGAGAGTTTTCTCGGGATGCC
>NC_050523.1:11836650-11840640 GCF_002922805.2 Oryzias melastigma | reverse complement strand
CTACAGGCAGCAATAAAGACACAGCTTTGTAGTTATGATTAATAACCAGCTGTCATCTGTGTTTTTCTTTTGTGTCCAGCCTCTTGACCTTTGCAGCCGAACGCTTATCATATCAGAGGAGCTGATTCTTCATGAGAGCAAGCACCATTCTTCAAAGGTGAGTCACAGCATTTAGGCCTCCATTTTTTTCTCCGTTTGACACGGATATTCACGTATAAAACATATGCTTAAACATAAAGGATGTAAAGATAAAAAGCTAGTTTAAGCAGTTTAGCCTTAATTTGGTCAAGAATCTTTGTTTTAAAAAAAGATCAATTAAAGTTAGTCAATTAATAATAAAAAATATTATATTTTACTCTAATTCAAATTGATTTTTTGAAATTTCCACAACATGAAAGTCCACATCCAGATAAATGAGAGTTTTCTCGGGATGCCGTTTGCACGATCTTGTAGTGCTTGTGCAGGGTTTCCTGCGGCCACCTGTGCTTCCTCCCACAGTCCAAAAACATTCAAGTAAGGTTGAAGGGTTATTCTAAATGAATAGATGTGGTTATTTCTTTACTAGTGGCCTTGGTGTGGTCTGACTTTGGGGCACCATACCTTTCACTCTTTGATTGCTGCCTCAGACGTATGCACAGCCAGAAAAGGAAGATATGAAAACACCAAATGAATACGATACATTTTATGTAAAATAATTCAAAATGAAAATAAAAAGTATGCAAATATATCATGTTTTATGTTGTAAACCATTTTAAAATATATGCTTAATTCCAATGTTCTTGTTCAAAATGCTTTTGTCTCATTTGGAAAATGTTATTTTAGTAGCACTGTTACATAAACACAATCAAGATAATCACTTAAATCAAGGATTCAAGTTTTTTTATTTGCCATATATGCATCAACTTACATTGAGACACATTGGATGAAGGAGTACAACAGTTAATGGAAATATATAAGCTCTTGGATTCACAGTTTAGGTTAAGGAAGAATAAAAAAAAAATCAATCAGGAAGCATAAAAAAATACGAGATTCTTTTAAAAGTCTAGGAAAAAACATTAGAAAAGTGATCCATCACCTCTCAAAACACAAAAATGCTTTTCTTTAATTTATCATTCTGCTTGATAGCCAGACAAATAATATTTTTTTAGAATCAGGTACAGAAACACATGTAAAGCAACAAAAAAAGACTGCAGGGAGATGTCTGAACATCATACATAAAACTGGAACTCCTCTGAACCGTCAAGTCCACATGAGTCGAACAGGATTAATAATGGATGAGTGAGAAGAGCAACAAAGATCTGACTACAAAAATCAGTCTGATGTGAATTGACTCTGCAAACAAAAACCTCCCAAAACTGTCACTTCTGTTTCTGTTGTTACAATTTCTCAAAAAGATGCTGGAAAATGCAAAACTCTACAGAAAACAATTGTATTTTATTCTGCATTAGTTTAAACATTAATACAAAACCTAATGCTCACAAAAAAGCATTTAGGCTACAGTAGAAGCAGCTTATGGTATGTATGCTTCATCCATATGTATTCTTGTATAGGCTTCAACAGCCTACATAGCATGTTAAATTACTGTCTAAAGCGCATATCTTTTTTTTAATCATAATCTTACATACAAAGATAATACGTTTTTGTCTGCTGATCTGTATCAGATGTTACAGGGGAAAAAATAGTTGTTCAACAACCTTTACTTCCTCTAAATCTACTTTTCTTTTCTGTTGGAGGTTTATTTTTGACCCAAAATGCAATATGTGAATGGGGTTTTTAAAGCTGTCTCAAAATGGGGATAAAACTCACAAACCTATGTGTGGTTAGCTTAAATTTTTTGGATTTGGATTTGAAAATGCAATTTTATGGTAAAAAAAATAACTAATTGTGGACGTGACAATAAATAATGTAAGGATTGCTCAGTTTAAAAAACACGGAATTCCTTAAAACATAACCAAGTGTAGATTGAACGTCACTCAAAAAAGAGCTTAGTTAAATCAATAGTCTAGTTTTTAACCTTAAAATATAATCTTACTTTTTTTTGAGAGGTGCACAAACAAAAATTTTTTAAAAAGATTTTATTGAGGCACAGAACCTAAAAACAAATGTATTAACCCACTGATCACCAATAAATTACAGAATCGATTCACTTCAGTTCACCAGAGCCTGGATCAATTCAATTCAGATTTTTCTTTTTAATTATTATTATTATTATGATCCTCTTAATTAAATTCGATTCAATCAAAGTTTGAGTTTTGCACAGTTTACACATTCTGACACATTTGTTTAGGAATACTGTCACTATATATATGTATTTTGAATATATTTGAATATATATATCCAATCAAATAGAGAAGCTCCAACGATTGTTCTGCCTCTCCTGGAGGGCGTTTCAGTGTGGCCACTAGGTGGCGATTGCACTACAGCATTACACCTTATTCCAGAAGAGAAATGAGTATGAGAAAAAAGCAGGTCTTTAGACCACAAGTGGTTACTTTAAAAATTGTTTCCCTCAAAGAGTTTGGAAAATTCATGCCTGTGTATATAAAGATGTTCATTTAGTCAGCAATGTATGTTTAGACCTAATGTTAGCATTAGCCATCCTATGGGAAATCCCATTATATGTTGGCATCAAGCTAGCACCTTTTAGCATTATGCGTTGGATTGATCTCTACTTTTATGGATCGATTATTGATCTATTAAGCTTAGATCGATCCAGATCGATTAATCGATTTTATCAACCCGTATGCCACTTCGATTCCAAAACTACCTTAATCTAGCATTTACATGAACACAAAACGGACGGAAATAAATTCAGGCATTAAAGGTTAATAATTCTTTGCATAATTTTAAAACAAATACTCATATAAAGTTACTGTTTTTCCAGTGTTTATTCATGAGGGAGTTTCTAGCATGTTGCATCAAACTGTTTATTTTCTAAGGATCCATCTGTGTTGTTCCAGCTCTTATCAGGGCTGAGTGAGATTGTTTGGGGTCAGCTGCTCTCACAATTCAAACCGTACTCCTTTCTGTCTCTCAGCACCAGAACATCATTAGATTCAAACAATTTATTTATGAGCTTAATTTGGTGAATATGTTCAAATAAACAAATACGTAAAAGCAATAGAAACTTTGCAAAATGTTGTCCTCATGTGGCAGCTGAAACCTAAAAAAGACTTCCCCTTCTTACACTAAAAATAAAAAATGTGCAAAAATGGTCTGATTACACATTATTGTTCAATCTTTTCTATTTCAAATCAAGCCTCAATGACTTCATGAAGGTGTGTCTGTTTGACAGTGATGACTGAAGCATTTGTTTATCCTAATAACACAATTGTTTGACTTATCAAGCTGCTTTTAATTTGAGGATGTGGCTTAAACCGTTGATGAAATACCAACAAAGAAGCAATTAAAACTCATCACAATAAAGACGCATTTTTAGAAACAAGTGTAAAACAGTTGAATACGCCATCTTTCTTTTTTGAGTCAAGAGCGTGCAGCTCTTTGTTGCTCGCTTCTCTGATATTTTGTCCTTTACTGACTTGCATTCTCTTCCGCCCACTCAAACCTACAAATATTCATGCTTGCATACAAACACATGACGGCACGCACACCCCTGCACTTACACTTAACCGCATAAGGACTTCAGCTGAAATACCCCCACTGCAATCTCACCCTTGAGAGGAAGCTGCGAAAGCTGCTAAAATGTCAAAACCTTTTGTATAATAACTGTAGCTATATTACACTAGGGTATTTAGTGAATAAAAATGTTTTTTTTTCTACATCTTTTTGTATCTAATTTACTGGTACATTTCCTAACACTTTGAAACAATATTTTTGGTAAAGTATTATTGTAGTTCATAAAACTTGCATTTTATGCCCAAATTAGCCAAATTATTCTTGAAGAGATTTTAATCTTTTGAAAAAAAAGTAGTGAAAGTAACATAGAATCACATTAACAATATATATATATATATTTGTATTTAAAGTGAA
>NC_050523.1:11833684-11836360 GCF_002922805.2 Oryzias melastigma | reverse complement strand
TCGACGTGTTTTCAAGGTGTAAAGCCAAAAAGAGCAAAAATCCACATGTGCAAAACAAGTCTCACCACTTAACCACCCACTGCCCCTCACCCCTTTCTTTTGAACTTCCTGTTCCTGCTTGTAATCTTAATATTTCACTTTTTTTTTTTTTTTTCTTTTAGGTGACCGTGTTTGTCTACAGTGACTTGATGCTCGTCACAAGAGAAACCGAACCAGGCAGGTGTAACGTCCTTCAGAGTCCACTGTTCCTCCGACACCTTCGGCTCCAGGATGGTATGTCATTTTGATTACACAGAATGCATCAATCCCAGCCTTACAGTCAACTGTGAAATTGTTATTATTCCTACATGCTTGAAAATTAATAAAAAAAAATGAAATTGATTAAAACTACAATCAGGTTTAGCAACATTTAGCCTTTCACAGTTAAAACTGAAATGAAAAAGAACCAGTTACAAAAGTGAGAGTTATTTTCACATGACTTTGACCAAAGGATATTTATGGAGTGAGTGCCCAATATCCTGTTGCTTTGTCTCCTTATCTCGCACTGGTGTAAACAACCATCTCCTCTGGCAGTTGGGACAGAATACCTTAGCCATCAAGTCTGCCCAGAACCCAGGCTAATCAAATAAATAAGGCACGCTGTAAACATCTTCAGTGAAAGGGACAGGGGTCAAGCTCTGGAGCCAGGAGAGGCTCAAGACACAGAAAAAAAAGTGAGAACTCATCATTGCGTTAACAGTCTGTTCTTCCAGATGCAATCAGACAATGAGCTGGCAGAGCGAGAGAACACCAGTGCCTCGGTTTCATAACGTTTGAGATCTGAGATGAAGGAGTATGATAGATTGTGGAAATTTATAAGCTGAAAAAGCTTTAAGGAAATATATTAAAACTGTTGTAAAGTATTATTAAAGGTCTCTGCAGTTCTGACACCCTTTAAAATAGTTAAAGAATCACTCTGTTCTTCTTTGGATCTATTGTTTTAGTGTTCCTTGTGATCTTTTAATTATGATTACACAGTTTTAAGTATAAAATGTCATTTTCTAGAACATAGTTTCTGCAGTAGTTTATGAGAATTTTAAGTTGTGGGTGGGACTGTTGGTGCAGAGCAACCCCACTACCCCTTCCTGTTGCTGAGAGCTCTCTGTTTAGACTCTCTCCTGCTAGCTTACAACTCCTCCCAACACCCAACCTCACATTACCGGTGAAACAAAAATGCCAAGCAATATTAAAGCTATCCAGGCCTACAGTTTTTAGTTAGACACCAACTCGGAAAAGGAAAACAAAGGCGTAAATTGATCTATTTGTCTATGGATCAGAATGAAGAGGAGCTTGTGTATTTTTTTATTTGTCACAAACAAGCGATTTTTCTACCAGTATTTTTTCATCTGCTTCTGATTCACAGTGATCAGAATAAAATAATACTTAGAAATGCAAATTTAAGCTTCACTTTCTTTATATATGTCCTCCATAAAAAAAAAAAAATGTCACATTAAAACAAAAACAAGATTTTTCTTGGAGTTGGTCTAAAACTCGAGGATGTCTTTGCAACATCTTGATTCTTAAACATTTTATGATGTTTTGCAGCCAATCTATTTAGGTTATCTTTGTTTTTCATATTCCCAGTTTCTCCTGATCTCTAACTTTTGGACAAAAAGCTGCCATTTGACCTCAGAATACTACAGCATATATAAGAGTTCACTGTTGACTCAAAGTGTCAGGTCCTGTGGCTAAAAAAACCAAAGATCATCACCCCTTCCACCGCTGTGCTTTGTGCGAAGGAAAAAAAAATTGTGTTAAGAATATCCCCCCGCTGAAAATCAAAAAGTTCTCTGTAGGCACAGCTGATATCCTCTGGGTCACATCTGACCTCCATCCTTCTCCCAAACAATCAGCAGCCACCAGGGTGGGGAGGCAGGAGGCGTTGTGAGTCTTTTTTTCACGCGAGGACACACACACAGACACAGATCTCCACCTCCACCCTGCTGCCTGTCATTGTTATTTTGCTTCAGCAGCGTCACTCAGGAAAGAGGTGCTGGAGGATTGTGTTTATTTTAGCCTGGGCATGTTTCACATTTGTGTGTGTGCACATGGACAAGTTCAATAAAAGGGCTTTCCTGTGTTCCTATTACCCTAACATACAGGCTGAGGGAAACTGGAATCTGTAAAGAATACTTTAAAAACACATGAGTGTTTAACCTTGATCTACACAGTAATGACCATTTGTGTCACCAAATTTAAGAAAGAAGGAAAGGAAAACAGTAGGTTACAAAAAAAACACTCTACTTTAGGGGTTCATTTAAGCTAAAATTGTCATTTTGGTCTTTTCAAAACCAAAATAATTTGTCAAAATGTGGACATTCATGAAAAATAAAGGATATAAATGTATAAAGATTCATTTCTAAATTAAATTTTAAATATTTTTACTAGTAGTCTTTCTGATTTCAAGCTGGTGAATTTTGAAAATCAAAAACTAATACAACAGTGACCTCTGGTGTGTTTTTAGGGAAACATTTCATATTTAAGCCTCTTTTTTAAAAGAAAAAAAACTTCTTTAAACAATTTGCCTCTTTAATATAGTTATTTGTTTTATTTCTTAATTTTATTAATATGTATAGATGGACAAAACCTTTGTTATATACAAGTAAATGAATTACACTCTTAAAAAAAAGCTGAAAA
>NC_050523.1:11828837-11833538 GCF_002922805.2 Oryzias melastigma | reverse complement strand
GACAAAACCTTTGTTGTATACAAGTAAATCAATTACAGGCTTAAAAAAAGCTGAAAATTATTCAGGTGAACTTGAATATTTGGGTAAAAGACTGATCCTAAGGCAAAAACACAAAGCAAAACAATGCTGTAATTTTAAGAATCCAGCATGTTTTCCTTCCCTTGGACAGGCACGTCCTTATAACTTATCTCAAATGGAAGAAAACGACCTCAGAGAAAGTTGGACAGAATGGGCTGACCCCACATCCCCAAGTGTTTATAAAGGAAATGATTTGTTTGACTATCTAACATGCAGTCCAGATGAAGAATTTTGGCGACAGAACTGGATTTTTAAACTTTGCTAAATATGTGAATTAGTACTTTTAACCCAGTAAGGGTACTAAATAATCTTTCTGCACTTTTTGTAAAAGTTTAAGGATAGATTATTTAATTTGCTAAACTACAACATTAAGATAGTGTATGCAATAAATATGAACATACTACCTGACAATGAAAGGGAGTTATTAAAAACATATATTGCAGCGTCCTGTATATACAAACTGGACTCTGAAACCAGCAGGATTTCCTGTTTTTGTTGAACTGCCGAGTTTGTATTTCACTCTGAAATTAGGCTGCCTCTTCTACTTTATCCATTTACATTTACACATTTGCTAAGTGTTTGCAATGGAGCAGATGGATGCCATAATAAGCATTTGCATTTCTAGTTTTTCATTTGAGACCTTACACACTGGTGCTGGCAAGTTTTTGTTTGATGATCTGTTGATGTGCAATAAGTATCGGAAGCATAATGAGAAAAAAAATATATGACATGAAGAACAGAAAAACAAGCCACAATTCTTGCAGTGAGGGATGTTTTTTTTTTTTTTTAAAGAAAATATAAAAACAAACGAACAAAAAAAGTGGTTGCTGTCCACCATCAGGATATGGAGAAGCAACAATCTCCGCTGTCGTTCATTCACCAGAAACTTTTACAATGCTGGAGTTTAGCAAAAAAAAATAAAATAAATAAAAAAAAAATCACAGACCACTCAGAAAAAATTGGAGCCACATTTTTAGATTCTTGCCAGCCAATTTGATGGTTGTCGAAAAAGGACATTACTGAACAAAATGATGGTATAATCATTTCATTGCAGGTGAGCTCTTTCTGCCAAATGTTATTTCAAATATTAGTTTTAGGTTTTCATGTCAAAAACAGGCTTCAGACCTTTGTGCCACTTTGCTATCATGCATTCCTGTTTAACAAATTATATTAAATTAATAATTCATTTTTTATTTTTTTTTCATTTAATTTTATTTTTTACCGTATTTTTCCCTGATAACAAAAACAATTTCAGAACTGCAGCTAACTTGGTTAGCAACTTACAAGAGCAAGACCTTGAATGCATTGTTTTTTGAATATTTGCCTTTATTTCCCCTTTCATTTATCTTTTTAAAATGTATCACGCTGTGAAAGACCAAACAGTGAGCACAGATGGGAAAGCAATGAGGCAAAGAGGAGTAATTGTTGGAAAAGTGCACATCTGGGAGGTTTTCTAAATTCACGAAGGCGGAAGTCTGACCTCAGGCCGTCGGATGGATGGATGGATGGATTGTGACTGTTGTCTGTGAAAGATGCTATATAAATAAAACGTACTTACTTTCTTATAGATAGATATATGCTGCAATATAATGTGGTTGGTGCTTTAAGTGTGTGGATGCACTCGATTAAAAGCATTTATCTTGACTCCACACCTTCAGGCCTGTTTACCAGAGTGCTATGAATTATGGGAGAATCTCTATCTGGCTGATCAACCATACAGCCTTTTCTTCTGTATGGTTATTTTGATAGTGTTTATGTTCAGAGGGAGTGAAAATCCAACGTTTCCTTCTATCTGTCTTGCAGATTACGCGGAGGAGCTGAGATTCTACCTTATCCACATGACAGAGGTAAGAGAAAAGACGAGTTGTGTCTGTATGAGGGAAAAGAGAGGAAGAGCGCAGACACTGGTCTAATGTAAACAACCCATTTTGTCATGAGCCAGAAGGCCATTGGACTCTGGTGGAAATCACATTACTGGGAAGACTTGGGGATTAGCAGAAAGCTATAATGAAAATTTCTTTTCTCTGTGTGGCTTCCTCAGACCTTCCTCTTTCACAAATGGAGCAAAAACCTTTTTACATTAGTACAAAATGGTAAATCTGTTTCATGTTTAAAAAGCTATTACTAATCTTTTATGTTGTTAATTATTTTAAAATAAAAAACAACACCAAAACACTAACATTTAACTAACAAAACGTGATAACAAAATCTTGCTTATCAGTACATCTACTTTTTTCAATATAAAGTACATCAATTTTAGTCTAAAATCCTATTTTTTCTTGTTTTGTCAGAAACAAAAACTCATTTTTGACTTCTTTCTTAAGTTATTTGCTTTAAATGTTGCCTGGTACAAAAAACAACAGGTTGGTACTTTAATATCTTACATCCCTCCGCCAAAAGTCATTATGAACAGCATTCGATATAGTATAAAGAAACCTGCTGAGAAACACAGAAACAAGAATGAAATGCATGTCGGATGTGCCGAGACTTAAATGGTTTTGGAGTTTTTTTTTTGTTTTCAGATTTCCATATTTTTTACAGCTCTGTTATAGATAACATGAATGCACAGGGGACATTTTGTAGATGCCTCTTACGCACAACTCAACTTCAACTTTTGTTTTTGTAAATAATTCAATTAAAGTGCGATTGAAAAGCAGCCAAAAATGCCTTCATTGGTTGCATTTCATTGAATTTTTATTTATTGTTACTTTTGTCAGATTCAAGTTATTTCTGTGACCATTGTGAGATTTTCTTTCATTAATTGAAGAGTACCAACAATTTTATCCACATGCAATTATTTGACTTTGACCTACATTTGAAGTTATTGAATCCCATGATTTACTGTTTTTTTTAATTTAAATAACATAAATCTACAAGCTTGGAGTGTATATATATATATATATATATCACATATATGAGATATATTTGCTAAAAAAAGAAAAAATTACTTTATTCTAATGTGTACACAAAATAATATACTAATAATAAATTGTCTTTCAGTTTGAAGTTTTAAGATGCATCAATAAAGCACAGAGATTTGTAGTTTTTCAAACAGTTTCATTTATGCCTTATTGGTGAAAATTATGTGATATAAAGAACAGTTTCCTTTGAAAAATCCCATTTAAATCTTTTTCAGCTTTCTGGTATATTTTTGCACATTTTAGTGACAGTTTTTAATGATCAAAGTCAAACATGGTTGGAAAAAGACACTTTTCCCCTAATGCTTTTCGAGTTTAAGAGGACTCATGTAAGTACAAGTTTCTCTAAAAAAGTTTCAAACTTATAGCTGAATGTTTTGAAAGTGGTTTGAATATAAGCTGAGGGGGTCGGCTATCTGTTTTTCCTTTTTTTTTTCTTAAATCGCTCCAGTCTATGTGAAACTCTTGCAATTAGTTTCAGCTGTATATTTCTCCTCATGGTTGGTCTTTTGGCGGAACAGAGAGATAAATCCCAATGCTGCTTCTTCTTACACACACAAACTAACCCAGCTACTGTTCACTGCGAGATGTGCTGTGTAACCTCATTAGAAGCTTATGAATCTTTAAAAGAGCCTCTTTTCTAAAATTCCAGACAGAATGAGAGGGGCCTGGTATCTTTACCCGAGGCTGGGGAAGGAAAAGGCTCCATTATTATTCAGTCTATCCAATTAGTCATCATATATATAAATAGATATTTAAGACAGATAGAAGGAATTCATTTGGAGTAAAAATTCCCCATGAGTTAAAATCTTATTTGCATGTCTCTTTTTACAGTTTTTTAATTCTGAGACTGTAAATTATCATCACTTAGACTGACATTTAATCTAAACCTCAGAGCAGTTTAATACAAGTTTTTAATAAAACTGCTGCCTTTTCAGAAAAAAGTGAAACATTTCCCATCAGCCATCTCACCAGTGACAGACAAGCGGACTGACAGAAGCTTTCTCCGTCTTCTTTCAGGCTTTTTTCTCCCAACTGTCGGATGCTCCAAACGTACGCACTCACAATCAATTATAGCTGACACACCTGCCAGCAGTTCATCTCGTAGCTCAGGAAGCACTTCTCGTTTCCTTAAAGGGCACTGCTGGAAATACAATAATGTAACCATTCATCATTGTTTCTTAGCTCGCGCTGTTTAAGAAGAGAAAAGATAAAAGAATCGATAGAGGCAGGCGCTGGCTTCTTCTATCGTGTTACTCAGACTTAAGCGGCCGCTAAACTGCAGTCGCTCTCATCTATAAGTGATGACAGGCTTTCTAGAGTGGTCGACACAAGTGTGAAGTGGAATGGACAAAGCCCTCCCCCCACACAAACACACAAAAAAGAGCATCAATTTAAAATAGTTTGGGCCGTGTTGATGACAAAAAGGTGCCTTTTCACACATTTTTGTTTACTCAAATAAAGGACGTGTGTGAACGTCTGTAATTAAATTGCTCGTCTGTGGAAAGGTCACATATGGACAATCGCTAACAAGGCTAAAAAAAAAAGACCTCGCTAAGATTAGCGCATTAAATACACATAAATGTAGGATATTATTGTTCCCGCTACAAGATTATTTTCTCTTTGCATCAGGATGCAAAGAAAAAATGGATAATAAAGCACAAGTTGAAGTTTCACAAGCCCTCAATCTTAGACCTGATCCCAG
>NC_050523.1:11824381-11828752 GCF_002922805.2 Oryzias melastigma | reverse complement strand
CATAAATGTAGGATATTATTGTTCTTGCTACAAGATTATTTTCTCTTTGCATCAGGATGCAAAGAGAAAATGGATAATAAAGCCCAAGTTGAAGTTTCATTAGCCCTCAATCTTAGACCTGATCCCAGTCCGCTCTCCCTTTGTCTACTCATGCCCTTCTCCACAGCTGGAGGTCATCCTATTTTAGCGCTTCCTCAGAATGGCACCGATGTAACCCAGATTTATACGTGAAGGGGTGGGTGTGTGGGAAGGGGGGGTGCAATTATATGTCTGGAAAGTCCAGTGTCTGTTGGGTGTGTGTGTAAGTATGTCAGTGACGCAGTGAGAGCCGAGGAAAAAGAAAGAGAGCTTTGTGTAGATAAACGGGAAAAACATATAAAACAGGAGACAGCTCAGGACGCCGCTGACCACTAAAGTGCATCTGGGTCATCGCTGAGTGATCATGGGAAACCTGGCCGACCGAGTTGGGCCTAAGAGACGCTTCGTCAGAGAGGCGAGCTCCCTGCAGCAGCACCTGCTCTCTGACACTGGAGATGTAAGTCTCAGTCTTCTTTAGCTAGTCGCGTTATAAAAAAAGAAATAAAAGGTCTTATTTTGGAAAAGAGACTTTTCAAAATCTTTTATAAAGTTATGGAGTTTTACGTACCAACAAATGTGTGAAAAATGTATGTCATTATAAGAAACAAATATGAGAAAAGTAGTATTATGACTTTTAGTGGAATTGTTGATGTTTTTAGGAGGTTTTTGTGGGTTTTTTGGCATCAAGGGAATACTTAAATCTACATTATGTGGCTCGTAATGGAAGGCTGCTAATGCACCATTGCACATATGAAAGCTGAGAATTCCATTTGCCATATTGTTCCCCGATTTACCACAATTTTCCATTAAACAGCATTAGAATCAAAGTGGCATTATGCAGGACTCACTAATGACAATTGTTCTTGAATGACCAAAAGGCTGAGTCCTGTTATATTTAAAGGATTGCATCGTATTTTCAGTTTGCAGATTGAATATCAAATATATTTTGCACACTAACTGCAACATATGATTGTGATGATAGAAGACGGACAAGATAAACGGATGTTTTTAAACAAACTGGGTGAAATCTCAGTGTGCAGGCTGTTTAAACAATTACAGTTCTCTGTCATTTGCCAGGCATGAGTAAGTAGTGCATTTATTATTTGTTATTATAGCATCACTTCAAAAAAATTAAGTAAACAATAACGTAGGATATTTGATCAAATTTGAGAATTATTATAGTTTTGTTTCAGTTTTTTGGTCCTGAAGTGCATAAGCCCATGCTAGTGTGTAGCTCTTTATGTGTACCTGTAGGTCATTTGTACCTTCAGGTGAATCAGGGACTGTGCAGACGGGTCAGGAATGATAAGCCCCCTGAGGTCTTTAGTCAGCAAAATATTCAGTTTATGGGGGCTATCTATAATAGAATGAAGGCTGGACTCGACTCTTATGGCTCTAATTGGGCGGTGATATACCTTCTCCAGTCTGAGTCCAGATTAAATTCTTTTTGACTTATTTAATACATCAAGAGAGAATGACAGGACTCTGTGGCTATACATTTAAATCTAATCACCTCATATGACTTAATGACTGATTTAAAGTCTTCCTATAATTTGTAATAATCTGTGATTTATAGTCAAAAATAATCATTTTTGAATTCAACCATCCTTAAAATGAACTTGAAAAATCTTTTTTAAAAGTCCCGCTTGACTGTAAGATTTGTCTCGAAGAGATAATTTATTCAGCAATGGGGCATTTTTAGTTTTACTGGGTCAAGATTTGGGGGACATCTGGGATTGGGTTTCCAGTCTGTCAAAAAAAATATCTAGAATAAAAACAGTTTTAAATCACTTAAGAGAAAACTTTATTTTACAACCAAAGGTTGCATCATTTCAGTGGGATTTGAAAGCCTAAACTATGGTATAAATATAAAATGTGGATACTATCGGTGATCATTAAAGGTGGAGTTTAAGGTTAGTTTTTATTCTTAGTTTAATAACAACTTACTATTAAATATACTGTCTGTGAGCTCAAAGGAAAAATGATGCTGGAGAAAAAACAAACTGTGCTATAAAAGGGTTCTTGCATCCTTTTTCTTCTATAAACATCCATAAATAAAAATGTTACACATTTATGTTCCTACTAAAATATTGTTTTGGCTGTTTATGATGCATTATTAAAACCCATTTTATTCGCTTGACCGAGATAATAGTTGCCCTTTAGAAAGTATCAATACCCATTTATTATCATCTGTGGGTTCAAAGAGAAGATTTCTATTCCTGATGTCCATTATGGTTATCTCTCTTTGTATCTGTCTACTTTTATAAATAACAGATTTTTCTTTTTTACTTCCCAAACACTCATAAGGATGAATGACAAAGAGCTGGTACCAGGAGTTTTATCTTAGGACCAGTAATGAATTTCTATTTGCTTCACACAGTGCAGTGATTAATTAATGTTGAGACTGATCTAGAAGTAGGTTAATGGTATTAAGCAACTGGGAAAAGGAATTCTAAGATAAGACCCAGCAGCACTTTCACACATTTGCCTATGTGAGACTGTGTGTGTAAATATGCTTGTCATGAAAATGTGATTGTGGTCACACCCAAGTGCAGGAGACCAGGTTCAGCAGACACGATAATTGTTTAGTGCATAATTTGAAACTTGAACTAACTAATGAAAAATGCAAACATAGCTGATAAGAGCAATGAAAAGCACTAATATTTACTAAAAGCAAAAAGAGCAGTAATTAAAAAAAATAAAAGGTGAAGCAAAAACCTATTTTTATATAATAACTTTAAAACTGAATAGAATCACCAACCTGATCTAACAAAACAAACATGAATACAAACTAGCAGAATAACTAAATATGTCTCAACTTTAGCGACAGATCATCACAGTACCCCCCCTTCCTGGACAGCTCCCAGATGTCCTGAAGCAATTACAGACAAACTAGAGCAGGTGGGAGGAGGTAGGCGGGAATAAGGTCACAAAAACACAAAACAAAGCAAAAAACACCAGTTCTATTGGAAGTGAGAGAAACTCTGGGATCAAAGATTCAATCCAGGTTAGGGGAACACGGTCATATGGTGCAAAATTAGGTCAGGTAACCTAATGGGGTCAGACTATACAGGTCGACTCACCTGAAGACACCCTGAGATTATGTGCCTGGAGCAAGTGATGAATATGGAGCATCTCTAATAAACCTAAGAGCAGACAGGATAATAGCAGGGGGATCTGGACCAGGCCTGGCATAGTCTCATACTGTAAAATCCATTGAAACAAGCAACTCCGTTGTGCAAAGTGATAGATCGTACTGTCAGTCTTCAGACCACAGTTGACATAAATTATTTTTAAACAAGAAAAAAAAAGCATTTTGTCCTCGACTCTGTTTCAACCCTAAAATCTCATGTATGTACACATAAATTAAATCTAAAAAAAATCTTAAATGTTGAGCACAGAGGTTTAAAGGTGCTTATTAATCAAAGATGCACTACTAAGCTGTAGGGACAAGCTCCGAACCTGAGGAGACGGCCTTTTCCATCACTGCACCTACCCTTCGGAACAAGCTACCTCAAAACATCTGGGACTGCATTGACCTTTCTTCATTTAAAAAACTCAAAACTGCTTTTATCTTGAATTCCATTTTATTATATGTACTTCCATCTTTGAATTGAATGTTTCTTTTTACTGTTTCTTCTGCATGTAATTTATTGTTTTTGTAAGCGTCTTTGAGTGTCTTTCAAAAGTGCTACATAAATAAAATATGTTATTATTATTATTATTACCAGAAGTGAATAGGATATTAAATGACAAAATTAGTGACTAAATTTAAATCAGTTAAAACATTAATGTACTTTAGGTGGCAAATTATTTTTGGTAATGATAAGAGGCATATTTTAGTCCCCCTCCATGTGTAATACTTAGCATTTTTTAACAATAGCATTCTAAGATAATTATATTGGTATATTATTTACATCTATTATTTTCAAAGCAATATTTATAGTATACATTGTAAAATGCCTATTTTTATATATCAGTACCCAAAAATATTGGGACAATTTGTCAGAGTTTTTGATATTATAGTATATTATAACAATATTAATATGTAATATTTATTAATTTTAATTATTTTTAATGAAATGATGAGACAATCTCTCAGTGGTTTGGTTTATATGTGATACTTTTATAATACATGTGGCTAATCACATGGTGAGTGTCACATGCGTCTGTGACGATGTGCTCCTGAAAACTTCCACTGTCACTACACACAGGAAAAGAAACGGAAAATACACGTCTATGGGCACTGATTGCTTTTGAAATTTGCATAAATGCATGGTAATTCCTCAATCA
>NC_050523.1:11818819-11823921 GCF_002922805.2 Oryzias melastigma | reverse complement strand
TTGGTTTATATGTGATACTTTTATAATACATGTGGCTAATCACATGGTGAGTGTCACATGCGTCTGTGACGATGAGCTCCTGAAAACTTCCACTGTCACTACACACAGGAAAAGGAATGGAAAATACACTTCTATGGGCACTGATTGCTTTTGAAATTTGCATAAATGCATGGTAATTCCTCAATCAAATTTTCAGCACCAGTACTAATTAACTAAATAAAAAAACGATTAAACTAATCCATTACATGTCCAATTTTGCCGTATGTTTCACAAGAGAAAAGATTACGCTACTTTTCAGGAGCAGGTGATATAATTAAACCCAAAACTGCTGTGACTGAAGCCATTCAAAGCTGAGCTTCGGCAGTTTAGGTGAGCCGTACCCACAGCAGTTCCACTGAAAACTCATCTGCCAGATGGCTCAGGAGGAGGGCTTTAACCATGTAGCACTTTAATCAATCTGATTAAGGGGAAATGCTGTCTGTATTTTTAGCCGCTACATTGCAGACCAGTGGTCATTCATTGAATTTTGTTTCATTAGCTCTTACGTTTATCTCTCGCTGGGGTGGATTTATAAATGGGGGGGAAAGAGGGGGCTAATGCAGGAGCTACATTACCATTAGCTGTTCTTAAGGTAATCTAGTTACTTTATGTGTATTTTTTCAACAAAAATTATGTAGTTATTGCATCATTCTATGAACAAAAGCTGTGTTTGTAAACTCACAACAGAAAGCTAGAAAGTCAATTTTTTTAACAGATTTTTTACAGGAAATAGTTGCAGCTTGAGTTGCTGTCTATATTCTGTCCAATCAGAATAAGCAACATGATAGAAAATTAAAGGGATAAAAGATGCCCCAAAGACCAGGTGTCAGAAAATCCAATAAAATTTCTTGTTCACCTGTGAAATCTGAAAATTAAATTTGCGCCGTCTGCTTCTGTTTCAGGCTGGCAATTTTTCTCCTCTTCTCTTTCTTCTTACTGAATAAAAAGACACCATATATTTGAGCAGATCACTAGAACAGGCAGGTTAAAATCAATCACCATTTTACTTTCATGTGCGAAAGTCAACACTAGTAAAACATTAAAAATGAAAAAGAAATTGATCTTTTGATCTATTTTTAAAGTGCTCCTAGTTATTTTTTTAATATGATTATGACATCTATAGGTAGAATAAAAAAATAAAAAACTATTGTTTTCTAGGACATAGTTTATTTTGAGTGGCAACAGAAATTTTTCTCTGAGTAATGGTTGGGACTGTTAGTGTGGAGTAAGCCTGCCCTCATTTCCCATCATCAATTTGTTCCTACTTTCTTCCACTAGCTTGCAGCTCCTCACACTCCCAAACTAAACTTTACTGATGCAAAAAAAATAGTAACCATACAGTTTTAAAGCCAGATCCCAGCTTGGACGAGGAAAATGGAAATATTTTAATGTTCACGGTCGGTACAAAAGACAGAAAAAGTCAATATTGTGGCAAAAAACTCACAAATAGATGGATTCTGGGGCTCTAACAGTGTGTTTGGCTCTATTAATAATGACCATCCACCTTATAAAGCCCGGTTGAGACAATACTGTCTCAAAATAGACATAAATAAAGCAGGAGATCCACAATCCGAATCTGTCACAATCACAAAAATGGAAAAAAAACAACAATTTGAGTAAAGAAAAACTCAGAAACACAATTTTAAGATTACATTTCTTTACATATGACCTCCATCATGAGAAAAAAAGGACAAGATCATGTTTAAAGCACCAAAAACACATTTTTTTATTTAAAAAATGCATCACACTTGTGGAGCATCATTCACAATAAAAGTAAATTCCAAATGTCAATGCCAGTTTTAGCTTTCCAAGGCAGTACTGTTTGTGTGTTTCATATTGACACTACTAAGGCTGTGTAAACGCACGCACAGACACATTTCCTCTCTTTGACAGATTAGGGATGTGAGCCTCCATGCTGCTCTGGGACCCGTGCCCCGTTGTGACTCACCGCCCCAGCTGGTTGTCTTCTTGTTTTTTTTTTATTTTTGAATCATGATATCTTCTAAATATGGGGCTGCAGTATACCTGATACCAGACAGTGTGGAGCGCGCAGCACTAGGCGGTGTCTGTGCATGTTATTGATGGTGCATTCCTGCTTGTGGGACCCAGAACTGCTTTGCACATATGTGTCTTTCCTCTTTTTTTTGTTTGTTTTCTAAAGTGAGACAGTGGGACTGAAAAACCTGACCATATTTGGCTGTGTTTTCTGGAATGCCTGGCATTGTTAGTTTTTTGCTCATCCCAAACAAGACGAGGATATGTAAAAAAAAAAAGCTTTAGAGAAATTATATTTTAGGCAGATTCACATTCAGCTCCACCAAAAAGAACATATTATGGTCACATTAGGCAACAACTGATGCCATAACTAATATAATATGTATTTTTTTCATTGAGGTTGATTGGTGTCTTTTTACCTTGTTTATAGACAGATTTTATTTAATCAAAAAATTCAGTTCATTTCAATAAAAACTTTATTTATAAAGGACTTTT
The DNA here is from genome assembly GCF_002922805.2 of Oryzias melastigma. Classification (NCBI taxonomy): domain Eukaryota; kingdom Metazoa; phylum Chordata; class Actinopteri; order Beloniformes; family Adrianichthyidae; genus Oryzias; species Oryzias melastigma. The sequence continues at coordinate 11,821,392 of NC_050523.1, read as the reverse complement.
CATACGGAAAAAACACAAAGTTTACTGGTTTGAAGGGCTTATATCATGCTTTTCTAACCTTTTATGAGTAAACTATATCCATATATATATATATATGCTCCTATTTTTCATTTTGCACACTAAAGAACACATTTTAATCAAATATTAGTTATTTTTTTAGCTCTTTTCGTACTTAGAAGTAAAACCACTTAATCTCTTTCGCTCTTCGTGGGTGATGCCCATTTCGTGATGTCGTCCTAGAACCGGCCTCAGCATTATGTCCGTATTTTCTCCACAAAAATAAACAACAACTGAACTTTTGCAACAGAAAAAAAATGCATGTGCATATTGTGCATAAAAAATGAAAGCGTTCTGCAGATCACCGTTAGTTCTGCAGTGCTGGCTGTGCAGACTCTTCCTGGAAGGGGCTGTTCCCCACTTTGTGATGTCACAATGTGAGAAACACTATTGAGGGGCTGGTGCTCAGGAGGCAGGATTTTAGAGGAATGCTCAGAAATGCATGAATAGTTCAAAATACCCCTTTGTGGTTGTTTTTTGTGAAGAATTAACATTATAATACACAAAAATGACCAAAAAAAGTTGATTTTGCATGATATAGGCCCTTTAAATCAACCAAAAATAGAGTTATAAAACACACGGAATCCCTTCAACCTCACACAGCCAACAAAAATAGACATAAATTACATGAAAAAAGTGTAAATAGAAACCAAAGTGGAAACCTAAGAAATGAAGTAGCTGACTTAGTTTTGTACCCTCCAGCGAAACACTCCTTTGCTCTTTAGAGGAAATGGAATTATCCAGCTTAATTAAAGTGTATGTTTCACTCCACTTTGCATATATTTTCTGACCTTTCACGACATGTTAAAGATTGGTTATTTAAATAAGAACTCCAAATATGGTTGGATAGAAAAGCGACTCCTTTACAGAGAGCAACATGATGTAAGTTTGCCCAGAGGCCAGCTGTTTGTGCGTGTGTTCAAGTATTATAGCCTTTGTTACAGATATATAGACTCAATTCAGTGCAAATGATGGATATAAAAGAACATCAGCATTGATTTCTGTCTGCTCTGAAAAAGAACCCATTTCATCATCTCATGCTGCAGCTGAACAGTCGACCTCAGGATCATAAATGCTTTTTACTGTATACCAAAAAAACCTGCTCCTTTGTTTTTACTCATTTATTTTTTCCCCCAGAAAATAAAAGTATTTTTATTCTCATCTCGTTTTTCTCTTTCTCTGACAAATCTACATACGTGTTGTCATTCACTAACAGCTTTCTATCATCACTTCTGCTACTATTTCAGCATTTCGCTGCTCTTTTCCTTGCATCAGCATCGCTGACTATGATTTGGCTCTGAATGCTTAACACTTTGGGCCGCTGAGTCCCTCAACTGCACCACGCCCCTCCTCAGCAACACAGTGCTCGAAAGAGGCAGTTCAAGACACTGATACCATTATAGCCCGGCAAGTGAAAGCCTTTGCTGTCACAAAACAACTAAACTTGCAACATGACTCACCACTAACCAGGGTAGTGAGTGTTAAGAAAAGCCCCACGGACTCCAGTCAATCTCTGAAGACTTGCACAAAACGGAAACAACCTATTTATAGCTCCACTCTTGGACGAAAATGCCAGGATAAATGTTTTTCCATGACACGAGTGGAAACGGAGCATCACAGGGAGTTTAAAAGACAACAAAATGTTGTTAGGAAATTGGAGAAAATGTTATTAAGCATGAATAAGTTGTACCACGTTGACTGGTTTAAAAAATATACAGATTGGCTTTGCTGTATTGTAAACCATAATCATGACTGGTCTTCAGTTAACATCTGTAGAACCATGCGGAAATTAAAAAAAAAGAACTGCATCGTATGGCAGATATTAAGACAGGAAGAAGGCTATACAAACAGGACTTTAAAAAACTTTTGAAAACTCCTAAAGAAACAATATAAAAGTGTTGCATAACGATGATGTGATACATTAATCAATGCATTTCTTAAGCCGCTGTATCCCTTTTGGGGTCACAGAGTTGCTGGAGCCTGTCCTGGCCTCTTTTGGGCAAAGGTGGGATACATCCTGGACAGGTTGAAGATGTGATGTTGCACATATTAAATCTGGAAAATCCAACATCTAAGCAGTTGTCAATTTAAGATGCTTTAAGACAAAAGGGTATCTGAAAAAAAACTAAAAATCAAAGGATCTGGGGAAGTTCCCTAAATAAGATAAATCTTACTTATGCTGTTCATTTAGTGCTACTTTAATATAAAACCCTCTAATTTTACAACAGAAAATCATATGTATACATGATAGGGGTATGTATCTTCCTCTCTCACACGATTCGATACGCGTCTCGATACTTGGTCAACAAATCGATACATAAAGGATTTAACTTTTTGGTGATACAATACAGTCCGATTATATTACCAAAAATGTTAAAATCGAGATATTTCTTATTCATATTGCATTTAAAGCTATAAATAAAAATGCATGGCATTTGACAGAGAAATGTATTCAGGTATTGAGTTGGAAGATGCAGCTGGACGTCTTTTTGTTTGGATTGCATGTACATAAAAAG
>NC_050523.1:11815427-11818749 GCF_002922805.2 Oryzias melastigma | reverse complement strand
TTTTTTTTTACATTTTAACTAACATAATCTTGTTCATTAATGTGGTTTTCAAAGGATTACAGTTACTCAATCCATTTTCTAAACGTATCTATTCTTTACACCCCTAACCGATACTGCGGTTACTCCCACCGACTGATCAATTTTTCAATATGTATCTAATATCTTTAACATCCCTAATGCAAAAACTATTTTTTAGATTTAAAAAATCAATATAAACTATATATGAATACCTTTTTTTAAACTTCATCATGTGAATTTTTTATTAAAATTGAAGCCAAATGGGGGCTTAATAATTATAAATGTCATAATTTCCTTTAATAAGCTTATTATACAAACCGATGTTCTGTCACCACACACTTTTACCTTTTTTATTTGTATGTTTTTGAAAATTTGTGGTTCACTCTTGAAGGGTCGAGTTTAGGTTTGCTTTGATGTTACAGTTTTATAATAAAAAAAATGCATAGAAAATCTGCTTATAAGCTCTTTTGGGGGCAGAATTCCCTGAAGCAAAGAAGAAAACCTGACTACCTCGTAGCATTAGTGTAAAGCACCCAAAGACATTTTAACTGGTTCTTAATGCAGTCCACTCTACAGCTTCTTTTACCACTTAAGCCACTTCCCCTCTTTTCTCTCCTCTTTGGTTTGCATTGTTGTTAAGTTCTCTAGGGTTCACTTGTTAAAAACTGAAACCCCACACATTTTTTAGATTTGAATATCCAATAAAACAAAATAAGACATAAGTCTTCTTCATTTGAAAATGTCTTTAGGATCCTGAGACTGGAAATCATTAAGAAGCTGAGCACACAGAGAAGCAGAAACATCCTCTGAAGATCTGTTACTTTGATGATTGATTCTGTTCCTGAAGAGCCAATCACAACAGCAACTCATGAAGAAGTGACTTTTGAAATGTCAAAATAAAAACACACATTTCTGCAGAAACAATAGGCCAGTTGAGACTAATTAATTGTTTCTGATTTACAGATTAGCCAAAATTATAGTTAAAAAAATACCATAAAGTTTGATGCACAGAATGGCCTTTTCACACCACATGTGGACATGTCTGCAGTCACTAATCGGACAAGATCAACAGCTAAAGGTTTTCCAAAATTGAATTAGGCATGAACACTGAAAGCTAACTAATAAAGTCAAAGTTGCGCCATTAGTAACGTATGAAAATGGGAACTCATAAGAGTCTCCGATTACTGTTAGAGGCTAATGACGTCATACAGAAAGCTGTCACTTGATGGCATTGCTGTTAAAATTGGTTCCAGAAGTTATTGAATAATGTACTTAGTGTAATTTGTTTTCCACAGACTGTTTCTAAAATTTCACTAAACTTTTATTAAATAAATTTTGGCTGAAAATGTCATGTGTTCTTGATCCGAGTTAGCATTAACTGGTTAAAGGTCTGATAAGAACCAGATTATTTCTTTATATAGAAACATTGAAGAGAAAGGACGACAGTGCAGCTATGTTTGTGTTTGTTTTTGTTGTGTAATATCAGTCTTTTTTATGAAGCGCATTACCCAAAATTCATCTATTAGAATTTCATTGTAAAAAACGTTGAAAATAGTTTTTACTCTTATTTTTGGGAAAGGGGGATCTGCTTTTTATCCACAGAGCATTGCTTGAATTGTAGTCGAAAAGAAATGGGTCCATTAATTCCCCACAGATGCGATCTAAACATCAGTGACATCGGGCAACAAGCAGTCTGGGGATGTATTGGAGATGGCAGAGGAGAATATTTGTCCCCCTTGTGTGAAAAGCTTTTTTGGCCAGTCTCTGCCAACTGCTAACCAGTTTAACTCCGGCTGTCAGATGTTCTTTCACGTGTTTTCAAAGGGGGCATTTTGATTTTTACACTTTGAAAGTCAGTGCGGTTTCTCACTTGGCTGTGTAATCATTTTGTCAGCATATCTGCCACTTCCTATAGGGGATACTGAACATTATTTGGTTTCACTACTGTAAGCATTTTGTGATTGTTTCACTGGGGCTATTTTATTGATTGCTGCTGGAACAGATTGTGAATAAAATAAAGATTTGTTTAGTAAATTGGTGCCTTATAGTTTTGATTTAGTGCTAGTGAAACTGCTCTCCATCCCAGTATCAGGAGTCCTTTTTTTCTTTTTTTTCCAAGTGATACCTAATTGCCTACTATCTTTCCCTCCACCCCTTTTTGCTCCACTCCTTCTCCCTCGGTCTGTCTCTAGAAGTGTGACTGCCTGCTCAGCCTGGAAGCCTATTCAGCAGACCAGAAGCACCGTGTATGTCAGTGCCTGAAGGACAACATTGACAAGCAGCTTCAGCTTCACAGGAGGGAGCCTCTCGTTCCGCATTTTGAGCAGGTATGACACACGGACGCACACATTTAGGAGCCTCTCCAGTTTCGTCTGCAGCCAAAGATGAATCAGTGAGCACATGGAAACATGCGGATGCATATATTTGTGCATACCCTCATCACAGATGCCCCGTGAATGTCACACACTTCCCACCTTACACTGTCAGTATGGTGAAACTCTTTCATAATCTCAGGATTTGTTTCAGGTTTTTGAGCTAAGGTAAATGCTGCATTGAAGTTGCCCTGCTTAAGTGAGTGTCACAGCTTTAGCTCTGTGTAATTCAATCCTTTTTTGACTTTGTTGAGTTGGTAAGAATATCCTGCAAAAAGGTGTTTGAAAATCACCAAAGCTCCCATTTTTTCTGATATCTCTGTCTGCTACCTTACAATTTATGCATAAAAAACTTCAAAGGAAAATTATATGTTCTTTAAAAATTTAAGATGAAGTGCAAGTTTTTCTGTTTTTTACTTGTTTTTTCTGTTTATTCTCCACATATAGTACTGTTCTCGTTAGTTCACGACCGCAAATTTGACCTAAAATTCTTTCCTCTGGACACGCAAGCCAAATTCAACAATTACATGACTTTCCTTAAGCTGTTTTGGAATTAACAGCAAACTGCAACGACTTGATTCTAGAAAACAAGGAAACTATTACTTTGTTATTCATTTAGTTCATCTTCATATCAAACTTTTATTTTGTTTCTTCATTTTGTCATTTTTTTCTATAAAACAGCAGAAAATACACTTTTATATGGCAGAGTTAGCTAAGATGTTAAATGAGACACTGTCATGTTTAGTCGCATTTAACCTTAAAAAAGTGCAGCAGACGAGAAGCTTCATTGTCTAAATTTGATTAAGAAAACCTAGGTGCGTAAAAAAATTTAAAACTTTATTGACAAACCGAATATAGCTCCTTTAAATCACTCTAACTAAGGTTGAAGTGCTCCGTCACCTTTGATAGCTCTGACTTAAAACACTGGCAAA
>NC_050523.1:11806090-11815298 GCF_002922805.2 Oryzias melastigma | reverse complement strand
GTCACCTTTGATAGCTCTGACTTAAAATACTGGCAAAACCCTAGATCCATTTTCAACAGACATTATAGCTCAAGCAAAAATCTTTTCCCTTGATAATATGAATGAACTCAGGCATAAATTCCAAAAATAGAGATTATTGTCTTGTGCAGCATTTCTCATTGTTAGGATGGATACTTAGATTTATTTGTAATTTATAATAGTTGAAATCACATGTGCTTTGCCTCACTTTTTGCCTTATTTTTTGTATTTTTTTCCATTTTGCCTTTTCTACATTTAATAAGCAACAAAGAGATCCCATTTACTTTCCATTTCATTTGGGTTTAGCTGAAAGGTGATTAAAAGGGATAAATAGTCTTGTGTGGATGAGACACCTGCTGTACATTAGGACTTTATTTCACCAGTGCATGAATGAAAAAATAATAATAAAAGACTGGAAAAACATTGATAAGCTGGCAATCCTTTCATCCCGTTTTCTCTGAATATGAGAATAATTATCTAAATATTCAGTATATAGGCGTGTTTGTTAATGCATCTTTCACTGCAAGAGTCTTCCTTGGATAAAATGCAACACCTGAGCTACTATGAGGAGCAAATTGCTGCAATTTTTAATAAAAAAAGCAAATCAGGGTAGAAAACAGGGGAGAAAAAATCAAAGTATTATTTTTTATTTCATTAAAATAGGTTAAAACGAAACATCATTGTCATTTGACATATCTGATGCTTGTGTTCAGCCATGATCAAAGCCAGCTGGTGCATCCTTCTGAATACCAGAAAACATTTAGACACACAGCGGTGTTCTGTGGGATCAATAGCCAAACAGGTTGGCATGCATTCTGAGCCACAAAAATCAATGTTATTTAAGCAAATTCTATTGACAGACCGGTTTGTGCTTCTGCACAGAAATAGCGCAGCAGTGTTACATTACGCTGGTCAGCGTTCTCTTTCTTTTGGTAATTCAAATTGCTTGTTCAAATCTTTTAACAAAAAAGTTATTTTAGAAAAATGTGTATCCCAATAATGCATGAGGCAGGGAAGAATGCATTTTTTGGCTTTATGTCGCTTCAAAATAAATAAATAAAAAAAAATAGAAAGTTCTACATTAACATCTGGATGCTGAGCTTTCAGAATTTTTCCCCAAAAAGCTGCAGTGTTACATAATCAAAATGTATATAGAGAGATGATAAAAACAGTCCCACTCTGATCATCTTTTCAGCAATTAACCCTTGTGCTATCTTATGGGGTCCAGATGACCCGACCCTTATTTTGATGTGCGATGGCTCCCATGAGAAAGGTGGACAGGATTTTATGTCAAGAAATTTCCCAGAAGTCTTTGCGTAAAAGCAGTATGCATTGATGCTCACTATATTAGCTAATATAGACCACAATGCATTGGGTTTTAATAATTTTTACCTAATAATAATAGTTTAAATGGAATAGTTTAAAAATAAATAATCAACATTTTCATCATCAGAACACAGTGGCTTCATAAATAGACACTGTAAAATGTTCGTATTGATTAGACTTCCTGAAATCGGTGATGTCATATATAAATAAAAAAATAGATATAGTTAGCATGGTGTCCAAATTACCGTTAAAAAACCAGGGCACTAGTTAGCCCTGCACCATATAGTGTTTTAGTAGTTACGAATTAGGGCGGTAATTCAGAGAGTTCTGCAGAGCGGATAGTTCATCAGAAATTCACACAGAATAAGCCTGCCCCCATTTCCCATCATCCATCTCTTCACATGCTCTCCCCTCTAGCTTACAGCCCCTCAAACCCCCAACCTAACATAACTGCCAAGCAATATTGGAGCTTTCCAGCTTTACTGTTTTGACCCAGTTACCACAACTTAAAAAAGAAATACTCAAAAATGCCATTTCAAGCTTGATATTTGTCATGAAAAGAAGAGCATGTCAAAAACACCCAAAAACACAACTTCATAATTTTTAAACTAACTGTAGGTAAGACAGAAGTTATAGAACAAATAAAGTTTTGAATTCAACACTTCAGTTTTCCTACTAGTTGACAAAACAGGAGATGAAATAAATTCCTCTATGAAAGGTGCTCTGTAAGCTAATGATTGTGTTTATATGAAGAGGTTTCAAGTTCCAAATTGCCTCTAAATATTTATTAACATGTAGTTTGCTGTGAAAACTAAGCTTGTATTTCCTCAGCTCTTTCAGTGATGCGGTCTTGACAGCTTTTTCCATTCTAAATTTGCAATGTTTCTTGTCTTTTCTTCTCCAACGGCTAATTATGTTTTTTATTTTTTATTTTTTTCTGATAAACACGTTATCCAATGATAATCCTTCTTTTTCCCTCTGTGGTTATATTAGGACTTTATTTTTGTAAGCTCAGCATTAGAAATCTGGAAGCTGTCCTGAAGGCAAGGGGATGCATGCTTAATCATAACACTTCGTGTCCTGATAAATTAGTTCACTTTTGATTGCATTTCTCCAGAGTACCTTAGAGGCAAACTGTTTTTGTTCAGTCACCTCCATTTATGTTTAATTATGCATAAATTAGTTATGAGACATTTGAGGGAAACGTCGAAGTATATATTTTTTTCTCTCTTAGACACTTTACAAGTGAAGTGCCCTTTATGTTTTACTTTTCTTCAAATTAGAAATATCCTTGGGGTAGCTTAACTTTCGGAGATGAAAGGAGGACATGCTCCCAAAGATAGACGTGTGCCGACACATGAGAGTCAGATACAGATAAGATTATGTTTAACTCAAAATATCTATCATTTAGGTCAATTTAAAATGTGGAAATGTCATATTTAGTGTCTGCAAAGATGATTACTTTCAACATCTAAATGGCAAAAAGTAGTCCACTTATTTCTAATTGGTTAAGTTTAGAGGTTAAAGCATTTTAAAGGTTAATACTGGAGAAATATACACAGAAAGGTCAAGATTTATTGTACACTAGCATCTATTTATGGAACACATCTGGCGTTTTTGCAGTTTTTCTTTTGTACAAATCTCACAGTGAGCCCATGCAAAGAAACGTTAAAACCCACTGATTCACATTTTTCCTTGCGTCACAAAATTGTACTATCCCCCCTTGTCATCTTCTAAGCTGAGTAAATCCACTGAGCTGAGGCATGCACCTAACTGAAGAGTTATGATGCAAAAAAGGCAGAATCCACCTTCAGGAGGCAAAAAAGAAACAGACTTCACCTCCATTTTTGTTCTCTTTTATTTTTTTTAGCTCATTGCTTCACAATGTTGATGTCAGCAGCTGCCCTACTTTCTCCAGTCACAAATAATTCTTTTTGTGAAAATTTGGACTCAGGCCCCTCTTCACTTGGACGGTTTTTTAATAGTGTAGTAGCTGAAAGAGTGGAGCTTCATGGGGGATTTGTCTATTTTCGTCTGATGTAGAGCTTTTTTCTTGTAAACCCATGTTAAGCGGAAGATTTTATAATAATTTGATGAGTAACTTCATGTTGTTGTCAGTTGTAACTTTATGTTAAACTCAAACAAGTCTTAGGATTTGTGTACAAATGCTAATATTTATATACTTTTTTATGCTACAAATGTTACATTTTTTTCATCATTTTAGGACTTTTTAGATTTTCAATTTTTATCATTCTTTTCAGCTCAAGAACACACTGTATATTTGTTTTGCATTGTTCTAAAAGTTAATTATACCTTTATACCAGGTATTGCACCTTTTGTAACTTATATTTACAAGTGGATTCATTAACAGTCACTTAAGAATATATATTTTTTAATTATTTTGATCCTAAATCTTTGCATACAGTCTTCATCTTTTAGGTCAATTTATTTAAAAATGAAAAACACATTAAGGAGGAGTTAAATGCAAAACTTTTTCAGATGCAAATTTTTTAGCTTTCCCATAAATCCATCTTTTTTATTGACCTCCAAAGCATATCTTAAATATTTAGATGAACAAACTTTATTTCACCTTTGTTACAAACAACTTCAGATTTTCAACAGCAATTTGAGTCAGTTATTGATGTCCTCTGCTTCTGTTGGACCTTTTTGTTACATTTCGAAGTGAACTGATAATGCTTGTGTTTTTGGATCAGCCCATTTTAGTATCTCCCTGATAGAAATGTAGCCTTCCACTTTAAGCCTCGTGCTTTGGTGCCTGTCCACTGCTTAAATTTAACAGCTGTATGAATGGATGTGTCTTTAGAGGCATGAATTAAACCGAAAAGGCAATATTTTGTTGCAGGACATTTATGCAGATTATCACATAAAATGTATAGGAAATGGTTCCACTAAAGTGGCAGTAATGAGGATGCAGTGACATTTAAACGCACAGCTGCAGTTTCTACAAAGCTGCCTCTTTGGACGCCCCAAAAAGTCTGTTGTGAAGGAGATCATTACAGAAATCGAAGAGGTCTTGTGAATAGAAAACTGGGCAAATTTTTGTGTTGATTGCTTATGAAAACGTGGCTTTTTAGAGTGGTGTCCCACAGCCATTAAAAGTCTCCGACCTCCTGGAAAGCTTTTGGTGTGTTTGTCTGGGCAGCATCAGGCATTAAGCTGATGGAAACATACTTTTGCACAGCTGCACACACAACACTTAAAACACGACACTTAAAGAAGATTTTAAGCAGTCGTTACTGTTAGGAAACTTACGACATACACACGGAGTTAACGATTTATCAGAAGAAGAAAGCAAAGTATTTAATGCTCGAGTCCCATAATGCACACAGAGTACAGTTTTATGAGAAGCGGTCGGTAAAATGACTGCTAATGAACAGCGCAGGCCTTACTGAGGTTTTTTAGTGTGGCTTGCTCTGCTCTCCTCTCATTTTACATTTATGAGAATCTGTTTTAGCTGCGGAAGTGGTAATAATGCAGGATTGGTGCTGGAGGAAGCAGTGACGTTGTGTGACAACGGCCCCTCTTTCTTTTTGTCCCCGTGGATCCCTTTCTCAGAACATGCAAAACTATCGATTCATAATTAAGTTAGCCAAAGTGATGGCAGCTTCTGCTTCCATTCTTCTTCCACCATACCTCTCCGTTCAAGGCAAGCGTGCCCGCGTTTATATATATATATATGGGACAGATAAGAGTGGCTGTGTGCGTAAGCGGCACCTCTCACCCCCGGGGCACACTGGATTTTAAGCTGTGGCACAAAATAATAGGCATGAAAAATATACTACTTGTTCCAGTTCAGTGAATGATTCCTCCAACTAAAAAAAGCGAACTTTTTTTTAGGTCACATTCCTCATGAAATAGTTTGAGGCTGCACACAGAGTGGCAGCATCGTGGTAGCGTCAGCTGTTCTCATACATTCAGTGCCAGCTGAAGCTCTATCTCATTTTTCAGTTTAGCTTTAAAAGCGTTCCCAGTGGTCTTTTAATTATGATTATGCCTATTTTTAGGTCATCAATTTGACCATATAGTTTCAGCAGATCAGCAATAGTTTATATAAAAAAAAAATGCCTCTAAATTGTGGGCGGGACTTTTTGCACCGAGCAACTCCGCCCCCCTTTCCCCTCTGGAGTGAAGAGGAGCAGCGTGTTTTCTTCTTCACAAATTAGCTTTTTCAATCTGCATTTTTTTGTCTGCTCCTGATTTACGTTGATTTGAACAAAGAAATACATTGAAATGCAATTTTGAGCTTAATTCTTATATATATAGATATATGTGTACTCCATCATCTAAAAAAAGTGACTCAAGAACATGTTAAAAACAAAAACAACATTTTCATTGAGCAGTACACCCAATTGCAAATGCACAAAGTGCGTAAGACAAATTACTGCTCCAAAAGAGTCATCTATGCAGACTTCAGACAAATTTGCCAAGAAGTAAACACTGGTGGGGAGGGGAGGGGTCACTGATGGGAGCATAACAAATATTTTTGTCTTGTGATCGTAGCCCAGGTGCAGAATTAGATTTATTGAGTTGGCTAGTTAGCGAGCAGAATTTCTTCTATTTTCGCTGTAAAAATGAAAGGTTTTGGTCTCGGATTTTGTCTGCCTGATGCAAACAGTTGTAAGTCGTTGTCCTTCCTGTAAGAGTACCCTTCACTGTATGTTTACAGTATGAAATGGCTGATATGAAGTGACTGATGGGATCTTCCGTGGCACATGCTCTTCTAATCACAATGCCTCTTGCTCTTGTTGATTCTCTGCAGTGAAGCTGTTTCCCCTTCACTGTTTCTAATTAGACATGGATGGATTCTGTTTGTCTTCTCTTTGCTCATCACCTCAGACACACACAAACACACACAACACTCACATTGCATGCTATTCCTGGCATGCCTTCATTTGACATCCAGATTTAGAACTTGTTCATTCAAACGATGCAAATGTGGGCAGCGTTTCTGAAATGTCTCATATGTCGGAGCCAGTCTGTCACTTACCTTTTGCTTATATGAGAATCCTCCTTTAATAACAAGGTTGCTGTGGTGGCAACAAAGTTCGTCTTGAAATGAGTTCAAGTATTGGCTAAAATGTATCTTTCAGTTTCATTGTTTTGTTTTTGATAAGATTTTGAACTTGCATTAGATTGATTTGTTGGGCAGTTTCATGTTATTTTGGTTTTGATTTAAAAACCAAATTAAATATTTATTATAACTAATAATATATTAGTATTATCCTTTGAACAAATTTAAAAGCGTTCCCAGTAGTCTTTCAACTATACATTTTTTTTTGTCCAAATCAAAAACTTGTCATTTTTTTAGGACATAATTCCTGCAGAGTGGCGGGAGTTCATTAGAAATGTGTCTCTGAGTTGCAGGAAAGACCATTGGTGAAGAGCAACCCCGCCCCCTCTTCCTTTTCCCATTGCTGAGAGCTTGAAAGAGTAAGCTTATGGCCTGTCCAGGGTATTTTCTGCGTCACAAATTAACTATTTTTCAAGCATTTTTTTCCGTCTGCTCCTGTTTTATGATGATTTGAACAAAAAAAATACAATTTTGAGTTTATTTGGCTTAATATAAGTCCTCTATCATCAGAAGAATACCAAAAGTATGTTTAAAGCACCATTTTCATCACAGTTGGCATTTAGAGGCTGTATGTTAATGTTTTTCCTTTTTCTTTTACTTGGAATTTGTTTTTAAATCTACAAAGTAAAGAAAAAGTGACCCCAAAGCTGAATTATTGTTTTATGTGCTATCCACTTGCTGCTGTTTGATTTTGAATGTATGACAAAAAACAAAAAAAACTTCAGTTCAAAGCAAATTCAGCGTCTGACCCCTCTTTTAATAAAATCTGCCAGTGATTTAAGGACACATTTTCTTTAATTTAACTCTTTATTTCTATTAGAATCCACAGCTGACAACTTCAAAGCCTCAACAGAGAAGCAAAAATGAAAAATGTATTTAAGGTTGTCCAAGATTAAAGCTCATCTAACCTCCTGTTTGTCTAAATCTCCAGTTTCTTTATTCTTTGTTTCATCTTCCTCATTTTTCTTCCTTTCTGTTAGAGCTTGATCTTATCGCATTTTATTGCTGCATCGAGATACAACTGTGCATTCCTCCTCCTTTACTACCGACCCCCCTGTTTTGTTCCCTGCTTCTGTCCACATCTCATCTTAGTTGGTCATTCACACACTGACACAGGGATGAAGGATGTTAATCATTGTGGCCAGTTGTATTGGAACAATTCCTTTAACTTTTTTTTTGGTTTCGGAATTAATGATTTCCCTTTTTGGTGAGCGACGGTTCATTTTAGCTCACTCGTTTACGGCTGGGTTGGATTACGCCAGTGCATCAGCACAGGAGGCTTTGTAAATAAGAGCCTCATTCCAAAGAAGGTAATGCGGAGCATGAAACCCCTTCCCTTTTGTTTTTAATTATGCACATTCTTTGCTCCGAAAAATGACGTCAGCTCAACAAAGCATGTAATGAAGCCGTGATAAGGGTTTAAACTCAAACAGAAAAAAAGGGATTTCTTTTTTAAAGAAAATGTGTTTGGCAACCTTCAAATGTTTGACTTTAGAAACTGTTAAAGTGTGGCAAGCACAGAAACAAAAGCCTAATTTGCCTTGAGTTGATATTCTACTTTGGAAATGTAACTTATTACTTTATGCATCACCCAGATGAATACCTTTGCCCGCAGACAGAAAAGGAGACAGGCGTCTGTGCAGTGTAATTGACAGTGTTTCTAATAGCTATTTATGAAGTCCATTATATATTAGCACATGATATGATTAGATAGGCCCTGATGAATAGCTTACATGACTCCCTTCAGGTCTAAAGCAGACACATGGTCAGTGTACAACAGATCAGGCCCGTGTGTTTTTGTGTGTGTGTGTCTCATTAGGTGTGAAAGACACAGCCCTTAACATCCTGCTCTTTGATAGGTTTCGAATCGGGGCTTTGATTGCAACAGAGCAAGTTCTAAAAATAGCAGGTGGGGAAGAAAAAGGGGAAGAGATAGAAGTGCAGGCTGAGAGAAGGAGGTGATGAAGGACACTGGCTGCTTTGGTTTCCAAAGAGTTGGTTGCATTTGATCCGTTTCATCACCCCTGCGACGTTTGTGATACATCACATTTTTCGCAGCTCCTCCTTTCACAACTCTGTCCTTCCCCCCTCCTCCCCCCTCTCCCCTTCTATTTCCATCTGTTATTCTTTTGCCCTCTCCTCAACCGAATCCTTCTTCATCCCCTCTTTTCCTTCCATCCACCTCTTCCCTGTCTCCCGCGCACACGTTGGCATGCGTGCTGTCACCGAGCCGGGGCAGAGGGAGCAACAACACAGAGGAGGAAGAGCAGTGTAAGGGGAAAAGGAGATTCTTGGGTTTCACGCGTGTTCGCTGTAAGGAAGCTTTCTTCTTCTGTCTCTGGTGCTTGCAGCAGTAAAAACAGACTAGCCTCACTGAAAGGAATAACAAGCAAATGCCGGTATTTAAGGTAACTTATATTTTTATATTTTTCTTATGAAGGTAAACTCTTTTTTGGACTTTTGATGCAGTTTTTGTATTAGTATTTGATGTTTGATGCAATTGGTTTCTTTATTCTTTGAACATTTTGAGGTTAATGGCAAAAACAACAAATCTTACTTCTGTTAATGGTAAGAAAAACTGTCTTTTCATTTTTTTTAGATAATTCCATATTTTACATTTCACTTTTAAGTTTATCTAAGCATAATGGGAATTGTCTTCTCGTATGCTCTTGCATTGTATGGAGAATTAATGTTGGATCTATCAATCTTCTTTTTTTGTTTAGTAATTAACACATTTTGTTAAGGTAACATTGAGCTGTTTGATGAGCTCCA
>NC_050523.1:11801160-11806049 GCF_002922805.2 Oryzias melastigma | reverse complement strand
AAAATGTGTGGAGGCTGTAAGTGTTTTTGCAGGATGGTAAAGCAATGACTGGTAAATTAATGAGAGAATGTCAGTCTTATAGTTAGTGTAAGATGCATCTAATGCATTCATTTATATCTAATTATGTTACGTTTATATTTGAAACAAATTTAGTGACATGTTTACTGTTTCAATAAGGTCATTCTTGTACTGACCCCAAAAACTGTGGCGGGGCAACTTAAGGTCCAAAAACTGTCAAAAGTGTCACAGTTATGTTGCATGGTTGCACTGAGACACAGCAATTTGTTGCACATCAATCACTTGTCTGCTTCAAGGATTCCCATCAAATAAAAGGAAAAGGCTTCACAAAAAAGTCCGTCCATCCATCCATCCATCCATCCATCTGTCCATTCATCCATACCTGCTTAATCCTCTCAGGGTCACAGGGCTGCTGGAGCCTATCCCAGCTATTATGACCAAGTTGACAGTATGTAACGGGGTCACACACTCACATTCACACCTGGAGACAATTTAGATTAGATTTTTTCTATAAAAGTAATTGTTGACATATGAAACATTTTCATTTTTTTTCTTTCTGTTGCTAAATGTGTCCTTGAAAGAAATGAAAATATTTTTCAAATATTTACCTCAGACAACCTGCACCTTGATTTTTCTTAATAGTTAGAAAATGAATATGTAAATTAACAAGTATTTTCTTTTAAAACCAAACAATTACATGTTTTTACATTTGCCATATAAAGCACGTTACGATGCAAAAGGGAAAAGTAAAGGATTTTTTTTTTTGGCCCAGACAAATGGTGAAAAAAATGAGCCCAATTATTTTAAAATATGTTCAATTATAGAGTTAATTTCAGAAAATATGAATAGTGAAGTTTTATCTCTGAAGACTAGAAAACATCTGGATTGATCAGTATTTTTCCACGGGAACTTAATTGATCTTTTAACATGTATTCTGCTAACGGAGGCTTCACTCACCCACTTTGCCTTTTAGCTGCCTGGTTTGACCTCAGGGTTAAACTTGTTGGAATGTCCACTCCTGTGAAGATTAGCAGCAGGCTTGAATGTTTTCCATTTTTGAGTAATCTTTCTAATTCTGGAAGGATGTGCTCCAGCATGTTTGGAAGCTGCTTTAAAAAGCTGCTTTCACACTGGTGGCAGCAGCCATTGCTCTTCTCTGGCTATTGATTGTATCTTCTTCGGCATTGTGTCAGGCACAAATTAATATTTCGGATCAGCGAACTGTAATAAACTCACTTAACAGAGGTGATCACACCTCTTAATGATAAATTAATTTTGTGTATTTGATTAGTCTCACTTGACTAGCTCTTATTATCTTTTAGTCTCACTCCAACTGTCTTTAAAGTTGTGCTCCCAGTGATCTTTTAATTATGATTATGCCGATTTTTGCAAAAAATCAAAAAGCCTGTGTTGTTTTCTTGGACATTAGATTTGGTAGTTAATCAGAAATTTGCCTCTGAGTTGTGGGCGGGACTGTTGGCGCAGAGTAAGCCTTCCCTCATTTCCCATCATCCCTATCTTTACACTTTCTCCTGCTAGCTTACAGCCTCACACACCCAACCGAACATTACCAGTGCAACAAAAATGGCAATCAATATCGGAGCTATCCATTCGTACAGTTTTGGATACCAACTTGGACGAGAAAAACAAAGACGTACATGGATTGAATGTCTGAAAGGGGAATGGAGCTCCTGATTCACAATTTTAATAAAGAAAGCTATTTTAATCTGAATTTTCTTTAAGCATGTCCTTCAGCATCAGAAAAATGCTGAAAGAGCACGTTAAAAACACCATAAACGTGATTTTCATTGAAGTCGCTCTTTAATCATACTTTTTTTTTGTACATTTGATTAGTCTTACGTGGCTAGCTCCTATTATCTTAAATTATACAAAAGCAATATGGGAACATCTTTTTAGTGCAAGCAATTTTATAGTTTACTATGTTTTATTTAGCTAATTTAACTGCTGTTTTTATGGTTTGTTTATACATAAATTCTAACAATAGAAACAGGGTGTCCTTGTTTCTTGGACGTTTGTATGTGTTTCTTGACTACATGCTGTTGCGTCTGTTTACAGTAGTTATGTGTCCATTGTGCTGTTTGTACATCCTGTGGGACTTTGCTGTAGTGCCTTAATGTCTTCACAAAGGAGAGTGGAGCACGGGAGGGGGGGTGTTGCGAAGGCACAAATGGACGCAATAAGTGCACAAGTACAGTATGGTGAGCAATATTTGCGGAGCCGCGCGCACAGGCAGCATCGAGGACGCCACGGAGCAGTTAGTACAGTCCGACGTGTGTCCTTTTACTTGTCTCTTGCCGTTTTCTCCCCTCCCTCATCTCCCTCTTTCTTCTCACTTGTTTGTGCAGCTTGGGAGTCTACCTTCTTTGCCTCTTGGGCATTCTCTCCCTCCCTCCCTCCTTCTCTCTGCCTCTCTTTCCGTATCTTAGCACAGTTCAGTTGGTCTAGCCCACACTGATAGAGTCACACACACCAACTCCGCTTGCCATCCACAAACACTCGCACACCAGTTTGACAGCGGAAGTAGGCCACTTTAATGGGGATGTGTGGACTGCCTGCATCTGCCTTTAGTGGACTATAACCTAGAACTGCTTCTACTTGCCAGGTAGGGTTCTTGTTTTACTGTCACTTTTTTAATACTTTTATTAAGAGATTAAATCTGAATGATTTTGTACAAATATTCTTTAAAAGGATTTTACAGAATTTCTGCAGTTATTTGAGTTGTTAGGCTGGGAGGAGTTTGAGGAAAAAACAGAATTATTAGATCAGTGAAAATATAGAGAAAAAGCAATAAAAGTCTTTGTATAATTGGAATCATTTTAAAACTCTAATAAGTATTACAGTTATTGTCTTCTTGTGCTTTTTAAAATTATTTTAACCTTTTTTTGTATTCATTTAGATTCTTTAAAATCTTTTTTTGTCTACTTTTAGCTTCTGGAGCTCCTTTTTATACTATTATCCTTTTAATTCCAGTGAGGGCAGATCAGAACCAGTGCTCATTTGAACAACAGGCCCTTGTTTGCCGCTTTTTCCTCAGTCATATCTTGATGACTCTGAGAGAAAAAAGAGAGGACAGTAAGAATATTGCCATTAAAAGGACATACTGTGTACCGTATTACAGGGAGGCTAAAGTGATACAAACAAGAGAAGCGAGCAAACTGAGAACCCACAGGGGAAAAACAACAGGAAGCACACTGAGAAAATTGCTTTTTGCTTTTCCTCATTAGGTGAATTGTAGAGTTATTCCCTTTGTAGAAGACAAAGAATAACAGCAGGGAATTAGATGCAGAATGTCCACTATTCTGTTGTGCTAGTTTATAATGAATGAGATAATTGTTAAGTGGACTGCATGACATGATATCACTCAAAATATATTAGATCTGCGAGGTTTAAAGCGTTTCCTTTAACCTTACTCATGTCTATGATTAATAGTAAACAGTGTCAATTGCCCATCCAGGGACACTGTGTACACATACACACTCATGAGCGTGATTTATCAGCTTGGTTCACACTCCTGGCTGGAACAAATTAGATGTTTGTTATAACCTGGGAAACAGTGTCACACACACATTACGACTCTGTTTTTCACTTAGAAACACACAAATATATATTTGTCTAATTCCCAACTTCAGAGGGCATCGCATTTCCTGCCCACGTGGGACTTACTCTAACTTTGACACAGGCTTATTAAATCTATTTTAATGACTTATCTTGTGTCCATAATCCTGCACATGATGAAAATCCTCGTATTGCGACTGATTTATGCCCCCCCTCACCAGCCACAAACACATCTCCTTCCCTCTTTATGTGAAGGCCCTTTCAAGTCTTCCTCACTGGTCACATTGTCTTCAGCTGCCTGGCGTCATGGGACAAGTTACGTCAATGATATTTGCTGTCTGAACCCACAGCTTCCATCAGTAATGGCTTTGCAAACCATCTTTCATGGATGCTCTTTTTTTTTTACTGCCTCGCCATATTTTAAGAAATCTCACTGACACAGAAGATGGGCTCACTTTCACATAAAATGTTTAATAGGCTAAAATAGAGTAGCTTTTTCCATTACATGACGGTAGTGAGCCTTTTGATAACAGTGTTTTTTGACTTCATGTAGAAGGGGATGCTCGAAAAGCTTCTTAAAAATAATATTTTAAATATTCTGCTATATTTGGTGCAGTTGCCAAAAAAGTTGCACATCGTTTCTGACACGTGAAAAAACTTTGGGTACGTTTGCGTCATTTTACAAGAATATCTTGTATTAACGGCAGGAGAGTTGCGCAGCTGCATAAATTCTTCTTCAGCACGTCCCAGAAATTCTCAGTGGGGTTAAGGTTTAGGCTCTGTGGAGGGGAGTCTGTGTGTGAGAATGGTGTCTCATGCTCCCTGAACCACTCTCTCACAGTTTGAGCTTGATGAATCCTGACACGGTCATGTTAGAATAAGCCCGTGACATCAGGACAGAAAAAAAAAAATCTGCTGATGGAAGAACCTGGTCGTTTAGTGTATTCAGTCAGCTGATGTTAATCACTGCTTTGCTTACTTGTGTGTTTAGATACATCCAACTGTTTTTTTTTTAACAAAGCAGTGCGTGTTTATGTTTATTTTAAAGACCTACTTCGAAGAAAATTGTGTTTTTGGTAACATGTTTTTGCAGCATTTTTGTGTTGATGGAGGCAATAAGGGAATTAAGCTCAAAGTTGTTTTTCTGAGCATTTCTTAATTCAAATTGTTGTGAATTAAAGAACAGACACCTTTGAAAAATATCATATTTGTGATGTAGAAAATACTATTGGCAGGTCAAAAGATCCCTTTTTGCTTAGAGAGGTCTCAGCAAGGGAAAAGGGGCGTAGTTGCTC
>NC_050523.1:11794854-11800763 GCF_002922805.2 Oryzias melastigma | reverse complement strand
GCATTTTTGTGTTGATGGAGGACACATAAGGGAAATTAAGCTCAAAGTGGTTTTTCTGAGCATTTCTTAATTCAAATTGTTGTGAATTAAAGAACAGACACCTTTGAAAAATATCATACTTTTGGCAGGTCAAAAGATCCCTTTTTCGCTTAGAGAGGTCTCAGCAACGGAAAAGGGGCGTGGTTAATCCCATTGACTGTATATAAAAACTGGACAGAGTGAGCGGCTTCCTGTTCCAATGAAGCAAAGTTAGTTCAGTCGCTATTTTTTATTTTTTATTTTTTTGGCTATATTGATGTTGCCATATTGGAACCAGAATTTATCAGTAACCAGTGATTGGACCTAAATGGTCTGAGTCAAAGTTTCTATAGCAACCACTCTTGGCAATTAGGGGTGAGCTTGTAGGAAGTCGACACCCACATCACTTGAACGCAGTTTTGAAAGAATTTGTCAATTAAACATTTAAAACGTTCAATGCAAGATCACATGCTATTGTGGAGGCTTCTGATTGGTTTGTTTATCACTTTAATAACTGCCAATTAAGAAATAATATTTTAAAAAATGAGGATTATAATTAACATGTTAAAAAAAGATAGAGCAAGAACTGTTGTTCTGACAGAAATAATGATTGAGTAATAGCTGGTAGTTTCTTAATAGAGCCCATGGTATTTTGGCTTTTTGGGACCAGTCGGTACTTCCTATTTGGAACACAAAAGGGGCGGAGCCACTCAATCCAGTCCTCAAATATAACCAATGGTTGCTCAATGCCTACATTCCTACCCACAATTCTGAATTCTAATAGACTACTGTTCCACTGCAAAAACCGTCCTAGAAAATAAACATTATTTTTAATTATTATTTTTATTATTATTATAATTTTAGCTAAAAATGGCATAATCAAAAGAGCAACGCTCAAAAGTTGATCGGAGTAGATCTTTATGTTAATGCAGGTCCTCAAAGTAAAGTATTTAATAAACTGAAAATGTAAAAAAGATTATTTTTCTTTTAACCAACTTGGATGAAACCAAATGCCTTCTTTACATTTCAGAAAAGGTTAAGCACTTTAAAAATGTTCATCATATGGTTAAAGGAAACGCTCATCTGTTATTATGTTTGAGTAAATATTGGTATAGTCATGCTGCCAATATCTCTCCATATGCTTAATGAACAAAAATCTCCCCAGAGGGACAGCTTGAAGTCTTGCAGGGTGAATTCTCTTGTGACTCTGATCTTGCAAATCTCCTAAGAATCAATCTGACATGAAGAAGTAATGACAAACAAGAATAAGTGCAAGAACATTGTAAATTCTTGTAAAACTCTGTACTACTTTACATTGTTTGGACTCCACATTTTTAGCTTCTGTGCACAAAATCTGCACTAAACAGTCCAAGCAAGAGGGAAATTGGTCACAAGAAAAGTGTCATTTGCTGTGCTCCAGTTACCTTTAGGAGGTTGGTCTGACAAAAAGACGCACATCAGTAGACAAGGTGATGAAGACAATCCATGTTCTCTTTCTTTGTCTACCTCCTGCATTCGTTGGTACGGTTTGATGCCAAAAGTGTGAGACATTTTCCAGGAATGGTAAATCACTTAGTCCTTAAAGACCAAATAATGAACCAGCTAAGTGTAGTTTTAGCATCATGTCCTGCACCCTTAGCGGAGAGGCCACGGATCACCTGCAGCTAATGGAAAATGTTAAAGGGAACACAAACACACCATCTAAAATTGCATCACATGTTACAATTTGAAGCTTTACTTCTTAGAATAACTGCCATCTTAATTAAGCAACATCTCTAAGGTTGAACTAAATGCCAAGTATCCCCCCTGGCAGGCTTCAATTAGTGTTGACATGCACCATGTATACCAACATCCACGTAATTCTTTTATCCTTGTAGTATTTTTTAAGTACCTATTTTTTCTTTTTATCGTGTTGTTTACCTGTTTCAAACTGCTGTAAACAAAAGCCATTTTTCTTCAAGCTCCTCTTTGGTGCAGTTTAGCTCATTCTGGATAATCATCTGCTTTTATCTTCTAAAGTTTACCTCTTTGATCTGCACGTCGCCTGGTTCCTTTGCTCCTTGCTCCCTTCGTGTTTTGGTTTCTCCTCTGCCTCTCGGCCTGATCACAACGACAGATAAATTACAATTACTGTCTCATCAGTCTGCTCTCCGTAAAAACGAGGCCAAAAGAGGCTGGTGCGCCGCGGTGCATCTAATAAGGCCATTCAAAGATTGATGATCTATATGGTCGGGCCGTTTAATGGAGTTTTTGTGTTACACAAAGGAATAGCGGCTCTTAAATCTCCTGACCACAGACTATTCTGGATGGCACACATCAAAGCACGCCGTCTATATTAAGTTGGTGTGGAGTTCTTTGCCTGAAGAGACACGTGTAATGTTGTGTTTTTAGCAAGTAGCATTTCGTATCAGATACTCCGTGAGGCACATGCACGCCTCCTTCATGTTAGACATGTGATTGGTAGAATGTGATTAATAAACTGTAGCATGTGAGCCTTTATATAACAACCTGTGATGTAAAACAGACCATATGATTTCACTTAGATGAAACAAATAACTTGCGTGTGTGTTACTATATTTGGTGGAAAGTAACTCAAAAAATAACTTTTAAGGGGAAAACAACAGCAGTTCATCAAACAGTCAGGAACGACAATTTCTATGGAGTGTATTTTTTTTTTTTACTTATATTACATTCTGCCTGTTTAAAGATTTATTTTATTTAATTTCTTTATATCAGTGTCATATATGTAAAAAAATAAAAAATAAGTGTTTTAAACCTTTTTTTTTTAAATTTGAATGTAGATCATAAAAAAGTCACAATATCTCAGCAAAAGAACACAGGAAAACAGTTTATCTTTGTCAGTGCAACATATTTTTTAACACTTTCATAACCGTACACAATCAATCATATCATATTTGACACACCCATCTTTTAGACTCCCTAATCTCATTAGTTTGATCCAAACCTTTCTTAAAATCCTGTTGAATTTTACTTAGTCCTTGTTTTCTCTCCTGTAGTTCGTAATCATTCCACTAGGGGCAGTAGAAAAGCTTTTCCTGCTCATTTCAAAATGGCTGCCCCCATGAAATCTCAAAAACACTTTAAGTTTTTGCTAATTTTTAAAACGTCATAGTAAGAAGAGCTTATTTATTGTTATACTTTTTTAAAAATTACTATTTGCTGCGTTCAGAAAAAATGCTAAATTTGTCAATAATTAAATCTTAGACCATGTTTTAAGGTTCAAATTTAAACCAGTGAAGGTTTTTTTTTTTCCTGTACACTTATGTCGATACTTTTGCATTGCTATATATCTTAGGCTAACGTTGTGAGCAAAACTTACCAAATCACACAAACATATCATAATTGATTTGTTATATCTCATAAAAAAATATATTTATATATTACAAAGGTTTTTTTTGTCAATTTAAAAAAAGAGTTAAAAAAAACATCTTAATCCCATAAAATGTGATGTTTCTGCCATTTATTTGATGTCTTTATATGTATTTTCTTGTATTTTAGTCTAATCATTTCACTTGGTCAGTCAAAGAAGTTGCAGTCCCTAACTAGTTCACCACCAGGTCCTGACATATTCAATTCTGGCGCTGCTTCACCACCAGTTTTCCACATTAATATAGTAAATAGTTGACATAGAATATTTATTTTGATAAATAAAGCTCCCTCTGTTTTCGCTTTTATGACCAAGTCCTTGAGGGCCGTGTAAAAACAGGAAGTCTTCCCCTAACTCACCTAAAGTTACACATCCTTTGAAGAAATCAATGGTATTACTAAGTGAGTAAAGGCGAGCATCGAGCTGCGTAAAAGCAAACCAGGCTGGAGTTACTTAAACAACTAAAATTACTCCTAGAAGGAACAATCGACGAGTCTGCATTAAGGGGGAGAAGGACAGAGGGAGTGGCAAAGACAAACTGTGTGTCCTCTTGTTCTGCTTCTGCAAAGTGTTTTTGACAGCACTTCTACTTAAGACGAGCTGGATTTATTCAGCCAAGAGGCGGACTTGGCAAGCACAATGTTGGATACATTAAACCAACAACTGCCAATATTAGACTAAAGTAGAATAAAGCAGGGGTGGACTCTAATGCTTTTCAATAGAATGCCTTACTTAAAACCTTAAAGGTCACAGGAAATTAAAGGAAGGAAAAGAAAGAAAGAAGGAGAAGAAGGGAATGGAGATGAAAGGTGGCACTTTCCAATTGAGAGTTGGGAGGGGTCAGGGTCTGCGACGATGACAGAGTTCATAGTTACACCTTTAGCTTTGGGAGAAAACGCAGCTCAGTTGCTCCCCTGGGACGGTGCTCCTGTTGCCGTGGTAACTATGGGACAGAGGTCACATGATTATCCCTGGGTGATAGAATGCAGGAAATAATGTCAAGGCCGTTTTCCCTCCCCATGCCTGTTTAGCTTTAAAAATAGCAGTTTTGTGAGCTTCTTTTGTTGAATGAAAACATGCCTGCTCAGAATCGTTTATTGTGTTTATTTTAGCTACATTGTCCGTGTTCTAATTTTAACATTTCTGGACCCAAGATGAGTGGAGCTCATAAAACATAGAAGAATGGGGGAAAAAAGGGTGAGATATCCAAACCCTGTGTGTGTCAGCTCAGGAATAATGCATTAATATAAGCAGCTAGTTTCTCCTAGAGGCTGTGAAGAAAACTCATCTATTTTGTGGTTTACACTGCGTGTCATTTATATGTGTTACGAGGGGTGTAAGAATAACATATTTCTCCTGCTTGAGTTTATTTTAAAACTACATTCCAGACTTGGGTTATACCAAAAAATATTTTTCCATAAATAAAGTTTTTTTTTTCTGAACAGTTTGCGTCAATTGTATTTTCCACTGGTATAAAGTAGAAGGTTTTTGGTCATTAGAGAACTGGTTGGATGGTGGCTTTTATAAAGTTATGACATTAGGTTTTTAAATCCCTGCATGTCTTCATTTATGTTTTTTGCTATAAAAATCTGTCCAACGGCGATTTAGACTGTTCACTTCCAACTGCATTGTAGTGATGATGCTAATGGAACGTCAGAAGACCACCAAAGTGGAATTAATTGCCATCTATATAACAGTTTGATATTTAAACTGAGGCAGTGGTCTTTTGTCATGAGTCTAAACAGTACCCTACCTCTTAAAAAGCTTTCATTTTCTTCGAAATGTATTCAGTTATGCGATGCTCTTCACATGAAACTTCATTTTGCTGTTTTTAAACCCCTTCATGTTTATATCTCCAATCTGCCATTCATTTATTAATCCATTAAACCCACAACTAAGTTCAGTATCAACTTGCACAGAAAAAAACAATTAAGAATATTTTTTTAATAGATTGGAAATAAAGTCAAGCACTCCAATGCAAATTGTATTTTTAACATGTTTTTGTTCCATTTTTCTCATGATCAGGACATATATATGAAAAATAAAGTGCCTTTCTGAGTATTCCTTTTTTTCAGATTGTTGTGAATCAGGAGAAGACAAAGAAATTAAATTTGAAAAAGCTTGTAACTGGGACATAGAAGCTACAAGTCCCAAGGTCTCTGATCCACTTTTAGACAACTATAGATCCATGAACGTCTCTGTTTTCCTTGTTGCATTGGTAATGTTAGGTTGGGGTTGTGAGGGGCTGTAGAGAGTGTAAACAGATAGATGTCGGGAAGTAGGGACGGGCTTTCTCTCCATCAACACTCCCGCCTGCATCTCAGAGACGAATATCTAATTTAACTACTGCCGCTTTGCAGAAACCATGTCCTAGAAAATTACTTTTTTTTTTGTTTGTTTTTGGCTAAAAATTATAATTAAGACCCTTGAGAATGCTTTTAAAATAGATGATTGGAGTGGGACTCTGAGGGGTTAATAGTACTTTAATTATGGCCCGCAGCAT
>NC_050523.1:11786433-11794724 GCF_002922805.2 Oryzias melastigma | reverse complement strand
AACGCCGCTTGCGGCTTTAATTTCAATTGATGTTACTAGACAGTTTGGTATGAGAAAACCACCTGGATGTGAAATGCATTCAGACTTGTTTACTCATGTGAAACGATTGCCAGTGCCCATTATAGCTTCCTGCTGGCAGTGAATGCAAATAAAGCCATGGTTTTAACATAAAGTATCAATGTAGCTGGTCAAGCTTGTGTAATTTCTTTATTTTGTAGTCAGCTTTTGAAAATACTGATAATAATTATAAAGTCCTGAATCCCCTGCTCTCCGCTCTTCACATTTTCCTTTATCAACTTTTGTCTTCTCCGTCTATTCACTCGTTGACGTTGCATCTCACTTCGCCGAGCCCTTTAGTGCTACTTTTTTCCCTCCCCTTGCTTAATTGAGGCATTGAGAAATAATATATTCTGTTGAATCATGTGTGACTTTTTAGACACATTTGAGAATATTGTAAATGCATTAATGGAAATGCAGAAACCTCACGTGGCTCGGAACATTTTTTGTCTTTTAAGTCAGGTTTGCTGAGGAGAAAACGTTAAAAACTTCAGTCAGGAAGTCAATTTGATTTAACGGAAGCATCTTGTTGGTTTGTTTACTTCTTTTCTTTTCTATATAATATGATGAGTAATCAGGAGGGTTGTTTAAAGAGCTAATGTGAAGGGGCTTCACTCTGTTTGCATGAGTGTGCAGGAGAGGGAAAAAGTTTATGAGACAGGACAGATGGCTCCACTGCGTCTCAAAGCATAAACACACAAAAAAGAGTTTGTGGAGAAGACACGAAAAAGGCAAATCGACTTAGACAAGGGCAGTGATAGAAATAAACAATGCTAAGGTCTGATATTGCATGACATGTCTGTCTAAATTAATACGTACATCAGTTCAGGTCTTAGTGGATCATCACAGGTTATTCTGTTCTGGTTGCTGACAAATTCTGCAGTAAGCAAAGAAAGAAGAAAGGCAAACAGAGTGCAGAATGGTACAACAAATGGTGGATTTTCTTTCTTGGCTACTTCATTGAAAAATAGCCTCTTGGGCAACACAATGTCCTGGTTGTGAGACAATTATTTACAATAAGCAGGGTTAAAAAATAAAGCCTATCCTTGAGCCAGTGTGCAATGAGGCAAATAAGTATTTAAACACCTTGTGGTTTGCAAGCTGTCCAAAGACACCTGAGATAAAATTGTAGACGTCCACAAGGCTGGAAAGGACTACGGGGTGGTAGCATTATACGATGGGGATGTTTTTCTACACGAGGACAGGACAACTGCACTGTATTAAGGAGAAAATGGCCGGGGCCATCAACAGCATCAGCCCAGAAACCTGACTGATCTAGAGAAGATCTGTGTGGAGGAGTGGGCCAAAATCCCTCCTGCAAACCTGGTGAAAAACTTCAGGAACTCTTTGACCAGTGTAAACACTAACAAAGGCTACTGTACCAAATATTAACACCGATTTTCTCAGGTGTTCAAATACTTTTTTGCAGCAGTGGCATAACAATAAATTATTTAAAACAAGAGCAATCTTAACCCCCCGAAATATGAAAAAAACCTAAATAATGCGTACTCCTCTCTATTCATGTAAATCTTTTTTTTTTTTATGTTGTATAGAACTCCATCATTCGCTAAAGGCATCAGAGCCCCTCAAATGCCAATCCTTCTAGCCATATTCATAGAAGTCAAGACAGAGAGTAGGAAGGTAGTATTGTTTCTGCAGAGGAAAGTAATTGGTTACCATATAGAAAAACATCTATGAGCAATGCAGCTAATTTCACGATAGTCCAAAGAATAACTTAAATCGTTATGTGAAAAATGTGAACCTGAATGAAATGTTTTATTATTTTCTGCACAGGAGTTGTTGAAAAAAAGTGCATATTTACTTCATTAATCCATACTTGAATCTTTTTCTTATGAATAAATTTATTGTTGAATATTTTTTACCTTTAGTTTAGTAGGTTTGTGAAGAACTCTCTTTTTCAAAATGCTTTAAATTTGCTGAAAAATAATGTAAAAAGAGTGATTTTATACATTTTATTCGTAATATTTAGAAAAAAAACAAAGTACTTTTACCTGACTACAATTTTTGACCATACTTTTTTGCTTAAAATCAAAAATATGACTCCTAGTTTTTATCTTATTAGAAAATAGCACAATTTGTTTGTTTGAAGGTGCCACAATTTGATTTTCTAATTAGTGTTTTGAAAGATTTATTGTTTTTTTTTTTACTTTAAAAAATGATGATAATAATTTGACACAAAAAAATGTTGGAAAGTCTTTTGATGGAGCTCATGAGTGCAGGTCAGAAGTTTTCAAAGGTCAGCGGTGTGTGGGTAAATCTCATTTGAGTGTAAACTACACGGACAGCTTGTAAGATACTGTATCATGAGAGCTGCCTCACAGAGTGCAAGACTATTCCTGATTAAAGCGCAGCATCTTGTGACTGCAGCTCACCACCATGAGTTAACTGTTCCAGCACAATGATGACCTTCACAAGACTAGCCCAAAAATAGACAGAACTGATTGTGATCATTTGGCTTATATTTCTCAAACATAAAGTTGATTATTTTCAAGAAATGCTTCACATAATGGAAATCTTTCATGTGATGATGCATTTTGCTTTGCTTTCGGACTCACTTTCTGTGGTGGAACTCTGGCCTTGGGTTGATGACTAACAAGATTAACTCACTTCTTATGTAACTAGAAAATTCGGAGTTAGCGTCCCGGTTAAAACCTGTCTTATTTCTATTCAAACGTGTCATACATGCCTTCAGGTCTGTGGATGTTCTGCTTTGATTTAAACTAACTGTGGCACCATCAATAAATCATTAATAAATAGGGCATATAAAAAAAAACACATGTCTAAATACCAGCAATGAACAAAAATAAACTCCTTTTTGTAAATCCAATTGGGATATTAGTTGTGAACAAAGTTGAACCAATATTACCAGGTAATGCTTTTATCTCTGAAAATAAAACCTAAAAAGGAGAACTCCAAATTGACTTTTGGTGCATTGTAATAAAGCTTCCTTTTTTTCTCCAACCTTTAGCTAAGTTTAAGCAGAAATTGGGTGGCTCTGACTGATGTAGGCCCACTCAGAGTGCATTTTTAATGAGCCACCCACAGAGGGCTCTGTGAACTGGACACTGTGAGCTGGAGGAGGCCGATGCACCACTTTAAACCAGAAATCGTTTAAAGTATGGGTGTAAATAGACTTCTAATGGCAAGGAGAGAAGATGTGCTTAGTGTCTTTTACGTTTTAAATTTGATGTGATCCTGGATAGTGAAAGGAGGGATGGAAATCGGGACCTAAATTAGCATACTTCTTTGAGTTGGATGGATAAATGTCACATTATCGTACTTTTTTAGTTTTTTTTCCTACCTTTGCTTCAGTTTTATTTGTTTTTTTTCCTCCCATGACTTAGTACCAGGTTATATGGAAATGCTGCAACATGTTAAATTGTGATCCAGTCAAAGTGAGCAAAACTGCAGAAACAAACAGAATGAAGTCACTGATCAGTCATGTTAGAAATCAGGAAGAACTTTTTATGGCATGAAACTGTGGGAGTTGAGCTAAAAAGTGGAGCAAATCAGCTTTTGTTTTCTAGTGATGACTGTGACTGTATCTGGGATAATGCTTACTATTTATTCATCTGAACACTACATGTCCACTCATTTTTGTGAATTAATCATCGCCCCTTTCCATTTTCTCCTTTTTTATTTTCTTCTAGATGTTGGAGCCTAATGTGGATGCCCCTTCCTGTCAGCTGGGTGGAGTAGCAGGAGACCGCGATGTTTGCCTGCACATGGCCACGCACAGCACAGAGGGCGAGGACAGTAGCCTTTATCCCTCCAGCCCCTCAGAGCCCCCAACAGTAGGCAGCCCTCACCCCTCTGAGCCGCTCACCCCTTTGGACGATGTCTACACACCCCTCGGGGGTCTGCTGGGATCCGACGAACGACACAAGGTGCCCCCTACGCCACCGCCTTCCACAGAGGGGGAGGATTCCAAAAGCATAGAAGGACACGAGTACGATTTCTGGAAAGGGAAGAAAGTCGAGGAAGACAAGCGAGGAGAAGAAGAGGAGGATAGGGTCAGCAGAAAGACTACAGACACTGACTTTGGGGATAAAGAAGATGCAGACAATGAAGAAGACAGTAACAAGGAGGAGGTCAACTTAAACACGGTGGTGTCAAACACAGACGACGACAACGTCTCAGAGCTGCCTGACACCAACGCGCCCCCTTCCTCGTCTTCATCCTCATTTGTCATCCCTGAGCTGCGTCTTGATCGGTCCTTCAGCGCCGATGCCCTCTCCTCCCCCAACACGGATGAAGAATATGACGAAGAGGAAGATGAAGAGTCAGAGGAGGACGATGATGAAGATGACAGCGATGATGCCTACTTGGAGAGAAGTGACAGTAAGCGGCGTAGCATGGTTGAAGGTGGGACATGTGAGAAACATGGCGGAGGGAGGCTCAGCGTGCAGAATTCCCTCCGCCGCCGCACGCACAGCGAAGGCAGCCTCCTGCAGGACCCCCGCACCACGTGTTTCACCTCAGACAACGCCATCAACTGCCTAGAGGCTGGAGGTGGACACCACAAGGGCGGCTGGACGCTTCCTTCACCCAAAACCCTGAAGAAGGAGCTGACCAAGAATGGAGGCTCCATGCATCAGCTGTGCATGCTGTTTTCCGGCAGAAAGGTAAGCCACTTCCCCCTGAACTCACAACTTATGGGAATTACAAAAAACAAATACATAATGTTGAGATTTAAGTTTTAAATGTGCCCCCAATGTTTCAAAGTTTATGTTGCACCCAGTTTAGTAACATTTCTTAAAGTATTTCCACAGGTTTGTTAAATTTTAATGCACCAACTTAGAGTTGAATAGTGTGTGTAGATAGGGTGACATCAAGTGGTAAAATATGGCAAGTACACAACTAATGTCTCTCATTCATTTAGAGACATGTTAACCACCAATTTGAAATGAGATAAATACTTTTCTGTAACTAGATTTTCAAAATAAAACAAGTGTAAGCAGATTTCAAAACTACGATAAAGTTACAAATCTGATTTTATTTTTTATTTTTTGATTTCACACCTTATCATTTTGTTTTTTAATTTTTACCATATTTTGCACCTCCACTAGAATATAACTATATATATATGTCTATTTCAATGTAAAAACTAGTTAAATTGTTTTTTCTTAAAAAATAAATAAGTAAACGTACACGTTAAATAACAAAAATCTGATATAAACAAGCATTATACCCTAATAAGAGCTTGGGGGAAATCATTTAGAATTTGGGTATACCTATTTTTTGTTCCATCGTACAGCTTTTTGCGGCTTGAATGGGAAGATCTATTATTTTGATTAAATTGCAGGGAAGATATATACGGTTCAATTTTCTTTGTAATAAATAACCTGATTTGACACGATCTATTTTTATAAAAATTGCAGTTCATTTGTGGGATAATGCTTGTTTTTAAACTACTCATGTTGTCAGGTAATGTGCTGCCTGCCAAATTCTCATTATGTGTATTTATTGAACACTTTTCCGTCTTAATGTTTGTGTGTTGCTGTGTTCTTTTTCATTTTATTCATTTTTTTCCACATAAAATTGTGTTGCTTGATAAACAGCTAGAACATAAAATAAAAGTAAAAACACTACTAAAAAGACTTTCAAAAGTAACATTTATTTAAAAAAAATGTCTCATTATGGCCATTTAGCATCTTTGTCTAAAGGGAAGCATCATTTTTACTTGCTCACTTATTACATCTAGCTTTGAGTTGTTATAAATCATAAAAAAGATACATAAAAGAATTTTGCATTGCCTCCTAACTACGAATGGCTGATGGAATGGGGAGTAAATGAATTTATTTCCAACTCTTTAAATAACTCTCACTGACTGAAGATTTATTTTAAACCCTAAACACAATTTACAATTAAGACAATATCATTACAAACTCTAGTAAACTTTAAGCCATTTTTCCTGACAATAGAGCATATGCTCACATTTGGTCCTATTACACACAAGTGTGGTGATTCATGAAATATTTAATGCTTTTAATACGTGCAATATTTTTTAGTCTACAAAATATTGCAGAAATAAATGTAGATATCCTAGAAAAAAAATACTTTTTGAGTTTATTTTAAACTGGCCAATGTTGTTTAGCTCATTGGTTGCTGAACGTTTTTAAACAGCGGGTGGTAGTTGTCATGACCATCCAGCAGAGGGAAGCACGCCTTCCCCTCTTCTTACCTCACATCTTCAGTTTGTCATAAAGTCAGAACTATCTCCTGTTTTCTGTACATTTCTTTCAGTGTTCAGACTCTTGTTAGAGTGCAGACATATCCTCATCTCTGCTGTTATCTCTTCTAAAAACACACCTGCTTCCATGTTTTTGAAAAAAGCAGAAGATGGAGTAAAAACGGTGAAATCAGAGCTCTACTATCGGGTAACAGATGTGAGGCAACGCTTGTTTTGTGTCTGAAGTGCAGTTCCTCTCTACCTGCCTCTCTTTCTGCAAGTCTGTCAGCACTCAGCAGCCTTAAATGGCAGTGTGTGTGTGGAGGAATGCAGCAGAGAGGCCTGCAGCCTGTTGGTCTTGGCAGACTCCAGGATAACTTTACTACCTATTGGCGTCACTGACACCGCTCTTTGAGGCCTTTGTTTTCTTTATTTTAAGTGACTCAAACCCCCACATTTCCACCCCCAGATTCCCAAATCCTGCGACATGTCAGAGTGCAAAGATGTCAACGTACGTGTGTCTCGGTGTGCTTGAGCCTGACCTCTGAGCAAGAAAACTTTTTTTGTGCCTCCTTGTACTTCTCTTTGTGCTGACGTGCATCCATTAAAATACTTTATTACATGGTCAAGGTTTTCCAAGCTTGCTGGTCCTGCAGAATCCAATCAGATATGTTGGTTTCTTATCAGAACAAGACTTTAAAGTAGAGTCAAATAATTCTAGAAGTTTTTAAATTAAACATTCATTTTTTTTAAATAGTAACCAGCAAGATTCCTAAACTATTTATTTACAAGTTTAAAAAATACATTTAACTGTAGTTTGATGGATATTTCATTAAAAAAAGGAGTTTTTCTCAATATCCCTAACTTATTGTGAGTTCTGTAACTGTGTTAAAGCTTATTATAAACTTTTAAGTGCTTTACTACATCAAAATATGCACATACTCAACATTATACAAGACACAAAATGGTCTTCCACTAGTTTAGTATCTCAAGTGTTTTTGGTCGAGCTGTGTTTACTTTGCCTTTAAGTGATAAGATCTCCACTCTTGTCTTTCAGTTCTAATTCTTTTTCACACTTTATATTTTAGTGATATAATATTATTGTAAAATCTTGACAAGACTAACAACAGCTCTTTAAATGACTTACTAATCTTCTGTAATTCATTCAGTGTATAATCAAATTAAATCTACTTTCAGATTCTTTTATGAACCATAAATGTATTGGAAAACCTTCGTAACATATATATTTTTAGTAATTTAATGTCAGGGGTTGTAGAATATTCCACCAATCTTCAGCAGTAATGATAAATCTTGTATCTTTTTTCCTCATGTGACAAGACACAATCCATAAATGGCAACATATCACTTTAACTGCAGCCTCATATTTCCTTACTGAGCTCTCATCAAGCTGTAGCGCCCTCATATCCTCCCTGTTTTTCCAGACGTCACACAATCTGTCTTCCCAGTTCAAACACTCTCGGTGTGTTCCACAAAGATTTCTCTGCAGCTAAAAGCACTCGGACGGATGGAAGTTGTTGCCTCAGCAGGACGAGCATTTTGTTTATGGGGTTCTAAAACTTGTTTAAAATCGGAATAAATATCGGGGCTTTTTGCAAGATGTCGGAAAGAAACAAATTTAACATGTTTACTGGCCTTCACGTGATGTTTACATTCCTGCGTTGTGTTAGGTGTACACTGAAGCGGATATTGGGAAATAGAGAAGGACAAGCAAACAGACAAAGTTTGAAGCAGGGATTGCTAAAGTGGCCACTACATTCAAACATTGACTCAAACGTTGACTAGCTTTGTTTATTCTTCATTTTCAGTCTGGGCTGCTTTCATGCTGGGCTTTTTGGTCCACATCAGAGTATTTTTTATTTTAGATAGTCGGCTCAAAAAGTGGGAATGCTCACCTGAACTCAGGTGCAGGCTTAACAAGTACACTCAAATCTGCTTAAAATTGCAGTATTATTGGCTCAAAATTAAGTTCACAACAGTGTGAATGCAGACAGTTTACTGAGTGGGGGAAAGAGTAAAAGTA
>NC_050523.1:11783674-11786304 GCF_002922805.2 Oryzias melastigma | reverse complement strand
AAAGGGAAAAAAAGACAACTAATGCTGAGAAGACCATCAGAAAACATAGAAAACACTTTTCAGTTACAACTACTGCTTATTTGCGGGTATTGACTGTATATAATAACTGGACAGAGCGGGTGTGACGTCAGGAAATGCCTTATATCGGGCACCAGCTAAATTCAATCGTCATTTTTCCACAATTCAGACGTCGCCATGTTGTAGTCAGATGACAGTGAATGGTCCGAGTCGGTCTGAGTCAACGTTTCTATGGCAACAACTGTGGCCAATCATGAGTGAGCTTGTTCAAAGTCCACAGGGAGGGGGTCATCAGTCCAATTCTCTATATACAGTTAACGATTGGGGGCAATATCAGTAGTAACAGGCACTCAATTAAAAAAAAAAAACTTAAAAGAAATAGCTGTCTTTGCTAGTTTGACTTATTGCGATAAACTGCGATAAACAAGAGCACATTGTATCAATGAGTTTATCCACATACTCTCTTTTCTCTATCTGGTCACAAGAAATGTTTTTATTTATACGTTGTTCTGTAAGCTTTGGAAATAAACGACACACATTGCTTCTTTACTTTCTCAACTGGGATCACTGAAAGGTCCTCCCCGTTTAAGCTCATCTTCATCTTCTGGTGGATCAGAGTTTGATCTACAACAGAGTTCAAACAATCTTTCACACCTGCCAAACACAGAAGAACAGCCTTGGTAAGAAACTGTAGAAACACATGATTCATCCTCCAATTTTTGGTGACAGGTGTATTAACATTACAAAAGCACTTTAAAGTAACTATTTTTTTTTTTTCATTTTTGGTAAGAAAATGATTGCACTTCTGTCCAAACAGTCTTGTGGCTCAATATCTCTCCTCTTAACAAACCAATTCTCTGCAGCAAAGCCTCACAAATATTGGATGCTGCCACTTTATGATCCTGCACACTGTATTTTTATTAGAATGACCTTTGTCCATATGTGATTT
This sequence comes from Oryzias melastigma, assembly GCF_002922805.2. Lineage (NCBI taxonomy): Eukaryota > Metazoa > Chordata > Actinopteri > Beloniformes > Adrianichthyidae > Oryzias > Oryzias melastigma. The sequence continues at coordinate 11,785,337 of NC_050523.1, read as the reverse complement.
ACTTCAAAATATCTGCTTGGTTTACAGACCTGGCAACTCTAATGAACCGATGACGCACACCAGCTCAAACTGTACATTTTAATAGTCTGGTTTTAGCTGGCCGCATGAGCTGTTTTTGTGCAAACAACAATCTCCACTTGGTCAAGAGAGAATTTAATGTCCAAGAACCCTTTTTTTCACCTTTCAAATGTTTCTTCTGGAGCTGACAAGCACATATAAGTAGGTCTGCACGTTAATGAGTTATTCCTCTTTACTGTAGAATGCCCTTCGTCACTTTGACCTCCTCCAAAATCTGCCCTGTGATAAGCGAAAACAACGTTTACACCAATCCAAGCTTGCTATTTTTGTCTCAGGCACAACAATCTTTGCTAACCTTGTGTACTTTCAAAGTATCTGTCAATACTTCTGCTACATGTTGAGCAGGCCCTCAACAGCCGTCCTCAATAATACTGTTATTGCAGGCGGGTCATCATTCCCCAGGCTCCAATTTACACACTTATCCAATTTTAGCTAAGAGGTTATAGTATTAGATTGCAGCGGTTGTTGTTGCCTCACGCTGACAAGAGCACACAATGTTTGTTACCAACTCTGCTGCACAAGAGCTTCATGGAAACAATTTGAAACCAATGATTACCTGTTTCATCTCAAGTGCTGCAGAATGAGACTAAACAGATACTGATGGTTATTTGGGGTAAATCTGACCCCACGGGTCGACGTGACTGTAAGTAAACATGAGGATTTGGTTCTATTCCACTGTATAATTTAGCTTACAGGGACAGAAGGTCTGTGGAGTTCAAATCCACGTGGAAAGCAGTTCCCTAAAAACGATACGTCCTGTGAAATGCAAAATGAGTAACAGGCACATATTTACTAAGGACAAATGTTCACTACATCGAGATGACATTAGAGAGCAAATATCAGGATCAAAATAAATATGTTACATCCTTTGTAATCTTTAAAACTTTGAAGAAAAACCAAACTCATAAAATTGTGTAATGGAACAAGTAGAAACAAAAGCAGCACTAAATGAATTTAGTGGTGAATGAAAAAAGCCTGAAATGATCAATTTATAATTTTCTTTCAAATGATTTATTTATTTTTTTCTTTTGTTCTGTTTCTCTTTTTTAATGCAAGCAGCATAAGTAAAACACACCATAGTATAATTGTATTTAGGTAAATTTTTATTTTGATTTTAAGTTGCAGACATTTCATATTAAGCTTTTTTTTTTCTTAAATTGAAAAAGATGTTATGTAAAAATACTGATTTTACCAAAAAGTTACATAAGATGAAAACTCAAAATAATATTTCATTCAGGGAGGAAATGTTGATAGATGTTGAGAAACATGAATTCTTTAATCATTAGTGATGTACTTGTTTGTTTCTCTTATCCTAGCTTTTTCCATGTTTTTTCTCAGTTTTTAGTTGTATTTTTATTTCTAGGTCATGTTTCTCAATCGGTGGATATTTCACTTTATTTTTTTTTCTAAAGCCTAAACTAACTTTTGCCTCATATTAACGTCATGACCGTTAAAATAATTTAATATAACTGTTTTTTTCGTTAAAATATGTTTAGATTTTGCTGCAAGTATATGAAGATGCAAAAATAAGCAATATTTTGAAAATTTACCAAAAAAAAGAAAAAAAAATTATATGTTTTTTGTA
>NC_050523.1:11777111-11783491 GCF_002922805.2 Oryzias melastigma | reverse complement strand
TTTTTCCATTTTTTTCTCAGTTTTTAGTTGTATTTTTATTTGTAGGTCATGTTTCTCAATCGGTGGATATTTCACTTTATTTTTTCTTCTAAAGCCTAAACTAACTTTTGCCTCATATTAACGTCATGACCGTTAAAATAATTCAATATAACTGTTTTTTTCGTTAAAATATGTTTAGATTTTGCTGCAAGTATATGAAGATGCAAAAATAAGCAATGATATTTTGAAAATTTACCAAAAAAAAAGAAAAAAAAATTATATGTTTTTTGTAACCTAAACTTTGCCTTTAACTACCTAATATTTAAATATTCACAACTTTTGTCATGTTTATACTTTTGCTATTTGAGTTTTTAAAGATGAGCCATATGTCATTTTAATAGTCTGCTTTTTGTGTTTTAGTATCTTAGTTTACTACCTGGAACAAGTACTAAAGGTACTACCTCAGTAATTAAAGTATTAAATGAATCATATTGGAGCGTGTTTAAAAATGTACTTTAGCAAAACTACTCCTCTATCTTTATACTAATATCGCAACTAAGACAAATATTTTATTGCTTTTACTATGGAAAAAAAAATTCTGAAATAGCTTTGCTAATGTTGCTGAAATCATCCACTGTCAACATTTATTTAGTGAATTCTCTAGAACCAAAGACAGCCGGATTTCGTTTGGATAGTTTCCAAAAACCCAATCTTCACACAAAAAGTCGGCTGTGTGTGCACGTGTCCATGTAGTGTCCTTGTGTATTCATATTTTGTGCTGTCAATCATTATAGAGCACTCTTTTGTTTCTGTGACTGAGGAATTTTAGCTGATGCCAGTTCATATATCTTTGGGATTCTTTAATTGGCATCAAGTTTTTTTTTTTAAATAATACGACTAAAAGATTTGTGTCTGCTCTCCCTTTTCATTGATTTATTTTCATTTTTTAATATAAATAATGATCAACATAAATGACAAGGTAATTAAGTAATGTGGTGGCACAAATACACTCTAATACAGAGGCACACTATTCGTTAAATGTTTTTGTACAAATGTTTGCAGTTTTTTTGTCCTTCATCCTTAGTTAAAGTTACATTTTGGTACAAATATGGATAGTTGGTCAAATAAATAGCTCTCATTATGATTTAACTTGGATAATAATGTAAAGTTGTGTAAAACACATAAAATAGGACTAAGGAGGATTTAAATTCATACATTGGTCTAAACAAGTGGAATCATAAATTATAATTTCCAAAAACTATTTTCCCCTAAAATGAAACTTGGTAATGTAACTTGTTTTTCTTTTGGTGAATTTGCCAACTTTTGGTTTATCTAAGCAGAGCTTCCCACACTAATCCGTTTTGCCAGGAAAACTCCCACATAGCTGAAAAACTTCAGTCTTTAGTGCTTTCCTTTTGTGTTTCTCATGCTTTTTCTCTTAGAAACTGAAATGTGCTGCAGGTTTGCCTGTAGATTAATGGTTTCTAATGAATCCTTACTTCAAAGGGTTGTTAATCCCAACCTTATGAAGATAGCATTCCTTTGTTTGTTGGAGTTATTGTGCAGCATGTTATTTCTCAGTGGATTTAGTTACCCTGATGGACAGTGTTCATTCATAGTGTACCATCCCATGCAGTAATACAGGTGGTATTAGCTAAAATGGCTTATATTGAAATGCCTTTTAGGAAAATTATGTAACTTTGCCATGTTCCATTTGAGCAAAACAGTCAGATTTAGAAATTTGAAACTAGCTAGTTCACTCAACCACTGAGGGAGCGGTGAGCTGCAGACACAACTGCGCTCGATAACAATTTTTTTGTGGTTTAACCCCCCAATCCAATCCTGTATTGCTGAGTGTCAAGCAGGGGGGGACTGGGTCCCATTTTTTAGTCTTTGGTATGACTTCACCATGGATTGGACACCCTACCAAAAGGCCACTGAGCTGACTTGAAGTAGGAACTTTGAATGAAGGGACTTTGTCAGAGAAAAGTAGAGACAGAGTTGACATGATGGAAAGAAGAAAGGTGGATAACTTGTGTGGTGATGTAGGATGGCTCTGGTGCTGAAGACGATGGCAAGGCCAACAGTATGGATTCATGCCAATGAAGTGTCACAGATACTTTGAGGATGATTCTGGAGAAGTACAAGAAAGGTCAGAAGGAGCTGCATTGTATATTTGTTCATCTAGAGAAAGTCTGTGAAGAGTGCTTAGAGAGGAACAGTGGTTTGTATGAGGGAGTCTGGAGTGTTGGAGTTGTGCAAAACATGAGAGCTGTAATACAGTGGTGAGATGCAGTGTAGGTGTGTTAGAGGAGTTTAAGGTGGAGGTGGGACTGCACCAAAGCCTTTTATTGTTTGTTCTGGTAAGGGACAGACTGACAAATGAGGTCAGACAGGAATCTATGTGGATCATGATGTTTGTAGATGACATTGTGATCTTTACTGACAGCAGGGAGTAGGTGGAGGAACACAGAGAGGTGGAAAGGAGGGTAATGAAGGTCAGCCAACCTTTTTGGTTTGTTTTGGCTCCGAGAAAGAGACAGGAGCCAGAGCTGAAGATGTTGAGGTTCTTCTTGGAAGTGATGAGGATGGATAAAGCAGGAATGAGTACATCAGAAGAACACTTATGGTAGATATTTTGGAGATGCATTCTTGGAGAATCCTAAAGGGAACCTTTGAAAGAAGAAAGATGAAGAAGTTGGATTGAGGAAGTTCTTGGCTTTGTCATAGTAATTTATTTTGATGTTTCTAAATAAGGACTCCAGACTTCGAGGGCAGTATTCCTGTATGCTTTCCAATATACCCTGCTTTGGCATGTTCTTATTGGCTGAAAACACCTGAACCTGGTAATCAGTCATGAGTAGGCCTTGGATATCTGGAAATCAGCCACACACCACGGCCCTAGAGGCCTGGAGTTGGCTATCCTTGATCTAAATGGACATTTAATCAAAATTGATGCTATCTAGGTTTTTTTTCTTCGAGATTGTTCCAGAAAGAGGACTGTAAAATGTTAATACTGATCTCTTCTGTTACCCTGAATATCCCAGAGAGTGCTAAACTTAAGACAAAATAGTAGTTTGGGATTGTGAAAAAGACAAAAAAAAAAGCAAAAACTAAAATATTTTGTATGAAATGCAGGTGACATAGGTGAAATCTATAATTTTCATAGTGCAGTGCAGAGATAGAGTATGTTAGTGTTACATGAAACTTTCTCAGACATTCAGTGACCATTATTTTCCCAGGGACTCTAAACTTTAAACAGAGTTTTTGTGATGAAACTGTTTCGAAAGACGTGACACTTACCGACATTTACCGGCTTGGATTTTTTTCCCAGGACATCCATTCTCCCAGCCCACCTCAGGGACCAACAGTGTATGTACTAAAGTCTTAAAGTGACGGGACTGTTGACGGTGGCACTGACAGTAACAGCCCTTTTGACGTGTGGCGGATCTATGAGACGATCCAGAAAGCCCTTCGTTTCTAAGCGGCCTTTGTTGTTGTGTGTGTGTGTTGCGATGAAGGTATTTGTAACGCCTGTTGCCATAACAGTGTTTTGGCTGTCTCAGAATATTGCTCCAGAAACGTTGATGAACGAGATGGTTACACAAATGCAAACTGAGTGGTACCAGTTAGATAATACATAACAATAAATCTCCTTTAAACAGCACTTTCATCAAATAGACACGTTATTTCTTTATTTGAAGCAACACCTAATTGTTGAAGGTTTTTCTTTTAACAATTGACAGCAAGTGAGCAAAGTTGCTACATTTACAAAAATGTTGTTTTTTCTTCTCATTTTAATGGTTAAAGGTTGTTCAAAATTAAAATCTTACTCTCGAGTTGTACAGCTTTTTGTTTGTTTTTCTATTTTAAATACTACAGGAAGGATTTTAAAGATCTACAGCTGCAACAATTTTGGTTTGAAAAGGTAAAAGCTTGAAAAGTTACAGAGATAATCAACATTCCTGTTTCTTACAAAACTATTAACACCCACAACTCCCAGGAGCTGAAATCAGCAGGCTTGTCCTATTTTAGCTAAGTGTTTCTGCACTCTTCAGCGTTGTTATAGGTGAAGGACAGAACGTGATTCTTGTGTTCTTACTTCGGATAAAAACGAGGTACACTGAGTGAGATGGCAGGAACTCGCAGTGCTTCATCTGCATGCCGGTTAAGTGGTCCGCATCCGCACACAAATTTTTTTGGGCAGCTTTGAATTATGGACACATGTAAGTAAGCGTGTATCAGAACACAGAGAAACAGGGCAGAGAAGCACAAGCAAGCTCACTTTCACTCCCCAGGAGGCAGGAGTCAGGGTGAGCAGTGCCAGAGTGATGACAGGAGCACACATGCTGTCTTCGCTGAAAGGGAACAGGGTCAAGGAAAAAAAGCAGCCTTGTAAGAACAGACATGAGGATAAAATTCTGCTCTGAAAACACAAGAGCTTTCAGTCTTAGTCCCATTGGCTTAAAAACTGGTATATTCCCCAAGTATAAAAGACTAATTATATTCAAGTTTTACATCTTAAAAAAAATTAAAAAAAACATTGAATTAACTTTTTTTTGTTTTACTGGAGGTAAGATTTCAAACTCACATTAAACAGTTCTGCTTCATAAATTTACTAGAGATCATTTTATGCATCTTGCTCTTTGCTTCATTACTCACATTTTTTTATTCAGCCTTTTGCAAAAATGAAATATTTTCTAATGTTTAATACTGGATTTAACTTGACCTTGCAACTGATTGGTGACTCATCCAGGGTGTTTCTTGCTTTCATCGAATGTTACCTGGGATAGGCTCCAGCAACCCCATAGCCCCAAAGGGGATTAGAAAATAGATTGATATAACTTGATTTCAGCTTTTTTTTTTTTGTTGCAGTTTAGTAGGTTTGTATACATAATGACAAATAGTGTAAATAAAATTTTGAACTGCAACATAATGCCTTTTTTGTACATAAACATTTACAATGTTTCATCTTCTTTTATTCTCTTTTTCCAGAATACAGTTTATCCCTTCTAATTTGCAACTTAACCAAAATATACATTTCGTTAACTTATCAGATATCAAACTTATGTATTGCAACACTCCACATCTTTAACAGGATGTTACAAATATCTTGTCTAATGTATTACAACATAGAGGTTTGGAAACCTCGTGTTGCATCAACATACCAGTGATGGTTTTCTCTTAAATATTGGCCTTTTCTATATTAGGTAAATCTTGAAGGAGGTTTTGTTTCTCCTTTTTTCATTTGCCAGTAGAAAGACCGGAAGGGCATCATAGACTCATACTTTTATGGCTATGAAACTATTAAATCAAATGTCTCTTTTTTTTTATTTAAAAGACGAAGAGGAAAAAAAAAAATTCAATCTCCTGAAAATTAATGTGAAAATTTTTATGCTTTTGCTACATTTTCAACTATAGAAATCACTTAATTATTCGGCCTTGTGGAAATTAATTACTAAAGCCTTGTGCATGACCTTGATGATCCAGCATCATGAAATTCCAAGAAATGAAACCTTCCAGGTCATAAAATGTCAATAGGATCTTAATGGGTTGCTTAGTTCCGGGACTGGCTAACCTGACAGCTTTTCAGAGTATTTCAGAGAAGTGACGTAGCAGGAGACCTGTTCATAAACATCCTGTTATATGGGAAGTACTTATGCAGGATGCAGCCTCATTGTAGAGGTGCTGAATAACAGGAGGCACGGACACACGGTCAGGCATTTTTAAAATTTTTTTCTCCGGATGAAAATCACATATCCTGTCTGACTTGGAAATGTGTTAAGAATGTGGAAAAAATATATATATTTTTTTGAATTTGTTAAAGAAACAATAATACATGTTTTTGTAATAAAAAGATTTTAGCTACAAATTAACAAAAAAGTTAAATATCATATTAAAATGTAATATGTAATTTTAATAACAAGAACTTTATACCAAATAAAATGCAAACTGACATCCATCAAACCAAAAAAAAAAAAAAAAAAATTGCAATAAAAGTACTTTTTTTTGTTCCAAAGTTGAGTTATGCAATCTTTTTTTCAGTGTGTGATTGACATCCTCCATCAATAACAGTCCCGGCTTGGAGTTTATTTTAGTCTTCCATTTGGAAGTGAAGCTGAACAAATATTCCCTGTGACATTTGAAACAATGAAAAGTGAAAAAAGTAACAAGGCACTCCCAGCAGTTATGCAATCATTCATGAAAGAAAATACAGAGGCAAAACACATCAGGAATGTGTTTTTAAGGGTTTTCATATCAAACATCCTGCAAAAAGACCTGTGGGAAAAAGAAGTCTTTCAGAAACTCTAGGGGTCATCTTCATGAATTCACTTTAGGTTTTTAAAAATGTATTTCTAATAATCAGATCCCTATACCAAGTACTTTGTTGAACTCTTCCC
>NC_050523.1:11768120-11776996 GCF_002922805.2 Oryzias melastigma | reverse complement strand
TCCATACCTTTTGAATAGCAAGAAAAATGGTTTTTTTTGGAAATCTTAAAGTAAACCTAGCATTCTAATAGATTAGTGTTATTACTTTAACATTTAATGAGCAAAGCCAAATTGAATAAACAGTAAAAAAAATCTTATTTCAGTTTTCGGTCAAATTGATGAAATTTCCTGAGTGAAATCTCCTTTGCTGAGGCCACTTGTTTCCACAGCCCACATGGTTTCCATTTACCGAGTTTAAAATGTGGCTAAAAATAGTTTTTTTTCCAATTGAACTTGGAAAAGCTCTGCTTTAGATTTGAAAGAAAGTCTTGGTTTCTTAGGAAAAAGGCCTCAATGTTACCATAGATATTGTAACATTAGATTATTTCATTATGGGATGTTGGCACATTAGAATAATAGATGTTGATTTTTTTAAACCCACATTATGTTACATAATCAGAAAAATGTGTTACATATCAAGACATTTTCATTTATCTGTAAGAGAAACCTGCCAATTGGTTAGGAAAATGTGTTTACAAAAGTGCATAAACAAACAGTAGAGATGCTGCACCAGTCCAGTGGTCCAAATCCAACTATGCTTTGTGTCCTTAAATAATAAGCTTTGTTAAAAAAAGCAAAGAACTGAACACTGGTCTTCCAAACACAGTGAGCTTTGGTACTCTTCCAAATTCACCACAACTTGAACCAAATAAGGAAAGTGAGGAAAAGAAATCAAGAAATGTAATTATAGTTTTAGGGAAATAAATTCTTTTAGATAAAAATCAAGAAAAATATACACAGTGTTGTTTGGGTAGATATATAGTAATGAGGAGGTGCCGGCTCCTATTGGCACATAGTCAGAAAATTGGACATTTGAATTGAATTCTCGCTGAAATATCCATCTTTCTAATGCTTGAAAACCAAATAGAGGTATACTGTAGATTTCTTAAGGCCTTTCCTGTCAAAATAACTGGTCCAACATTCCCTTATGCTACATTTTCAGACAAAGGACAATTTTACCAACAACTCTGATTGTATTTTCTGCTCGGTTTCTAGCTTCTCTTCTCCTCAGCCTGTCTTTGTGTCTATGTTATGATTTTTTTTTGTTCTGCCCCTAAAATGTCAAACTGAATAAATATTAGTGTTCATTAGATCTATTTGTCAGGGTCATTGAGTTGCTGGAGCCTATCCAGCCACTGTTGGGCCAAGGCGGAGTACATCCTGTGCAGTTTGCCAGTCTATTACAGGGCCACACAAAGACAGACAATCACACAACTGAGGGACAATTCAGAGTTAATCCATGAGGCATGTTTTTGGACTGTGGTTGGAAGCCGAAGTGCCTTGTAAAAACCCATGTGTGCACGGGGAGAACACGCAAACTTCACACAGTAATGACCTAGCTGGGATTCAAACCGGGGCCTTCCTGCTATAAGGCGAGTGTTAACCACTTGATCTGGGTTTCTGAACTCCAGTCCTCAGCGCCCACCAACCTGTGTGTTTTCTCTGTTACTCTTCTTTAACACACCTGATTTAACTCACCATCAGGCTCTGCAGGGACCGGATAATGACAGTCATTAGATGCAAGAGTGTTAAAGTAGAGGCACGTAAAAACCATCCAGGGCGATAGCCCTTGATGACTGGAGCTCAGAAACAACGCACTAAACCACTATACAGCTCTCTCTGATGCCCCTGAGGATTATAAAAGGCAAAAAGGAATTCTGAAATGGTGCCGTTCACTGGAGTTTTACTCAAGAGCATTCCATAAACCAGCAATAGTTTGAGCCAGAACAAAGTAACTCTTCTGCTCAGTTAACCCTTTAACGCTGACATGTAAATAATACACACGGCGCATTACACAATCAACAAATCAACAAAATGAGCTGAGACTACCTGGATTTACATAAGATCATTTTTGGTGTAAAATTTGAGCTTTAATAAAATAGGAAATTGCTCCATTCTGAAGCCAGCCTCCAGTGGTCATTTGAACTGCACGTTGATAATGGATAAACTTTGAAAGCAGCATACTTCCTTACTTAATGGGTTGTCGGGTCTTTGCCTTAACATTCAGTAAGTGTGTTAAAAAGTAAAGAAACAAGGGAAACATAAGAAAACAGAGGGTTAATAAATATGTAAAGTGAATGGAAAGAACATGCACTCACAAGAACGGGTTCATTTATGCGGTTTGGAGACTGTGTTGACAGGGTTAAGAACGTTTCTAAGCTGTGTTTAGAGGATTCATCCAACTATTTGTTTGTTAGTGCAACACAGCTGAAGAACGTCAAATATTTTTTTAAATGAACCAAAAATAGGCCATGAAATAAAGACCAGCCCCAAAAAGTCTTCTCGTGGTTACTTTTTACATGAAATTGATTTTATGATTTCAGTCAGCTTCCTGGCAGGTCAAGCTGTGTCAAATGTAAATGCTTGTGTGGTTCTCACACACAGTCGATCCGACTCCTTTATCTGTGAATCTGCACAGCTGTCCTGCAACCTTTAACACCGTGTCAACATCTGCACCTCAAGCCTCAAGAGTTTGGATTGCAGTTTGGTCTTTGGCAGATTCGGCTCTCTCTTACTGTCTGCAGCCATGCATGCAAAGCACACACACAGGCATGCACACGTACACGTAAAACTGTATTTTTAGGACAGGCTCAAAGATTTCATGCTTCACTGACCAGTTCTATTCTGTGCGGGTGTATGTGAGCATAGTGTGGCTATTTTCTGTCTGCTTGGGGCCAGGGGGAGGAATGATTGTTTGAGAGATGATTATAACATTTTGGCATTGTTTAAGATATTTATTTATCATTTTTATTTTCTGTTTTTGCTTTAACTTGGCAGAAATGTGTTTAAAAAATTGCCCTCAAACCAAAAACTTGCAGTCTTACAAAGATTTAACCCAGAAACACATCTTTAAAAAGGCAGCAACAGAGGGACTTGGTGATCCATTGGAACTTTTTTTTTTCTCAAAATGTGACCTAAATTCCAATCTGTTTTTCATAAGATATCTTAAAAAAAATATGGAAATAGTTACCATTGTTTCAAATGAGAAACAGAACCATTTCACTTGACCTTTAAATCTTAGGTAAGTATTATACTTGTCAATGTACACTTATATTATGAACTTTTATTCTGCAAAAATGTCATAGTGAAACATTAGTTATTTTACTCTGTTAGGATGGTATAAAATATTATTAACATATAATATATATATATACTGTATATATATATATATATATATATATATATATATATATATATATATATATATATGAATATACTGTACTTATAGAACTTATTGTAAGATTTTGCAGTTTCAGATAAAAGGGTGATTTTAGTTTGTGTTTATTCAAGTTTAAACTTCTCACAAGCACACATAACCTGGACTGCTTGGTCCTCAAAGAGGTCCTTTTCCCACATAGTCCACTTTTTTACGTTTGAAAACTCTCCTAAATTCTGATGCAACCGTGTAAGCTATTTACCAGGACACCTGAAATCATATTCTTAGTTTGCATTGCAAATGAACTTTGGTGCAGTTCACAACAATCTGAACACAGAAGAACACTCTAAGGGCACAAAGTCTTGTTTCAGGAAAAATTGTCATATTTTCTATTTTGCAAAGATTAGAATAGAATATATTCTATTCTATAGCATTTTTCCCAGAAAGAATCACAAAGTGTTTTACAAATAGAACATAAAATCAAATCAAAACACAAGAGGTAATAAAATCCAATGATAAAAATAAAAGTTAAACCTTAAAGGATCGGCGTGAAGAGTATGGGGTTAAAAGGTTAGAGATTTATGTTGGGGCTTGACCATGCAAGGCTGTAAAAACTAAAATTTTAAAATAAATTTGATATTTGATAGGCAACTGATGTAAAGTAGACAATAGAGGAGTGTCTTTTTACTAGTTACTGTTAAACGCAGAGTTTTGGACAAGTTGAAAACTGTTTAGTGACCATTTGTTAAAGCAGGTAAAAAGGAGAGAGAAACAAGAAGAAATAAAAATGTGAACATTTGTTTCAAAGTTTGTTTTTTTTTAAGGTTTTGCTTTGAGGGCAATTTTTAAAACTAATTTCTGCCAAATTAAATGAAAAATAACACTGATAAGAAACAATCTTATCAATTTTTTCAGTAAGATAATACTTCCAGTTTGAGAAAACATATGTGAACAAGAGTAAGTGGCAGTGTAAGAGTATTAAAAAAAAACCTCTCAATTCAAACAAATTGGAAAAATCTTTGTTGGTGAATTTTCAACATTTGATTGAGAAGCATGAGCATGTTATGAAAGGCATGCTGAGGAGAAACTAAATCCATGACGAGGAGATTTATAGACAGAAACTAAATTTCATAATCAAATCTATGAAAAAGTCAAAAACTTACACTAAAATGTGTCAAAACTAAAAACCTGAAACACAATTTAATACAAGGCATAATAAACAAAACGTGGAGCCTCAAACATGGAGTTCTTGTTCTCCCTTAAATATTGTAGATGACATATTGATTTCAAAGGAGGAAAAGATCTGTTTAGATCTACTTTTATTGCGTAGTTTGATGAGGGATTGTTATGATGAACAGTCAGCATAGGTGGTCAGATGATATCAAAAGTTTTACAACCTTTCCTTAACAGACTAAAAGGACTTTCAAATGTCTTCTATAAGTGAGATACAGCCTTGAAGCATGTCTGTTTTACATTTTAGTGTCTTTGTTGTTTCCTGTAGTGCTTTGAGTTCTGTATTTGGCATCTAACCAGTTTTGCAGTGGACTTTTTGTGAAGCGCCCTGACTAAAATGACGACTATTTTAGTTCTCATGGCCGACTCCTGGCATGCATGTAAATCATATCTTGCAGGACGTAAACCAGCATTTACTCTGTGGGACAATTCCAGTGTAAAAGCTACCTTCACTCCATAATAAATATCCTTAACCCCTAACTTCAGACTTCCTGCTTCCCCTGGAGTCCAACAATTTTATGCCCAACTTCACCCTAAACTTATTTTCAATCCAAGCGCTAAACTGTGATTTTATCTTTTAGAACCTAAAGTACCATATTTTGTTCCCTGAAATTCCAAATGTGCCCAGCTAAAAGTTTTAGAGCTTAAAATACGCTCACATACTCAAACCAACAGGGGCTTTACACTTTGACAGGCTTCTGTACCCATCAAGCAACAGCTCTTACTTTATTTTGTTTTTGTAGCTATATTTAGTCCGCACCTACACAACACATACTCATTGACCTCTCACAGTGCTCTGTGATTTGTGTCAGAGTGCGAGGCCTGCATCACTGTACATTTCCTACAATGACAGCTTCAAGGAGTTATGAAAGGGCAAGATGGAGCTGCTGAAGGCTCTCTGAAATACAGTAATACTGCAGTAGATAAAAGTATATACAAACACAGACACGTGAAAATTGACAAATAAAAGTTAGAATCTCAAATTGTAAGTAAGACAATGCAGATTTAAAGACCCTAACCAACTGTTCTTACCATCTTTGTCACAACTCGTTCAAAAGCAATGTTCTGAAACTTGTACACAAAAAAGAGACTCCAAAAAATGTTTAGGCAGATTTTTTTCATAAATAAAAAAGTTAAAGATATTTTTTTGGTTTATAAGAAAAAAAGTTAGAATCTACCTTAAGTTAATTGCTATCCAGGTTTAAATCTGCTGTCAAAATAACACCTACAAATCAGGCATATATTATGTTTTTCTGATATATGTTAAAATGTTTGTTTTTACTGGTTAAAAACAGAAAAACTAAAAGCACAAAAATCAGCAGCAGTCTTGTAGTTACTTTAGATTTTAATGGTAAATTAATGACATCATGTTTTTGGGGCTTTTAATATGGTTTTGGGGCGTTTTTCTCATAATTGAGAACATATGTGAAGAAAGTTAAGCTTAAAATTGTGTTTTAGTATTGCTTTTTTCAAATCGATGTCATTTAGGAGCAGGCAAAAAAGTGCTGTTGAAAAAAACCTTTAGCAGTGATGTTGTTGGTGGATCACAAGCTCTCTGCGCCGCTCTTGCTAGCGAGAGAGAATGTAAACAAAGGGATGATGGGAAGTCAGGGCAGGCTCACTCCTCACCAACAGTCACACCCACAACTTATTGGGCGAATTTTCAATGCATTCCTGCCACTCTACAGAAACTATGTCCTAGAAAACAACAGTTTTTTTTTTTTAATTTTTGGTTAAAAAACAGCAAAGGCATTATTAAAAAACTACAGGGAACGCTTTTAAAATAGATCAAAATGTGATCATAATGGGACTTAAAAGAGATTTTTGACAAAACATAATCAATAAAAATGGTAAATACATGTAGTTTTTGTTCCCAAAGGGTTTCAAACGGTTTCCTTTTTGAAAGAAGGAGACTTTTTCAAAAACTCTATTAGGAGGTTAGTATCGTCAGGTAAATGCCCCTTTTCCTTGGGATTTCTCCTGTTAATTGTTGGCTTGAATTTACTGAAGTTAAATCGACTCTAAAACATCACAACAGTCAGCATAGTTGGACAATACATTCAGAAAAAAATAAATAAAAAAGGAAGCTGTCGTCACCCTTCAGACTGAAATTTAAGTTGGGTCCCACAAAGGCAGGAACACAAACCATGTGGTACCAGCTGTTACCAGTGAGTAGCTCAGATTCAACAGTGTTCCTGTAACACAATGGCTCATTATTTAAAAAATCACACACACATACATACAATGGGTCAACTTCATGCCATCAGATTAGTGGAGACTGACCCTTTCCCCACCCTGAAGGAACTTGCCTTTTCCTCTGAACCAATCAAAATGGCAGCTCAGCCAAAAGTGTAATGTGAGACTAGCCGTCTCGGCTCAACGCTTCAACCTTAAGACACAGCTGGAGGCCAACATAAACAACAGCTGTGGTCACTCACGTTCTTTATTTCTCACAGTTTCCTTACATTGTTAGCAAATGCTGAGTTTTCTCGAGCAGGATACGGTCACACACCTTGCAGACTCACAATGTGGACTGCTGCTGTGGATTAGCCATTTTGCGTGCTGTAGGAGCCACGGAGTGTATCTCAACTGGAGAAACCGAGGATTTACCATCTTGAAAAATGCCTGCATGAACCTGCAGGGCCCTGTTCCAGCGTGGAGGATAGATGATGCAGTGTGGCCTCTTCTTCCTCTCTCCTCAGCTGAGCGCCGGATCCCCCTGTAGCTGCGAGGTTGGACCTGACAGAACCAAGAAGAAGAAATCCAAGAACCTGTGAGTAACATCTTTTTGTTCATTTATGCTGTTTGCCACTGTGGGATTGAGAATATTAACCAATATATTAACCCTTGAACCCTTTCGTTATAAAAAGTTACACCATCACTGTGTAATTTTTGTTTGATGTAATATACCCAATAAAAAGTATTCCTCATAAATAATCGATCAAAATATGACAATATATGATAAATTAGAGTAGTTTTCTTCTATTTTCAACTGTGGTTTATGTAACAAAATGGAAAATAACACCGCAGGAAGATCCTGAAAAAATGCCAAAAAAAAGACTAGAAAAATAGGAATTTCAGAACAAAAAAATCCTAAAAAAAATAAATAATAATGATACTGAAGACTTGGCCTTTGGTCTACCCATTCCTGGGACATGTGATACTTTACCCAGACACCCACGACACTCAGAAAAATGCAACATATTCAAAATCATTTAAATACTTAGTCCTCTAGGGTTAAAACTGCATTTGGAATCCATGGTGAGGATTAAATTTCAGCTTTTTCATTTTGACATGCTATTTTAGTCAACACATTTTTAATTTTTAAAATAGTTTTTATCTCAGCAAATACAAGGAATTTACCTAAAAACCCAGGGGTGGACAAAGTTTTTGATTGGTGGGCTACAAGGGGTTCTAAAACTTGACAAATGGGCCAGACCAGTAGCAGATATGTGAAGTGTTGTGGTGATCCACCTCATAAGAGAAAGGTAGCCTATAACACAGAAACTGAAAATAAAACTTGCTTTAATTTGGATTGAAAGTTAACATTTACAGTATCTCACAAAAGTGAGTACACCCCTCAATTTTTGGCTATAGATGCCTCTATTATGATTTTTTATTTTTTTGAGAAAAAAATAACATTACACTACTATACAAGGTGGACACTGACTAATTTTCATTGTGTCAAAAATCCATTTCTTCAGTATTGTCCCATGAAAAAGGTATAAATAAATATCTGCAGAAATAAAAAAGATGTACTCACTTTTGTGAGATACTGTATGTTTTAAAACAGAAAAAAATACTTTTGTTAAATTCTCAGAAGTGTGTGTTTTTTTATTGCCAATTGCACTGATGTGTTAAAATGAGAATATTTCGAGAAATGCTGCGTTCAAATTGTATTGCAATGATTGGAAAAAGGACTGTCGGACTTGGAATACACACATAAATGTCAGAAAAACATCAAATTTTTCAACGCAGACTACCTTTCTGCGCCTAATTAAAGATCAATGCATTTGCAGTGCACAATATGTTGTTAGACACCAGAATTACTGGGAAAATAAAAACATTAATAGGGATTATCAATATAATTCATTCCAGTTTGGAAGGCCAGATTAAATTGCTTGCATTCTGCGCCCGGGCTGTGATCATGTATTAGCATGGATGATCACATTTAACTACAAAAAGCATAAAGATCTCTGCTTTGAAATGTAAATATAACTGGTAATCTTATGTGGTAGCTTGTAGGTTGATCTATTAAAAACTGCTAGCATACACACAGGTAGACATGTGATACAGGTAAAAGGTAAAACTAATCATGACCTTCATATTGTTGTAGTAAATGGTGATGAAAAGTATGTTGAGTGTTGAAAGAGACGGAAAGGAAGCTGTTGTTTTGTGAAATTGATGACTTTAAATTTGTCATCTGTTTAGTGTTGACTTTATTACC
>NC_050523.1:11755406-11756438 GCF_002922805.2 Oryzias melastigma | reverse complement strand
GGTGAGAATGCAACATAACCCTAAAATGCATAAATTTCAGGATCCATTAACATCCATAAAGCATCTGAGGGAAGGCGTCCGGATGGCATTCTCGCCGGATTTCAACCCAACTACTGTAGATGAGGAGGAGTAAAGGCTCTTAGAATGGATGAGTATCTCTGAGTTTAAACACTTATTTCAATTTTTATGGTCTCTTGAGCAACGGCTGTTCTATTGAGGATATTGTTGCCAATTCCATCTCCACTGATTCCTTCTTGTTGTTTCTTTTGTTTTCAATTTTTTCATAAGTTCCTCTGCACCTCAGAGTACAAATGTAGAATAAACAACTGCTCCTTTCGACATTGACATTTTATCAGGTATAGAAACTTTATGAAACTAAAATATGAATAGATTTGCAATAAGTTCTTGTTTACTTGTTAGTTTGAGCACATGTTTAAGTTACACTTGATTTATTGTAAAGAATTCAATTAATCTGGAAAACTTCATCTGGGCTGTTCAAGTCATAGTGGTTGAATTTTGGGCTCAAGAATGTTCTGGATCGATTTTAGGTCAGTGAATCAGATTGTTCTAAATCAAGGGTCTGCAACCTGCGACTCTGGAGCCACGTGAGGCTCTTGTACCCTTCCATTGTGGCTCTTTGGTTAAAATAAAATGTTCTTTTTTTAAGAAGTAAAGTTAGAAAAAGTAAATTAACTCAAACTTTATTTAAATTCATTCACAAACAGTTGAAGGACAGTATGAATTATTCAACGCGGATCCTAACAACGGTGGTTGTAATTAGCCACCAATTCATCAATCCTGTAGTTTATTAATGTCACACTGACACATTTGGACTTAATTTTTTTCAGCTTAATTTATCACAGAAAATCAATTTATTGTCAGTAAGTACAACCAGAATAAAAGCTACGTTATAATCCACTGAATTTTTGAAAAACTTTAAGGTTTCTAAAGTGCCTCATGATTTTAATGTATGGTAGAGGTCACTTAATTAAGTCTGATTTATTTTTGTTGGTTATATTTATGAATTTGTGG
>NC_050523.1:11750984-11754091 GCF_002922805.2 Oryzias melastigma | reverse complement strand
GTAACCTCAATTCAAGAAATATATTGAAATCAAACGATGTTGGAACTCCGTAGGAACTCCAGTGTATGAGGTGTTAAAGGTTCTTTATCCATTATTTTTTTAGAGCACAAAGAAAAATGTAAACATTTATAAATGTAACCTCCTCAACATCTTGAATACTTGGAGTCTTTCAAAATCTAAAGCATCCTTAGTAACCACATCAAATATTAAATTCAAGCAACAATGTTCAAGTCTTGAAAATCAATCACAGAATGTGACATTTGTGTAGAAAAAAAATTCAAACAAAAATGATTGCTCAAAGGAGCAAGGTTTATATTTAAGCTTGCTTTGGACACTAAAGAGAGAAAATCTTTTAGTTTGTGTTTGACTCTCTTCCAGTAACTTTAAAGTGTTTTTTTTTTTATTATTTTTTTTTTTTATCTGCCTAGTTTTTATTTTTGCTTTTTCTTGTAAAACCCAGATATGTTTTGACTTGTTGAGAGCTTAATCTTTATATTTTCAGTTTCATTTTCACTGGTTGTTGCAGGAATTGCAAGAATGTGTGCCTTTTTTTACTTAATTTCCATCAGTCTTTTTTTTTTTCTGTCTTCGCACACCTGATCCATGTTTTCACTTAAACAGCTGTTTCTGATTGTGTTGATTACCTTCAATTTAAGTTCATAGCTTTCAGCACATCTTTTTTTCCCTCCTATATTTCACATATCTGGTGTGCTATTATTAAAAGTCTAAAAAGCTAGAAAGACAGTCTGTAAAGTTGGGTTAATCACAGTAGAGGAACAAACAATCATGCAGGAGGATAAAAAAAATGTTAAAGTGTGACTAAACTAAATAGAACAACAAATGGACTGAAAAGAAAAAAAGGCATTTATACTTCCTTGTTCGATCTGTAAAAAGAATAGGATTGTATATAATACTCCTGGTATTTTCTTAACCCCTTAAGATTTATTTGTAAGATTAAAGTAACTGTAAAGTAAATGGTATTCCAGAGAAGCAGACTTGAATCCCACAGGATAAGTTTTTCTTTTGTTTGTTTTCTCTACAGACCATTTCCAGTACTTTGAATCCTCTGGGTATTTCCCCTTTTGCGTTTGATGTCATTCCAAGAGATAAAGTGACAGTTTGCCTGTACTTGCTCCTGTTTCTTCCCTCTTTTTTCTAATTTTTGTCTTCTTAATCCTGCTGGGAATGAGCACTTTGGGATTTCCACTTGTCCTCCACTCTATTTAACTGTATCGAAGTGCTTTTAACCTTGTATGACCTCAGTGTTCAGCCTAAATCAGTACTATTGTGTTTTTCTAAAAACACATTTCCCAAATCTGCCTCCTTTTGTGTCCTTCTCATTCCTGTCAGCGAGCCACAATGACATGAACCCGGTTAAATTTACCAGCAAGACTAAAAGGATTGAAAGCGGGGATATTTCACTATTAACACAATGACACAGATTTTCGGGAAAGCTTAGCAAACAGAGAGGACAGAAGAGGAAGAGGCTCCACAACTGAAACACTTTAAACAATGAGCGCTGCACGTAATTTAACACTAAGCTTAAATAATGCACTTAGTAATAGGATTGTAATGAACCAAAAACCCCATTTCATCAGATTACTGGACCATACAACTCTATACACTGTGTTGTTACCTAAACCTGCTGCTTTGATGGAGCAAAAGTTGTTTCTCATTCTTTGAGTTGATTTGGAAGAGGCTTGGTGTGAAATGTCAAGTGGTGCAAATCTTGTGAATATTTCTTTTTCTTTCACAGAGTTATTCCTATATATGAAAAACTTGGTGTCATACAATTATAGTTGGACAAAAACTGCAAATATTCATTTCTCCATGATCACTTTTCAAATGATTCTGTGAATTAAAAGAGATCCATAACTCCCCACCAAGTCCCTAATTTATCAACTTGGTTGAACTTTCAATGTGTGTTCAATGGATGTATGTTTTTACGTAGAGCCCGAGATTTGAGAATTTTGAACGTATAAGCCCCAAACATGAACTTATACAGACTTTTCTTTGGAATTGATCATTTAAACGCCCGTTGCTGGGGGCATTACATGTGAACGTACCTTAAAGGAACCATGAAAAAGCAACTTTTGGAGCTGTTAAGTGTATTATACTGTTCATTCCTCACTATAAAGAACCCCAAAGTTGTATTTTGATCCGTTCACGTATTTCTGAGTAATCCTCTTAAAACCTGCACTCTCAACAGCAGCATCTCCAATGAAAAATAACTAATATTTCAGAAATAATTTATTTTTACTGTTCCAAATGTAATATATGTTGATATATATGAATATAGTTTACTCTTAAAGGCTTAAGAAAATCATGATATGGTCCCCTTAAGATTGGCCCTGCTTGCACTACTTCCGGAACCAGAGAAATAAACAAATGGATTCGATTTTTTATGTTTTTTAAAGATTAAAAATTCAGCAGTTCTGTTTAAATTTCTTGCCCACTTAGAGAATGCTTTTCTTTCTGAAAGGCTAAAAAGGTGAAGACAAATGTCCAAAAATCCGCTCTATTAAAAGAAAATTATAGATGATTTTTGCGCTAATAGAGGAAACTGGAAAAAGACCGACAGCTCATCTCTGAGACACAAGCCTGAGTCACTTACATCATAGATAAGCTCTTCCCATCTGAACTAAATCAAAAGTTCCTCAAGAAATAAGTGGTGACAGTTGTGCTCACGCTCACCCACTTACAACTGTTTCCTGTACTTTACAGGGTTTGTTGTGCTTCTGCATTCACTTCAACGGGGCGTCTGACTCTCTGCTTCGGTAAACGGAAGTGAAGCAACGGAAATGAATCAAGGACACGATATCATCATGACATAATTCACTGCTACTTAGTTTGACTCACTGGTGGCTCCGTTCAACGTTTATTACAGAGAATGTTGAAAATCTGCATAGTTTTGGTAAAAACAATCTCCACCCTTTTCTTTTTTTAAACTCTAGGGAAGCTCATAAAATGTGTTTTTTAAAATACTTTGTATACAAAGGATTAATTTTGTCAGATGGCAATTTATTTAGGCAAAAATGAACCAAAGAGAAATATTTGTAGAGGAATCATTTTCTATTTTAGACCCAAAAAAGGGTTTGTTTTCTGAT
>NC_050523.1:11750266-11750865 GCF_002922805.2 Oryzias melastigma | reverse complement strand
TTCAAAGTTCATGAAAATGACAAAAAGTATAATTTTTCTTTTAGTTAATGTTCTAGTTCTTTGCATTTTCTAAAACATTATATTTTACAAATATTTATGACCAGAGTTGCATAAGAAATCAGTGTACTTTGTGTAGTGGAAAAACGTCTGTGAAAAGTAAATAATCAGACAATTTAAGAGTGTTCTTTTGGACACATATAAATTGTTTACCTTATTTCCTGCCGTATGTATGCCTCACACCATGCCTTTAAAGTGAGAGAAGAAATGACAACATTTTAAACCCGCCGTCTCTACTGCTCCGACTCACTTGGAGTACAAATCGTTCCCCTAACCTTCCCAGATAAGGTCAGACTCCTCCACAGTTCTCCGCTGCCATGTGGATTTGGATTACCGTAAGACTGGAGCTCTTAAAGTGGGCAGCATCAAAGAGGACTGGAAGGATTTGGGTCGTCTGTAAGGTTGTGGTCAGACGAACTCACAGAATGTCATTTGTTAAGATAGTTGTAGAACTATGTGTTTTTAATGCTAATTACATTAATATTCTCTGAACCCATATTGTCTTCCTTCTCTTCTTGGTCAGCAGTCCTTGTTCATTTGGA
>NC_050523.1:11742003-11747427 GCF_002922805.2 Oryzias melastigma | reverse complement strand
ATATATTTAAAAGAAAGCCGAATGTCAATACTCATCAGCTTATAGATCAATTTCAATGAAAATTATGTTTTTAACATATTCCAGTGGCATTTTTCGCATGATAAACTTAAATAGAGTAAAATAAGCTTAAAACTAAATTTTTTAGTATTTATTGATTAAAATAGTTGTAAATTAGGAACAGAAGAAAAATTGCTATTTGAAAAAGCATGTAGTTGTGAGGTAGAAACTATAATCGGTCACTTTTAAATGAGGCTATAAAGAGACTAAAATCATTTTTAAAAAATTGGACACGATTTTAGTGATATGCAGAAGTCATCAGCCATGCCACTAATTATCCAACATGTTTGCAGATGTTATTACTGAAGAGTTCTGATCTCTGTGTCTGGGATCTTTATTTGTTGGTGCCTGTCTGACATGTGACTGGCTTGTTTCCTCTCCTGGTCTCCGTCATCTCTGAGTATGCATGTGCGGACGGCTGGAGGCATTTGGACAAAAAAAAAAAAAAGTGCCATCATGTGGGATCAGGGGCTGACACGTCAACACAAGCTCTCCAGTGACTTTAAAAATTACAAGATGTGGCCTAAAGCTGTTCATTATTTAACATTGCATTTATAGGCTGCCAGATTAAGAGGACTGTGTTTGGTCGTAGGGTAAAAAAAACATGGCATACTTGGAAAGACTCCTGTCCACTTTTGTTGGCAGCTACTTCATTCGTGTTTTCATAAAAGATGTCACTCTCAGGATGGAACGATGGTGCACATCTGAGAGAAAACTAGTTTTTCCCCTTCAGAGAGAATAAAATGCATAAAAATCTGACAAATACAGAAAACTGGAGCGCCGTGTTGTACTGTGTGTCTTGTTCTTGTTATTTCTGAGAGCTAGCTGATGCTTTTCATGTCATCTACAAAATGATTACTGAATTTAATGTTAAATGTGCTCTATTTATTAGTGAAATGTGGAGTCGTGGTTTGGGATTTTCTAGCAACAAGAGAAGTGACTCACAGTACATCACAGGCACTGCATCAGTTCTGATCCCTTTAGCTGCAGCCTACATGAAGCTTCTGTAAATCTGCAAATACATTTTAGGAACGAGAGCTCTTAAAAGTGGGATTTAATTGTGAAAGATTTTATTGTGAAGTAGTTCTTAGGCAGTTGGGAGAATTCTTGCATACTGTAGTGATGACCAAGTGAGGAGACCACAGAGACCAGACGCTGATGGTGGTTAAGACGCACCGTGATGAACCGAAGAGGCAGAAGGAGAACGGGTGGAAGTGGGCTGGTGCAATGTCTGGAATGTAGATAAACACATTTAAAGGCAGGAATTTGATTGTGATTGGCCGAGAAGAAAATAAGCACCTCAGCTATTGGATCAGAGTGGAGACCACTGATGATTGGAGTAATGAATAAACATCCATCATGCCTGAAATGAAGAAGGTCTTCCTTATTGAAATTGGACCAAAGCTTCACTTTTTACAATTTTTTATCGATTTTTTATAACAAAAAAATGTTAAATGCCACAAAAATATAATTCCTTAAATTATCACCAGAGTGATATCATTTTCATATTTCTGAGAGGGTTTGCAACATACTTGCATTAAGTTCTTATAAACAATAAGAAAAACCTAATAAAAAAAAATTAAAACAAAATGTATCTTTTTCTGTCATATTTAAATATGATAAATCATTTTATATGGTGATGCTCCAAATGGAGCTCCAAAAAAGAGGGGCTCAAAATCAATCCCTGCCCTAAACTAAAGGATTTTCCCCCAAAATGTGATTGCCCACAACAGTCCAAGATTAACTAAAGAAATAAAGAATTGCACAACCCCTACAAAAATAGAAAACACTAAAAAAGATAGACAATAGGCATAAAAAGAAAAAAGTCTCACAAACAAGCGTCCTGCTTCTGCTAGTCCCAAATGCAGAGGGCAGCATCAGAGAAAACATTCAACATAAAACATAAGAAATATCAAACATATTAGATGAGATGATGGAGAGTCCTCAGACTCTATTTGTTTATCATTGCCCTTTTTCTTTATGTAACACCCTCTTTAACTTCTGAATGTTTTCTTTATTCCAGGTGAAGTCAAGTACCTTCCTTATAGTTTTCTGTACATTTCCACCTTTAATTGCAATTAAACATATTATTTACCATTTTTACAATAAACTTTAAAGTTGGAGGGAAATTAAAAATAAATTAAAACAAACTGCAAAAACCTGGAGTTTTAAAAATGTAACAAATTAGTTAAAACTTTATTTTGTGTTCTTGCTACAGATCAGATTAGACTTGTTTACTAGGATAAAAGCTTTCATTCACTTTCTTTAGAAGTCCTAAGCCTCATTTTATTGAGTAATACTATAAACAAGAACATAAAGCAACATTTTCATAGCAGTGACGATGCATATGATTTCCTTTCTAAATATAAAATTTGAGAAGAACACAGCCTAGTTTATTCACGGGAGTACGAAACAGCCTCCTCGCTGTGCAACAACCCACTCTCAGTTAGAGGGCCCGGAAAGGTCAGCTGACCTCCTCTCGTTTCAAGGTGTAGTTTTGCTGTTTATGTAAAGTTTGTTATGCAAAGAAATTCGAAATGGCTGACTCTGCGTCAGCTCGGTTTTCCAAGGGTCAGGGTGATTTGAAACAGTGGAACATTTTATCAACCCATAGAGAGCTTCTTTTTTTTTTTTTTTTTTTTAGCAAATTGGTTGAAAATGTCAACAACAGCAGCATTGTGGCGCTCCATCATATGATTTAGCTTAAAGCTCAAAGAATACATTGACGGGAGGAGATCACTTTTCGGGTTCTGGTTGCACTGCAGGAACATATTTTTGTGCTAAAATAAGAAACAATCAACGGACATCCTACTGTAACTGTTTCCTATTTTTAAGTAGAGCAAGCACACACACTAGATCTCATCCACTTTTAAAATCAGCTAATTCAGTTCAGTTTCAAACCAATCAGGTCGAATTAGTTTTTTTCTTCTTTGGTTAATGTGTGTGAAAAACAGTTTTTTGAGCTTCCTCGCATCACCTGAAGGAAAGTGACTCAGTTTGGCTGGATGTAAACATGCAGACAATGTTGAGTCTGTGGTAAAAAAATTGGTGTTGATTGTTATTTTAAACCCTGCCGTGAGGTTTGTGACTGTGCAGCTTTCGTGAACAGACCCTGTCACACAGGAAAAAAACCTAATTGGCTTCACTTGCAAAAGTTTATGCAAAAAGCTCATTTGGGTTTTTATTTTCAGTAGATTTGAACTACAAGTGAGCTTTAAATTGGTGTGGGAGGGAAGTTTATGTGATTTTCACATATCAGAATTGTTTTATTATTTATTGTGTATTTTTGCTCTTTTAGGGCAGAATATTTTGACTGCAGTGATATCACCGGAAAAAAAAAGAGGTTGAGACAGTGAACTATTCTGGAAAGTACGGCTGTGCAAATTTGGTTTCCGCTTAACAACCACTTTAAGGTTGTTTCGCCCAAAAGAACATGTGTTCAAAAATAACTCTGAAAGCTTTATTTGGCTGGCGGTTAGACAATAGTGGAATGACTGGCTTTGAATTGGCAGCAGAGGCCGCATGATTTTGGTTAAAAGCTTGAGGAAATGGAATAAAAAAAAAATCTTTTTTACGCTCTTCAGCTGCTTTCACTTCCACCCAGCTATTTCATTTCAGACACCGCACTTTCTCACAGTAGAGGTGATGCAAAAGTTTACAAGTAAACAAGAGACTGGAAGCTGTTTCTGGCCAGTGCACGGGATTTTGGTTGCAGCGTATGATGTTTCTCACGCGTCCATTGTCCACGAGATCATCTCCTAATATGGCCTTGGAGAAGATGCACCCTGTATCAAAAAGTTACAGCAAAGACAGGATGATTGTTTTTTAAAAAGCATTAAAACTCAATTGTGTTTTTATTTGCTTAGCATGCAGGTAATTTTTTTAAAGACCCACTCCAATGAAAATTGCGTTTTAACCTGTTTTTGAGGCATTTCTCTCATGATAGAGGACATGTATAAAGATAATTAAGGTTAAAATGGCATTTCTGACTCAGCTGCTACAGTTCACTGCTCCACTCTATTCTGATACATCCACTTGTAAACAACCAGCTATTTATTTATCACCTACATGCCAATAATAGGCAAATTTATACTCTAAAATCACAGATATTTATATAAAATATACAAAATGATTATAGTAAAACATTAAATACAATGAAATTTACAAGATCCATCTTTATTTTCCTTGTTTGAGCTGGCTAAGCTAAGCTAGCAGGAGAGAGTGTAAACAAAGGATCATGGGAAATAACGGAAGCCTCACCACTCACCAACAGCTCCACCCAAATGTCTAGTAAACTACTGCTGCTTTACATAAACTATGACACTTAAAAAAAAATTGGCACTAAAAAGCAAAATCATAATTAAATATCATTGGGAATATTTTTATTACAGATCAAAAGATTATTTGAGTGAGATTTTAAATATACAAACAAAAAAAAAGGTCCTGTAGGTCTACCTCTGTGTTCAAAATAAAATCCGGCTTCTAAAAAATAACATCGGCAATATTTTAAACTGATTTATTTTCTTTCATTTTGCATCAAGCCTTAATGTCGTCCCACACGCAAGAGTTTGCAGGAATATATATTTATATAACAAAGTTTAGTCATATTTTTATTCCGGTGACTCACTGTAGGAGCCTTTTTCATTTCCATGTGTATATTAGGAGAAAATGTTCAACTTTTGCATTCTTATCTTGCTGTTTTGCTTACAGAAATGTCAAAAAACATACTGAACGGATATAATTGGTCATTCTTGACCTTAAAAGAACATGTTCCTTCCCTTCATTGCTGAACTTAACTAAAGATCCTTTAGAAATAAACATGTTTATGAGGATTGTGGTGTGGCAATAGGACACGTAACACCATTGGGAAAAATAATGGAGTTTTCCTGAAGTACGTCCCCAATTCATTCCCAGTTTCTTCCAGCTCTTTGATGAGAAGCTTCCAGTAATTTCCCGTCTCACTCTGAAATGAAAGGATGGTAGAAATAAGCAATGGGAGTTTCAAAAAGAAATCCTAAGATTAATTTATGGAGCATTCATCAAAATAGTCACCTTTTTCAGTCATAACAGCTGAACATGGTGACAGCTTTTTTTAGTCAATAGAAATACATGATTTTTCAGAGTTCTTTTCAAGCTTCTTGCAGAAGTTCCTAGAAATGTTCGCCACTTGTTGCCTTCACTTTTCTGAAAGCAGCTCATTAGGGTAAAAATCCGTGCTGGCAACTCATGTTTTCAATATCATCCTCTTGTTATCAGGTATTTCTAGTAAAGCTTGGATGTATATTTTAATTTATTATCTTGTAGGATGAACCACAACCCACTAAACATCTATCAATCAGAATTCATGATGCTACACAGTGATGTGGT